>NC_061519.1:7490000-7840000 GCF_022379125.1 Scophthalmus maximus | reverse complement strand
AATGAATAAATGAATGAATGGTCATTTGTCTGGGCTGAATTTGTTTGTGAATGTGAAAGTTTTTCATAGATTTAGGTTAAATATTTCAACAGTAATATTTCAATCACTAGCTTAAGCCACATTGGGCAAAAATATATGTCTTAATAAAGACCCCAGTTCAAATCTCATAATAAAGGTCCAGTTTGAGTTCTTTATTGGTGTGGAGACTGAGGGCACAGAGATTGTTTATAATTATTTTATTCTGTTTCTATATTACGTTAAGATAATACCATGGCAGTTTCTGTATTTTCAAGTACAGGTCTGTGGGCTGGTCTGACATCTACGGGTGTCAGGGTGGAGGTTTTGCACTCACATTAACTTGACATAAGAGCTCATACAGAAAACCATCTGTCACCACCAGCTGGTGGTTTCTCAAACACTTGCACTTGTACTCACTACTGTTCCCTACAACTGTTTACAACAATGGCCTCTCAAATACAAGTTGTGTGCTGTTGTCTCTCTCCATGTAGCTCCATCTGATTCACTGGAACAGCACTCTGTTCAACACGTTGGAGGACGCCCTGGGGAAGAAGAATGGAGTCCTCATCATAGCTCTTTTTGTGCAGGTAAATATCCACTAAGTCAAGACTAAAAAAACCCTAAAAATAACAAGGCTTCATGGAGGCTTCATTGGGATTTGTTTGGCTGGCATTGTGGCAAGATAAAAGGTGGTATTTTCTAAGATTAACATTTTCACTAACGTCAAAGGGGAAAAGATTTACTCATCAAACTGATATAATCGGTACAAAAATGACAAGATGAAAGAAAATTGTACCAGAAAGATCACCTTTACTTTAGCTTCATATCAACCAAATCAGCTTCGTTTTACTCAGCAGCCTATTTCCTTTAGTAGTGTAAAACCAACAAACATGTTACAATGCATTGAAAATAATGTCATGTCAACTGTGCATTTAGGCCGTTTTGGGCAACAAGTCCTCCAACTCATACGACGAACTGTGTCTTAAAAACAACCAGATCGACCATTCCCTAACACAGCACCTCTACTGGTGCGTTTGTCTTTACAAAAGCATGATTAATTCACTTGTAAAGGTAAGTGTGAGGATTAGGGTTAGGGTGACACGGCAGATAACCAGCACGATTACTTCACAGAATATAAACAAGTCCATTGAATTACACAAACTTGACGGACTTACCAGGTCCACTGCTGACCTTTGGCGGCCATGTTCATCCAACAGCTAAAGGTTTGCAGTCTTTACGACCCCAAGAGTCGTAATATGCTGCTTGATAAAAGGACCTATCTGGTCGTTTGCAGGAGGACAATCTCCATTTTAGAGTGAAAATTGCCAAACACATTGCCCCCTGAAAAAAGTGTTTTAGGTATGACAGTGACATACCTAAAACATGACAGTTTATGACAATGTACTAAGAGATACTCGGCCATAGACGTTTGACAAAGGTTCTTTGTTGAGTTCTAGACCTCTAGTGGTGCTATGGATCTGTTTTTTGAGTGGGTAAGTTTGTCTCGCGGACACATATGTACACGACTGAACCGATCCTACAGTCTGAGGTAACATGAGCAGCAATGTGCCAACAAAGGCAGGAAAGAGGTGAGGTCCTGATTACCACTGCTCACAGGCTTCACTCAGAATATTTTTGATACCAAAAATATAGCTAATGCTAAGGATATTCATTTAAGATATATACAGTCAGTGTTAATATTCCAATAGTCCAAACAGATCACACATGAATACCTCTCAGTAGAATGCAATGCAGTTCAGCAGCACTCTGGAATGTGTCTAAAATAATTATAAAGTTGAATCAACACCTTAAAATAAGCAGATTGAGTGAATTGCAGGGGTGTGGTATTTAGAATACATTAGTTGTTTTATCTAAGTGGTCATAATAAACCTATAACTGAGTGGGATTAGCAGAACAATCCACATGTTCTTGACAACATACAGTATTCCTGTGTAGGGATTATAAAAACATATCCATTTGAAGGTATGTGTATGCTTTTCCCCCTTCATGGCCCACATTTTAAAAAGAAATATTGACATTCTCAGCACGTCAGTGGCCTTTGAGTGTTTTTCCTTCCTGGGATTCCAAGACTGTTGTTCTGGAAGAGTGAACAGGTTCATCTAAACTGACCTTGAGAAGCAGTTACACATCCCCTTCTGTTTTCAACCCAGAGACCTCTAACCTCCTGAGAACCTCAGTCTTAACATGTCAAGCTCACACGTCCTGTTTTTTTCCACAGCTGTTTTAGTTTCGACTTCCTGTTTACTTCCTGCAAGGATACAAACGATATGTACTAAGATCTACTGACTTCCTTGTCTGAATCAGAAACATTGAACTGTCCTCCCTCCACCAACTGAGCGTTGACACTCAACATGTGTTTGTCTCAGATTGGTAAGGAGCATCTTGGTCTGAAGGCCATCACCGAAGTCCTGCAGGACCTACAGTACAAGGTGGGAGCAAAAATGGAAAAGAGCAGGCGCATTAGATGATAACTAGTCTGTGTCAAACTTGACGTGAGATGACAAAACTGAATGTTGTGTTGCTTCATCAGGGGAAGAGCAAAATAATCCCGTGTTTCAACCCCAACACCCTGTTACCTGGTGAGTGGAAAACAATTTGATTACGAACACATTATGAATATAAGCAGCTCGTGAACCCCTCCACTTTACCTCCTAGAGGATTAAACAAAGTAATGAATTGACTTATTAAAAGGGCAGTAGGCGATTCTGGTTAAAGCTTTTTCCACTCTTTGTCGCCGGTGTGAATTTACTGCTCTGGCCGATTGGGCCGCAAAACCGGGTCAGACGCACTAACCACTGGGCCATATATTCTCAACGATATTCTCAACCATTTAGTGAACTGTAGGATGGGATTAAAGGACAAGGTCCAATTGCTTTGTCCACCTGTTAGTAATTGTATATTATCATGTTATTGCAGCACAGTCAGCACTAAAAGCGGCTTAACCGACACTTTCTTTTTCACTTTTCAGTTTTAATGTTTTTTTAAAGTGTTTCATCTTCCCGCAGACCCGTTGTTGAGAGACTACTGGGTGTATGAAGGATCTCTGACCACCCCACCCTGCAGTGAAAATGTCACCTGGATCCTGTACCGCTACCCTCTCACCATCTCACAGTTGCAGGTAAAACATGAATGTAAAAATTTATATTTTCATATTAGCAAAGGATTCAATGACTACATTTTAAAGTGACAGATCACAGAGAGGACAGAGAATGATCTCAGGGCTCTGCTTCACATCAGCGGTTTAGTATCGATTAACTCGTCGTTTTGGCTCTCTGGCCCACAAACACTGCAGGCAGCAGTTTACAGAGAAAATGAAAAAAACTGACAAAACCTGTCCAGCAGCAAATATGAGAAAAGGATAGTGACAAGCTGGTGAACATAGTGGAGCAGCAAGGCACTGAAGAACCAGTTGTTGTTTTCTTTGGTAAGTGCATAAGAAAAAAACAGTCGGGCTCATCTGCATCTTTATCCGTGAAAAAGCAACACTAACATGTTCAAAATATCAACTTTATAAGATGATAATATTTGAGTGTTTTGTGCAGTTTTTCCAAAAGGAAATCTGCACATCCTGCAGCTGTTTCACAATAACAAAAGCTTTACAGTGGTTTATTGCTATTAGAAAGGAAAGTGAGTAAAAACAAGACAAATATATATTCCCCTTCCTCCTCCTCTTAGTTTTAAAAATGCCTGGTAACAGAAGTACAGTATGCATTGTGCGTTTGTGAGCAGATCCACCTCTGCCCTCGTGAGCCTGTCCCAGACAAAGTCACATGGATTCAACCTCCTCTCTTGCTAATGGGGGCGTCCTGTCCGGGGCTCGGTTCTCTTCGCCTGGAATGTTTCACTTGCTCAGCACTTTCAGAACCGTGGACAGCTCCAGCTCCGGCTCCAGCTCCAAGTTCACATTAGGAAGGCAGCGCAGGAAGTGTTTACACCCACTGTCAATCGATGAGTGTGTCCCAATCCTCTGACAGATTTAAACCATAACTCAACCTTCGCCTGACTCGTGGCTCCCTTCAAGCGGGCCGCTGTAAAGGACGGTGATGGTAATGCTCTGACATTTATATCAGTGTTTCACTGGGGGACAGAAAACTGTTCTCTCCAAACAGCACCCGCCCACTGCCTCCCAACCTGGGAGCTTGAAGTTCATTAGTAAAAGTCAAAATGTGTGGTCAGTATAATCAACAGCTCTCTTTATTCTCTTTAAAGGATCATGTAAACATGGGCTCAGGAGTGACGTGTAGTGTAAATTGCTTTGAGGGGTTGAGACTAGAAATGTACTATATACATTTACCCCAGCAATTTGAAACTATGCATCCTAAACATCTATAATAACAGCTTCATGTGCGGCATGGTCCAAAACGGTCCAGCCTATTTCACGGTTCGACCTGGAACTATGTAAGGACATCTCTGTATAAATCCCCTTCAGAGTAATGTTACAAAGCAGCTGGATTTCATGCAAGCGAGAGTCCATCTGCCAGGCCCCAAAGCTATTTGCTTGTGGACGAGCGACAGCGGTTCGGACCAATCAGCATCCTGTGAGCGAGGGGCCGCTGGTAAGCGTGGTGTGACAAGCGAGAAACCAACCGTTGGGGATGGACAGGTGGTTCATACAATCGACTGCCAAGTTTATTTATGTTGGGTTTTTTGGTTTTAAGTGTCAGTCCTTCACAGACAGTTTCCAATGAAGCCTTCCCAGGTATTCCCGTGTAACAAACCATGCGCTGCCTCAGGTTAACTTCGGACAAGGAAATGTCGATTTTGTAAAAGTGGCCAATAAAAACAATTTGAAATATAATTCATTACCAAACACAATGACAACAGTGCATTGACACCACGGAGAGACATTAGTATGCACTGTATGTATGACCTCTACCTTTTAATGAGTTGAGCAGTTTTCAGCCATGGTCCAACTGCTGATTGGACACAGCAAAAGTGTTCTAAAGGACCTGGAGTGTGTGTGTTCACTGAATGTGTGTGGATGCAAATATTCAATGTGTGTGTGTGTGTGCGTGTGTGTATCATACAACAGTTGCTATGCCTGCAAGGTTTGCCCTTGGTCGGGCTTTTAAATCTTCCATCACTAAGTTAATAGCATGACACACAGCACGGGAACTGTTGTCGTGTTTGATTTGGCAGTGGAACCAGCCGCTGCACAGTGCATGTGTGTAAGGGGGGTAGTATCTGCAGTGGCCAAATTAGAAAAAAGATTTTAAGTAATTTTTTTTACAGTATGTCTTGCAGATGACCAACTCTGTCCAAATCCCATTTATTCACCCATCTGCTTTTTTTTTTTTTTTTTTAACTTTTTTGTCTGTTCACAACTGAAATTACCGGAAATACAGTTTGAATACTCTTCAAATACTGTTGTTGAGTTTCCACAGCTGTGAAAGCTGTCTTCAGATGATCGTGTTTGATTCCCGCGTGGTTTCTGGGTCAGTGTCTGGTCTTTCTCTGTCCCGGTTCGCTTGTTTTTTTTAGGCCAGGTTCCTCTTACTCAGCACCGAGAGCTTTATTTCTTCAGGGTTTACCAGCTTGAGGAAACCCTGAGAGAAGAACAAATATTCAAGGTCATATGTGGGTTTTGAATTCTCTTTCTACAGAAAGGAAAAAAAGGAAAAATCTATTTATCAAAGCAACCATGTCTTCTTCTTAGGTCAGAACAAGACTGTTTCCAAACCAACACCTCCATGCCAAGTCGTGGGAAGGAAGGAGGCGCTGGATGTTTTTGTATTACACGGTCCCTTTGTGATGCAAACTAAGATTATGAATATTGGTCATCAGCCCCTTCAGTTTACAAGTATTCGTACAGATGCCCTGAGAACTCAACACATGCAAACAGAGACAATGTCTTCATCAATTTGACAACACGTGTACTGCATGAGAACACAGCCAACTACAGAAACCTAGGACAACCTAGACAACAATGAGTGTTTCCAGGGGACACAGAAAAGGGATGAACTTCAATGAAGTCTCAAATTGAACAGGCATGTGTCAGTGGGGTCACTTTTTCCCCCCCTGGATACACTACAAGACATCCGGGTGTGGTGTGTGTATTTGTCGCACACGTGTTTTTCCTCAACTGCAGTGTGTTGCGCTCCCGTGGCCACTGTCCATTTTTGCCGTTGTTCAAAGTCTGGTCAAACGTGTGTGCAGCCCTGAGCTGTTGAGCTGTGGCCAAGTTCCGCCTCTCAAATGAAATCCTTACACTTCTTGTCTCTGCAGATTGAGGAGTTTCGGAGGCTGCGCTCCCATCTTAAAGGGGCGGAGCTGCTGGAAGGGAATGATGGGATGTTGGGGGACAACTTCCGCCCCACCCAGCCACTCAGTGACCGCACGGTTCGTGCGGCGTTCCAGTGACTCTCGCGTCTCACTTCCATCTCAGAAAAACAACGGGACCTAAAGATACAAGTATCGGAGGTAACAACAGCGTCGCAGTCAGTCCAGTCAATTCCTGTTTCATCATATAATACAGCGGCTGGGATAGCTGCAGCCCACTTTAATGGAAAAGGATGGTACTGAATCCACAATATTTTGCATTTATACATCCATACATTTATTACAAAATGGTTATGAATCTTTAAAGCAGCTGTAGCTGATTTCGTTGTAAGCACAGAGACGCAGGATTTTTTGGGGGGTCATGTTGCCTCCACCGGAGGAAAACAGGTCCAATATTCTCTCTCTTTTTTAGCTCTGGTTTGGTCTGCACTAACTTCTGTGGGACATGTCTGGCTCCTGAGCTGCTACAAGCTCCACTCTGTTCAGTAGCTAGTTGCTAACTTGTTTGCTCGGTGCTGAGCAGGTAGTGTGGGGGTAGGTCCATCAGCTTTTTAACTGGGGACTGCATCTATTGGAGAAGAAGTCTTGTACCAATGCATCTCCATAAAGTACACGGACGAATGGGAAACCTGACCAGAATATACTCTGGTTCTCTCACTGCTCTGTATCTGCAGTTATTTCAGTGCATTTCCTCTCAGGAGACAGAGTTTTAATGGGAAAGAGGCTTGCCCTGAGGTATTTGGGTTCCCTGAAGCCAGAGTATAATGGATCAAGCCCTGGAAGAACTAACCCAGTTCAGTTATTATCTGGGACCAGCCTATATTTATATCTATATACACCTGTATGTACACATATGATATATATATATATATAGAGAGAGAGAGAGAGAGAGAGGGATGCAGGATTTAGATCAGCAGCACTGCAGCAGGAAGATAGGACGAAACATTTTCAGCGCAGATGGGACGATGATGTTAAATAGAAGACAACCTGAGACAGTCAAAGTCATGTGAACTAATGACAGTAATTTTAATGTAAGTGTTTATTGTTTATTGATTGTTAGAATTTACAAAAACAAGAGAGAAACAAAGACCTCGAGTAACCAATCAGTCTTTGGCTGCAACCCACTAAAATGTCCAGTGTTACCTGCTACCTGTATGAATCTGCTGTGACCTGAATATATATACGGGAAAAAGGAAACATAAAATAAGTAAATATCCTGTCTTGCAACCATTTTTGTTTATCTACAAAGAAAACACTGAAATAAAATCGGGCAGACGCAGGCATAGGTCCATGTGAAAGGGAGAGTTCAGGTTTACTTTCTAGCCGCTGACTATTCATTTCTTTCTGCCATGTGATTTTATAAGGTCATCAGTGGTAATATAACTGGCTTGAATGCATTTATCTTGAGTAGCTCTGTTGCAGTTGAACAAGTTGGAAGAAGCTGTAGAAACTACAAATGCCACATGACAGCAAAGTATTCTCTCTCCTCGGTCTTCAGTTCCACTCACTGCAAGTGTGCAAATGTTTGTTTTTGCAGGGGAGAAGGAAGACGAGGTGTGAGGAGCGGAAATAGAAGAAGAGGGGAGAAGTTGATGTGCATGTAGATCGACTGCAGACTGATGGTTGTCCAAGAAACTATTGATAGGACACCTTCGCCACATGCTTTAGTTTGTGTGTGTGTGTGTGTGTGTGTGTGTGTGTGTGTGTAGGTGTGTCGTTCTTCTCTCTCCCTCTCAATCATACCGTAAATGTATATGTGAGTATAACATCTTGTTGCCTACATAGTTCCTTTGTGTGTGTGTGTGTGTGTGTGTGTGTGTGTGTGGATACTGATTAGGTGATAGCAAGTTTTATAACTAGTCCGTCGCCACTGTCAAAACAAGAGGAAACATGAACCACAGATGTATCTCCACAAACCCACACACACACACACACACACACACACACACACACACACACACACACACAAACACAAGAGAGGCACAGTGTAAAAGAGTTTGACGGAGGCACTGACCCTGTGGCTGGTTGTGTTTGCAAAACTTTACTAACTCAATGTTTCATTTAGAATCAGACAAATTTGAAGAGCAAGTCGACGCTAAAGGGAAGCCTAACAGGAGAAGGCTTCTTGTCAGCCTGTGGGAGAATAGAAACATGAGCTCAGGAGTATCGAGTTGGGTCGGGTTGGGTTTTGGGTTGAGTCTGTCAACTAACTTGAATTTTTCAAACTGGAAATCTTGCTGATTGTTTAACTACTAAAACGCCATTATTACAAGTAAAAAAAAAACACACTGATGCCAGCCTAATGTGGAGTCAGAAATGTCATCATCTCTCTGGGAAACTTTCAGTTTCTTGTTTATTCAGCACACACTCAGTTTACATCACGCTGAATATCCACATCCACATTTCTAGTACAACTGGACCTTTAACCTTGAACTCAGTTCACTCATACTGTACAGCATAGACGTTACAAGCATTTATATCACCATCTTCCTCCCCTGTCTTCAGTTTTTGTCACACTCAACGTCACTTCATTGTGAGATGAATGATATGAATATTTTTTTAATTTTATTCAACTATCAGCTTTGCTGTTCGCATTCAGAGCCTCCTTTAAGACCAGTGGAACACGATTCTCATCACTCTTCAACTCTTCATAGTGTGTGTGTGTGTGTGTGTGTGTGTGTGTGTGTGTTTGTGTGTGTTTCTTTTGTCTGTAAGGTCCCAATAAACTACAACACTGACTGACTAAAAGACTTAAGTTTTTGTGTCTACATTGAACCAAAGGGAAGAGCGATCTGGCTACTAAAGAACCACATGTGCAGGAAATAGTCCCTGACAATTTGAGTTCCTACTTCAGATGTGCATGGGGTCATAGTGTCAAAGTATCAAGAGACAGTCTAACACACTGATGGTTTGAACTTTTCATGGAATTACTTGACAAAAAAAAAAAAAAAAAAAAGCACAATGGCCTAATCCTTAAAGTAAACATTACATGTTCTATTCACTTATGCCTTGCTATGTAAAACAAATGCAGCTCTTGTTCAAATATTTGAAGGTGGTTTTATCAAGGTGTGGTTGTTTGGTGTCAGGACCACGCAGGCTGATGCTCACTCTGTTTGATCTGCTGAAACAAAGTTACAGTCATCTGTCAGATGTCCTCTGCGCGGCTGCTGTCCATGAACAGCAACCCATACGGACACAGGTCTCAGGACTTCACACACAACTTCACTGTTTATTGTGCATGTGTGTGAATACAGTGTGACAACCATTCACGCTCACACCTACGGTCAATTTAGAGTCTCCAATGAACCTCACTCCATACTGCATGTCTTTGGACTGTGGGAGGAAGCCGGAGAACCCGGAGAGAACCCACGCATACACGGGGAGAACATTCATACTCCACACAGAAAGGCCCTGGTTGGTTTGAACTGGGATTCAAACCCAGAACCTTCTTGCTGTGAGGCGAAAGTGCTAACCACTACACCACCGTGCAGCCCAGGTTTGAGATAATAGTACATTTCTAAAAAGTCAGAATTGTAATGGATTATTGACACATCATACATTTGATGTGATTGGTTTAATAAAATGACATTTTGGCAGTTTAAACATGGAAATGTCCGAATTGATTCTATTTTAATTCGTGCCTTTCTGTGCCTTTCTCATTCGGAAAAATATTTTTGCATAAAAACAATTGCACACATTCCAAAGAAATATTCAAATTTAGCCATCAACTGCATCTTCATTCTATGCGTTTACTATTATCAGCTTTTTTCTGTCTCGTATTTTGGATGAAATACAATGATGCTTATATTAAAAACTGACTTTGTCATCGCCATCGTGTGTCACAGGTTCAAGAAAACTCCTGGAACTATAAATATTTTGCAGGCATAGCAACTTTTTTTTTTTTTGGCACAGTTGTTGAGAAAGTAAAATCACGGCGCTAATATAATATGTGTAGTGAACTAAATAATGCACCTCATCAGGCTTTGGTTAGACACCATCATGTCACCATGGGCTCGCAGTCAACCATGCTAATAAGTAACTTTAAATTCTGTCATATATACATCTATGCAGTATTCATCAAACTGACCTCCTACACCCAAGCTTCCGTCTCATAATATATTTTCATTGCCTCCATCTTGTAAAGATGCCAGTGACGGATAAAATAATGAATCTATAACTATGCTGCCCTCAGCTGTTCAGAGCTCGGCATCACAGTTTGAATGGAAATATTGTCGGTCTCTTGTCACAGACATTCAAGCTTTTTTTTCACTGTAACACAAGTTTCAATTCAGCTTGAAAAAGTTGAACATTAGAAGTCTCTAATTGCATGGTGTTCCCTCCTCGTGCGAATTGTTTCAATTTGACTTTTAAACATGTACATTACTGAAAACAGAAACATTCAAAACATGACTCTGTCCCTTAAATATGAAGCAAAACAATGGAGTTGGAATTAACAGCACAACATTCCAAATACTATTAATATGTTGTCATTGAAAACCACACATTGATAAAATAAATTCCGAAAATCCAACGGCTTTTCAAGTAGGTTATTTAGTCAAGAGTAGAGGAAGCTTCACAACCAAATATGTCAAGGGTCACTTCACTGATTTTGAAATGTTTTATTTACGTCTGGGACAGATGTAAAGCATTTTTTTGATGGGTACCACCCTAGTAGAGAGCAGAATCAAATGACCCGCCGGGGCTCTTTGGTGAAGGTACTCTCCATTTCTGACATGGCAAAAACACAATGATCCTTTTTTTCATAGTATTATACCATAATTCCTAAACGTCATTATGAATATCATATTCTATTCCCGCCAAAATATCTCCCTAAATCCTACACGCTGAACCTTTAACACAGCATATATACTGGCCCTGAAAAATTGTGACTAAACTATCATAGAGAGGTGGGAGTCAGGAGGCATGTAAGCATAACCAAATGAATGGGTGACAGTATGAAGACGATTGATATGAACCCACAGCTTGTTCAGAGGTGTCTGGCTCCCTTTGTCACACAGGGAAGAGAGAGAGAGAAAAGAAAGGGTTGAAATGTCGAAGAAATGTTGATGAAATGTGTTGTCACATCTTTTTGACAAAGAAGTAACCACCTCACTTCTGTGTGCGTGCAAATAATATTCACAACAATAACCAAAATAGTAATAGTTAAGCTGCTGTGGCAAATCCTGATCCTGCTGTTCTGGAGTCAAATATAAATCACAGGGAGAGAGAAGTTCATGACATGCAGTAGAATGATATTGTTACATTGTAGAGAGAGAGGGAGATAGAGAGTGAAAGAGAGAGAGAGAGAGAGAGAGAGAGAGAGGAGTTTAATTTGTGTAATAATTCAATATTTATATTCTGCTTTCTGACAATATTACCCAAAAGTAGCATACAGTGTAAAGGATGAAAGGTACCAATCCCAGCGCAGAACCCTGTGAGACTCCATGACCAACTTTTGTGTGCAGTGAAAGTTAATTTTGAACATAACAAACTGCAATCTATCTGATCAGAATGTCTTAAACCCGTCTAAAGCGATATCTTTGATCCCATGACATGTTCAAGTCTTTATAATACAAGCGTATGACCAGTGGTGTCGAATGCAGCACTAAGATCAAGCAGGACAAGTCCACTGTCTGAGGCCATGGGAAAGGTTGTTTCTGTACTATGATGTTCTCTGAAAATCTTCCCACGTCAAAATCCTTGGGAAATAATCTCACCATTGGTTTGTCACAGCTTTTACTAAGATTTTACACACGATGGGGACGTTGGATATCAATCAACAGCTGGTTAAAAAACATCTGGATCACGAGTTTTATTATGGCAACCTTGGAGGCCTGCAGTTCATTCCCTGTTAATAAAGAGCTGCATCTGAGGAGCTAAAGCTAAAGCTACATGTATCTGTTGATTTAAAGTAACCAGCAGATATGCACAGTTATGTGTAAAGAAAAGTGAAGAAAAGTGGAAAGTTGGTAAAAGGAGTGGGATTGCAGAGCTACGATTCAGTTTACAGCAGGCAATTTGCCCCAGAAGTTGCTTGCCGAGCAGAAATAGAGCTGCAAAGCACACTGCACAAACACCAGCAACTGGAAACGTCTCAGTATGCTTATTGCATTCACGGACTGGACAATGCACATGGTCTCTGATACAGCGGACTGCCAATGACACGACACTCCTCTTTCCAGCAGGTGTCCCTGTAGGACTGTGAATAGCAGAGACAGACTGCAGTAATGAAACATGAGGGAGGAAGGGGAAACAGACTGAGGGGTAGTGAATCCATCAAAATGAAGCCAAGTCCGTTTCTGTCGGAAAGGCAAGTACCAGGTGTATAACAGAGCGTCAAAAAGTTACCCCCTGACATATTATATGATGTTTGTTCATTTTGTTTTGTCTCTGCACATCATGTTTGTATGGCAGAGTCTTGAACAAGTCAAAAGATCTATTATTGCACGCGGAACAAGGAGCACTGGGTGTGTGGGTGAGGACACGCCCTGGTATGGGTCACCAATCCATGTGGAACCTTGCGGAGCGTATGCGCATATCACTCTGAAGGACTGTGTTGAAAAGGTTTTGTTGTCATTTTGCCTGTGGACACTGAGCCTGTGACCAAGACAGGACTTCCGCTCATCAAATGAGCTGACATTTTCGCTTATCTGAATTTAGATTTTATTTATTTTACTTATTTTTATTTATATTCAATATCATGGGGGGATAATTAAACCCCACTCAATGTTGTTATGATTTATTTACTTGGACCTAGTGCAAAGGCTAATTGCAGTTCACATTTGTTATGAGAGAGAATGATAATTCTCCCCAACATGCAGCAGTTAGCTAAATGACATTCATCAAGGCATTTTGCTATTTTGTAGCTCAGACAAAAGAGCGCAGAACATTTCTGTGACTCACCTGCCTTCTTCCTGCTTCACATTTTCCATTAGGAAGGCTGCTGAGCAGAGACTGATTACATGTACCTCCTATCATTTTGTTTGATTAAAGGATTAACAAAATGGTGATTGTAATACTGATTCAAAATTGTATATCTTGATTCATTTAGGTATTTATTCACTGTTGTTTTGTTGCTGTTGATCCACTCGCCCTCAATGATTTGTTGTTTCCAGTCTGTGGATTGAACCTTTTCAGTAACTGTGATGAAATGGCAGCCGCAGCGAGAAGGCTATATCATGCGTTCAATGTACAAATGTACAAGACAATTACAAAATATCCCAACTCTGGGCTTCTCCGTCTCTGTTCGGATTTCTCTCGAACCCACTTTGCAGACAGAACACAGGGGAAGACGGAGGTTTAAACCGTTTATTGTAACAAAGGGTATTCGAATGAGCAAACAGGTGTGAAGGGATTTTGATCAAAAGCGAGAGTGTGCCTCAGACAAAAGCTGGTTCTCTGAGTTCCAACAAGTGATTTGAAAGAGAGGCTCCAAACTGAATGGCTGATGGAGACGAGGCTGGATGTGATAAAGAGGTTAATTTCTGATATACAGTAGATCTCAAGGACAAGACATCTCCAAACCGAAAACAACTAAAACCAAAACTAGGAACTGGTCCTTAACTAGGCTGCAGCCTGTTATCTCGAAAGAGGGAAGAACAATTCCAGCAATCTTCCCTTTCCCACCCTCTTATTGATTCCTACTTTCACAAAGCTGATCCAGATTCTTGGCCTTGACAAGGAGAATCCAGCAGATTTGATAAAATGCATGAGAATGCCCTGATTTCAAATAACGCACACTCAAACACATGCGCTTGATCGATCTCCTCGTGTCTGGGAAAATATAAAACGCTACAAAGACGGAGAGTGGAGGAGAGAGATGGGCGGTGCACAGCGAAAGAAGACCTTTTTCCCTTCATCTCTTTCAGTGTAGTGGCTTAATAGTAAGTCTGAATATGATCCTCAGTGTGATTTAACATAGGGTTAGATAACAAAGACAGCAAATGGCGAAGGGCATTACAGTCAGTGCAAAACAAAGAGAAGTGCACATGTCGTGATGGGCTTTTTGTCTGTGTTTTGTTGTTTGTGTTTTGTCTCAGGAGCCCACATCAGATCACATTAGGAAACCCATGGCATGATCATAATCAACAGCTTGACACACATTTTTTTCAGGATAACGATAAGACACCAGAAAATGTGATCTGATTGCTTTCAATTTAGATGAATGAAGCCGTCTATGGTTGGAATGGACTTAAAGTCATATGTAGGATGAATCATCCAGCCCACATGTTGATCCTGCCTGCTGAGGAAGATGAGGCACTGAAGAGGTGCATGCCTGAGGATCATGTAAAGAAAATAAAGATCATAGCACAAGACTGTAGACCACCATGTCACCCCCAGGGTGATTACACGCGATCGCTGACAAGCATTGTGGTGAAAAAAGGGGAGCAGTAGAAATGCAGATGCTGGAAACACGAAGCTCAACTGGACGAAGTTAGTGCTCTTCAGTGGCAAGTGGTCGAATAGCTAAGAAGCTGCTATAACCAGAATAAGTCAAATTGTTCCAAAGAGTCTATTTGTTCTCAAAGATCCATTGCAGAGAGGATTCAGAATATGGCAAAAACATAGGACAATAGTTTTTCACTCTGGTGAGTGATGAAAGAAGAAGACATAATAATAACAGCCCAATCAGTTCTGTTTCATGGGATCACTGCCGAGGTTTGATGTGAGGGAGTAATTACAGTCATAGACATGTATGGTTTGTCTGAGGCTTAAACTAGCTGTGAGTGCCACCACCATCATCTCCACCATCTGATATCACACACCGCAGTTCCTGTGGACATGGAGACTGGACCTTCAGTTGGCAGAAAGATAATCGTAGCAAACTGTTATGCATGTTGTTGATATGCAGCACAAGCCGTGTCAAAAGCACTTAGTGAGACCTGGGAACACAAAGACACCACTACACAGAGGCCTAACAGAGCAAAAGAAAAATTGTGATTTGATTATAAGACAAAATTGTATTCATATAAAGTGAAAATATTATCATACCACTGCATGTCAACGGTACATCCACAGGCACATTTATGCAGAATTCACAGAGCACACACCAGCATGTACACATTTTTCCCATAAACCTGCGGTCCTTCCGCCATTTGTCATCATCAGAAACACTTTCGAATTTAGTTTCGGTTGTGCTGAGATAACAGCTCTCTCCTCTCACTGTGTCATAACACAAACCAGCACATTTCTCTCCCTGACATGATGAAATATAAAGTCATATACTGGCCAATAGAGGGGTATAGATGTTTTATCTTTTTATTTATAGTCACATTGATTTGGGTTAATGAAACTGCAATAAAAATAAACACCATGAAATGACTTTTTTGAAATCTCGTTTTATGCTTTTTGTTGTGCATTATTTTATATTTGTTGTTTTATCTTTCAGTTTCTCCTTTTTCTTTTATTCATCTACACTTACAGTATCTTTAGAATGCCGACTGTGGCATTTAAGTGCATTTGAATTGATCTCAGAGAGAAGGAGAGGAGAGGAGAGGTAGGAGAGGGAGGGAGAGAGAGAGAGGGATAGGGTGAGGGGGATGGGAGAATGTTGCCATGACAACTGCCATAATAATCATCATAATGATTGATGTGCTGCGTTCCATTTCTCCCTGTTTGGACTCTCTGTTTTTTTCTCTTATTTCCCTCAGTCTGTCTCTCTAAGTCTGTGTATCTGTTTTACACCATGTTTTTTTATTTGTGCGATTAAAACAGGCAATACTCATGGTGTTGAAGAGAAGAGAAGAGAAGAGAAGAGAAGAGAAGAGAAGATGATTTAATATGAAAGGATGTGGCCTGTTTCGGAGCCTGAATCAATCTCTCTGTGTCATTGTATTAGGCCATTCAGGCGTGTGTGTGTGTGTGTGTGTGCGTGTGTGTGTGTGTGTGTGTGTGTGTAGTGTCATAATAGATAGCCCTGTGATATACAACACAGAGATTGCTCTATAAATGTTAAAATAGATTACTTTACTGGCCAGTCTGGGTCAGCATGAGCAGCCAGACACTTGACTGGAATAACATGCAACACACAAACAAATTCATTCTGCATCTGCAGCCTACAGCCTGTGTTTCCAGCCCACACAAAAGCAGATTTGGCCTTTAGTATGTGAAGTCTTGGAGGATTTCTGTTAAATAAGTTGTTCTCTTTTAACATTTTTCAATGCATTATGTTTTTCTTTTATTACTTATTCCATGTAATTTTAAGTAGTTATAATCCAAAAACGTCCACTTTACAAACTCATGTCCAAAGTCACATTTAAGTTGGCAATCGTTATGCAAATGACAATATTTCCAGATTTGATATGGGATATGTAAACAGGATATTCAATTTGGGTATTCAGAATTTGGCTTTATTCTGAATTCTGCATTTTCTGATAGATACATGGGATATGCCAATATTATGCATTTTTTTTCCAGTATTTTGGGGATCTGTATACAGCACAATCAGAATGTGCATCATAATTGGGGTAGTAAAGACACCAAAAGAAGAGCCCACATTTCTGATAGACAACATATTTTGAAACAATATTTAAGACGTATCAACAGGTTTTTCCCTGTAGGGCAATAAAGTTAAAAAGGGCTTACATCACTTATCATTATGTTTATCAGTCTATGATCAGTCGCTTGTAAACAGGAATATTCATGGTGTATTCACTTTCATAGCAATATGGACAATTTAGTCGGATCATTTTTGCATTTCTATCTGTGTATGGATTCCAAAAAAAATCGAAAATGATTATGATATTTAGTGAGCTTTATAGCCGCTGGTTGGCAGAGGCAGGAGAGCAATTTCCCCAAGTTCCACATCTGAGTGCCAAGCTAAACTTACCACCCTCTGACTACTGCTGTAGCACACGCACAAGGGTGGTATCAATCTTCTCATCTCTCTAACAATGCTCATTTCCCAAAATGTCTAATTATTCCCAAACTGCTGACACAAAGTTGGAAGATCATTATTTTCTGCAAAAACCATTGTATGCAGCAGCATTGGGATTTTACATACACACACAGGAGGGTTGGCAATACAGCAACATTTCATAACATACAGTGTTTTGTTTTAGTAAGTACCATTCAAGAACATCGGGGACACTCCTGTCGACATTGTCAAACTCGCAATGGACAGTTAAACAAAACTGAAACAGAAATGTTCTTTTTGATTCATTCTTATTACTTGTCAGACCCTATCCTTGTGTTAACCTTACCCACAATGCAACTTGACTGATGACAAATCAGTTGGGTGTTTTGCTAGTAGAGGCAAATGTGGAGCCTCCAGAGATTAGATCAAAGATGAGCTCACTTCGTCCTAACTACACACGCCAGGATTATTTCCCTTTTAAAAAAGCACAATCTTCAGCCCCAACGGACACTGTTTTTTTTTCCCATCCGTTATCTATACCGCTTTATCCTATTAAGGGTCGCAGGGGGCTGGAGCCAATCCCAGCTGGGCAAGAGGCGGGGTACACCCTGGACTGGTCGCCAACGTATCGCAGGGCAAAGATACAGAGACAAACAACCATTCACTCTCACATTCACACCTATGGTCAATTTAGAGTCTCCAATGAACCCAACCGTCTTGCTGTGAGGTGACAGCGCTGACCATTACACCGCTGTGCCAATCACGGGACAGTGATTTCAGTAAATAACTTAACGACATCAAATCCGACTTCAGGCAGCTCCCTGTGGTGACACAAACACTAGACATCTTCGTATATTCCCCAAGAGCTGAATGTGTCTTACACTCATCGTATAGGGCCATCTGAGCCACTTCAAAAAAAACAATACAGGCCACTCTCTACTGTGAATTATCAAAACGGTGTGTTCATAGTAGCAGTTCACAAGCTTTCTCCTGTGTTTTTAATCAGTTCATTCCTATACTCTCATTATAGGAGAGTCCTATGCACCAGGTTTCTATCACCTTGACAACTAGCAATTACTTTGAACCCATGTGATCCAGTTTATGGTTTATTATCCTCTTTCTGTAGGGCTGTGTGTGTGTGTGTGTGTGTGTGTGTGTGTGGGTGTGTGTGCGTGCATGCGTGCGTGCGTGCGTGCGTGCGTGTGTGTGTGTGTGTGTGTAGGCCAACCTGTCAAAGTGGAGTAGACCTCATCGTCACATTGTTGTCAATGCAAACTGACAGGCTGTCAGCAACACTATCTCTTCTCTCTCTCCCTGTCTCTAACTTTGCTTTTCTCCCCATTCACTTCAGTTCACTCAAATTCAGTATGCTTTAATAACAATTGATGTCAGGTGAACAATGCTGTCAAAGCATCAAGGATTAGACAATATGCAAATCATGAGCATGCAATCATGAGATTAGAAAAATTATTTATTAAGTCCGATACGTACATACACACCCTGGGTAAAAAGGGTTAGGGATATAAGGAAGTGCCATAAACAACATACACATATACACAGCTCATTGTTGTCCCCAATGTAATTGTAACCTGAACCTTAACCGTCAAATCAACCTTTGCCTGTGAGGACATCAATTTTGTCCCCACAGGTGCCCATTGGAAGGTGGTCCTCACTAGGGTATCAAAAGAAGATTCAAGTCTGCCTCCTCACTGCATTAATCTCATGGATCTAGTTCTAAGAAGAAAGAAAGAGATTCTCCAGCTGTTGTTACAAATCAAGCCTAATCTTTTGAGCTGACCTCTTCTAATAATTCCTTGGGTTTTATCCATGATGCCTCTTTATTGTTTGAGCTACATATAGAACAACCTGTAAAAAAAAAACTGAAGATGAAACTCTGTTTTTTTTCTCTCCATAAAACAAGGCTTACTCCTTTGTCTTAGCTGAAACGATAATTTTCTTGCTCAACTCCGATGATGTCCTGTACAGTATATGCATGCAACTCGTAAGTACATTGGGCATTGTTTATCATGGAGCTGCATGAAATAAATACAAATAATGAGGCTCTCACATGTCATTGTTCTTAGTACAAGTCAAGTGGTCCTCTTTAACCTCCCGTAGGTGAAAACATTGGATTATGTCTTTCTTTGAGGACATTTTTTAAAGTGTTTTGGGGCAAGGGCTGGACTTAAATGGCTGAACACAGGAGCAGAGACATGACCGGAATGATTGCACAGAAAGGGACCAAGCCCTGAGTGATGTATTGTTCCTCTATATACCTTAATGTATTCAAGGACACAACCGCCAGGGTGTAACTCCGAACTTTTATTTCTTCTTCTTCTTCTCTTGCTCCACACTCATCACAGTAGTGCGCCATCTCTGGCCATGAACCCGTGCACAAATCTCGCATCTCTCAACCCATTGCTTTACCTGTGATGTGATGCCTGGCCACCAGAGAGCTTGCCTTGCCCGATCAAGGCATTTGTTGATACCTTGGTGTCCCTGGTGAAGCCTCTGCAGGATGTCGGGCCTCGTGTTTTTTGGGATTATGAGTCTTTCCCCTTTCATCACAACTCCTCCTCCTTCATGCAGGACCGACCGTTTTTAGGCCAGTATGGCAGAAGCAGTTCTTGCAAATCTTGCCTGTGTTCAGGCCAGCCATTTGCAACGTATCGACGTTTGCAGGTGTCGTCAAAGTGTAGTGCATTCTTAATCTGTTTTTGCATCAGGACACCTCCTAGTCCCACAAAATTCACCATGCCCATGAAACATCAAACATCTGCAATATCTTTAGACACGCTTTTATTTCATTAGGGTCTGCTCTGATGCCTTGTGAGTTGATGACATGGACCAGAAAACAAATCTCAGTCGGGGAAAACTGGCATTTTATCATTCAAAATATGCCCTGCCTCTCTAAATTTCTGTAGCACTCTGTGCAGTCTGTCATTGTGTTCTGACCGGTCTCGTCCTGTGACAAGGACATCATCCACAACTCCATCTATGTTGTCAATGAGTTTGGCTCCTTTTCTAGAAATGCTCTGGGGCCGATGAGATCCCAAAAGGGAGCCTCTTAAAGAAGTAGCCGCCCTCTGGTGGTCAACAGCATTGAGTCTTCATGCAGAGGTACCTGCCAGAAGCCAGATGTTGCGTCGAGCTTTGTGAGGCCTTTGGCTCCTTCCAACTTGGCAGGGAGACCTCATAAGAGTGAGGTCAGATCCTTCACAATGGACACCTTCTCCTCAATTTTTCTGTCCCCTCTCTGAATGACAGCGAGGACTTGTCCTTTAACATCCAAGGGTTCGTTAGCAGGTCCCAGCAGGGGTCTGCGAAGGGCTGAGTGGCTGCCATATCTATGCTGTGTACTCTGACCCTGGCATAACTGTCACTGAGGCTCCTGTGTCCACTTTAAAGGGAAACAGGCCACCATTTATAGTAAGCGTTTCAGACCACAAAGATGTTTGTGTATGGTGCACAGCTCCCAGGTAGTCCGCTGCCTCATCCTCTTCTATAGACTCTATCTTCTGTACACAGCCGCAAAGTGACCCTTCTTATGGCATTTTCTGCATTTAGCATCTTTTGCAGGGCAGTCAGTCCACGAATGTCTAGGTGGTCTGCAACACTTGCCACATTGTTTTTGCTTGGCCGAGGCAGGCTGCTGCTGAGTATAGCTTCCACGCTGAGCTGGCTTCCTTCTGTTAGCCTGTCTCCGTGACCCCATTTTCACCTGGCAGTAACATCCGTCCTGAGTGATCCGATCATGAGTGGACAGCTCTAAGTACAGGTGAGAACACACTCAGGACGCATTGAGGACGCATTGAAAATCGGATCTCAAAAACCACATTCAGAGGTGGTTTAAGCAAGTGTCCACATTGTGGACGCAGTGTGAACGGGTATTTGACTATTGGCCACATTAGGGACCGCCTACTCAACTGACGCCCTCTGCGTGAGCGGAACTAAAGGGAATTTATAGGAGCATTGTGGCTTTCTGTAAGATACGCAGATGATGGTGGTGATCTGCATGGTGGAAAAGCAATGACTGTACATACTCCTGTCAGGAAAGGTGCGGTGTGTGCGAGAGAGAGAGATAGAGAGAGGGAGAGAGAGAGCGGGGAGCGTGTGTGATGTGAGCATGGAGAGAGAGTTGACGGCACAAAGTTAATGTGCGGTTCCAGTTGCAGTGTCTCGATTTGATAAATAAGTGTAAAGAAGGAGTCTCTTGCACTGTTGGGGAAGGTGAGAGTGTTTGTCCCGCAGCAACATGAACATCTCTCCCTCCCGAGTGATTGAGTGATCCATGCCTCATTTTACACTTTAATTAGTTTGTTTTGCATATTTTTTTATCTTGTTAAATACAACAACGCATTTGGTCTTTTGCAAACGAAAATGATGATTTACATACGGAGCATGTGAAACAGATTCACATTTTTCACCTCCTCGTGTTGCCTTGGACAAAAGCTGTGGCTAAATCCAACTTTGGGTTAAGTTGCAGTCTTTCTAACAATCTTGTGTCACATATGCTGACTACAATCCTACCTCGGATCATTTATCCGCGTAGACCGCCATATTTGCAATGCTCAGCAAGCCTATGCACTGCGGTAATAGAGTTCTCTGCAGGCTCACCGACTTCCTGGCATCGGTTATTAAACTGGGCTCGTTTCTTAGATAATATTATACCCTCCCATAAAGTGTCCATCAAAAGCCTTTATAACTGCGTCGTAGTCTTTTTGTTGCTCTTCAGTCAACTGCATGAGGTGAGGATGTCCTTAACCCCAATCACCCATGGTATAAAGCCCCTTTCACACTGGCCCCACCTCTGATCGGCATTGATGTGAATGTCACACCCGGGTGAACAGCCAATTTGCGCGGTGGCGGAGGCAATGAAGGCTCGCCTCCCCCCGTTCGTAACTGCGCTGAGTTTGTACACTTAGAAAGAGTGTCAAAAGCACAAGACGTAAGGTAACGTTGACCACCGTCTCACTGGCTTCCATGCTGGCTGCTTTCTGTTGTTTACTACACTGTTCTTCTTCTTCGCTTTATGGCGCGCACCGCTCTCTACCGCCACCTACCACTGCACACTACACTACACACGATGCACCGGGTCTGCTGGCGATCATCAGACCCTGGTCCGCTTGCAGGGGTCGACCCGCCATTAGAAAACCCGGGTCTACGCGGCCATTTTCGGTGTGAAAGTGGTATACATGAGAGAATTCACCTGGTATGCTCCGTCATCTTCCATCCGTACGCGTGGCTCTAAGTCGAATGGTCCCGGCGGCGTGATGGTGAATATGCGGTCCATGCTGTGTGTTTTCACTAGCCTAGCCACTTGCTTGTTAGCCTCTTGCCGACTCGCTTTCGTTTTCATCACAGATCAACACGTTCTCACTCCCCAACACCGGCTCAAACATATCCGTGCCCACAGACTCTGCCTGTTGTGGCACTTCCGACACCATGTGTTGTTCCTCTGTCCCTTTATGTATTCAAGGACACTTTTGAGTGAGTCTAGAGGCCACAGATGCAATTGCTGGCCATGCAGCAGAAAACACTTTTTGTAAAGTAACAGCTGGAAAACACTGAATTTACTGAGGTGCACATGCATTCAGAAATTTGTTCCTGTATTAATTTAATTGGAGGATTGGCCACGGCACCTAATGGTGACTGCTAGTTCTTACTTGGAACCACTCCACTGGTTGTTTCTATAGAAGTCAATGAGAAAATACTTCTACTTCTCACTTTAATTATAACGTCAGTAAACATTTTCCCAAGGATTTTTATGGTTCAATGTCTAGTTTCATGCTTTCTTCAATACAGTTTCATATTCATTTGTAAATTATGGTCTTCTATAGAATTAAAAAGTTGATAAAGCACAGTATGTATTGGAGCGGGGATACAGCGTTATTGACAGCTAGTACCGTTGCAGGCATGGTTGCAGGTGTAGGTGGATGTGCGGTGGATGTGCTCTCAGTCAGGCCCACTCTCCTGCTCCTCCAGATATGGTTACTTCTGGTTTCAAAAAAGCAAGATGGCTCTGGCCAAAATGCTAAACTCGAGGCATCAAAACGGCAGTTTGCAAACCAATGGGTGACGTCACGTTTGCTTGCCACTTGGAAGTGACCTAAAGCAGGAGAAAGAGAAGGAGGTGAGGTGAGGAGTGGGGAGGAGGGAAGGGAAAACTTGCTTTTATAGAATAGATATTCTAACCCACTTTATTTTACCCATCCTTTATCGTGTGTGTGTTGTTGTAGTACAGTAGCATAATAAATTGTGCTGTATAAAATAATGATGAGACTGGGTGAAGAACAGCGACAGCAGGGAAAAATAGGCCTGAATGATGCATCAACCCTCAGCTTTAATTATTTAATTCATTCATTCAATGGCCTTGACATTCATTGAATATGAGACTGTCAGATCAGTGTGTGTGTGTGTGTGTGTGTGTGTGTGTGTGTGCGTGTGTTAAATTAAAAAAAAGCAGAAATTAGAGACAGTGAGCCAAAGACTTGATATGTTACAATACAAGGTTCATAAAATTTGATAATGAATCAATGAATGCTCAGATTTTTTTCGATATGATTTCAGCTTCTCCTTTTGCCTTCCAGTGTATGCTTCCAATCTTTTTTTCCTTTTCTTTCCCTTCCTTTCCTCCTGTGGGGCTCAGATACATTAAAATATGAAAAATGCATCAAATAGATTATATAAACATTCAAACTGAGGCATTAACAAAAGCAAAAATTTAAAAAAACTGCATGAATTTTTGGTTCTACTTTTAACGAATCCAGATGCTTCCACACAGGTGCAATACATGGTACAATCAAGACATTGACATCCCATCATGCTCTATGGCATGTCCAGTAAAAAAAATGTGGGGCGACTTCATTGGTTGCAAATGGAAGTCTGGTTCCATAAAAGTCCATGAGAAAATCTTTTCAAATGGGTTAGGGTTAGTCAAGTGAAATCACCAATCTCCTGATCTACCACATCACATTGGGTTCTACTGGATTCACATCTGGAGACTGAAGAGGTCGCTGAAGTTGACTGAACTCATTCACTGGAGTGTTATCCTGCAGGAAGTAGCCATTAGAAGATGGCCAACTGTGACCATAAAGGGAGGAACATGGTCAACAACAATACTGAGATAGACTGCCACATTAAAAAACATAACTGATTGATATGAGATATTTCAAGAATACCTTCCCCACACCATCACACTAGCAGCAGCCTGGACTGTTGACACAAGGCAGGATGGCTCCATGGATTCAAGCAGTTGACTCCAGACTCTGAGACGAGCATCCGCAGCCTCATCAGAAAATCCAGACTCGTCAGACCAGACCACGTTTTTCAGTCTGTTATGGTCCAGTGGTGGTGAGTTGGTGTTACTGCAGCCACAGGTTTCTGTTCTTGGCTGACAGGAGAGGATCCTGACGAGGTTTCTGCCGTTATTGAACATCTACCTCAAGGTTGAATATTCTGAGGACGTTTTCTACTCAACACAGTTTTATGGCTATCTGAGTTACTTTAACTGTTTCTGTTGCTCCAACTTCTCTAATCAACAAGGTGTTTCCATCTAAAGAACTGCTGCTCACTGGATGGTTTTTTTTTTGTGACATTTGCGACAAGGGCGCTTTTAACTGTTGATCAGTTTGAATGAGTATCGAATGAATGTGATAATGAAATCCGCAAAAAACAACCATCAGCAAATTCTGTCTCCTGCCCACACACCCAGACATAGTCTGAACAAAAATACCAGCAATATCTAAAGCAGGAAGATGCACCCACTATGATGAATTCAACTTTGGGACCAATGATTTGCAGATGTGTTGATTATACTTTTCAGGCCTTTTTTCAAAACATCAGACTTGGTGACTAGTCATAATAGAAAAAAACCACATGAATAACAAGATTAATTAATGACTCGGTCCCAGTCAGACATGACAGTGGGAATTTGTTTCCATCCACCAGTTTTTATGAAAATCCTCTAATGTAAATAAGTACAAGCAAATTATATTGCAAAAAACGTGTTATACATTTGCGGTTAGTGTATTGATAAAAGTTAATTATGCGGAGACAGACATTGTGAATAAAACATTGCATTGCATGAATGTAGCATGTGAATTAAACATCACTCAAGCCTTCACTGGAAAGAAGGAAACGTCAGATCTGTGTGGAGCAAAGATGAGACTGCAACAGTCCTAGGTTAATATGTGAAATAAACATCAGTGACAGTCATTTCCATCATCTTTTTCTGATTTAACTAGGGCTCTTTACATCACGTCATCTCATTCCTGCCTTTTTATTTTGCAGTGGTTTGAATTGCACCTGCTAGGAGAATTATCTTCATGCCCCCAAAACAACAATAATAATAAAAAAAAAACATAAAGACTCAACTATTTCTCAGTTTCACTTTTCACTGCAAACATTGTGACTTTTCTTATTTCCCTAATATCCATCAGACAGAGATGGAAGCTGAGTAAATGTAGAGTGAGGAACACTGGGACGAGCTGTGTTGGTCACAACACTGGTCATATGTGACTGTAGATATATTTCAGTTTCTGAACTGCTCAGATGAGTTGTTTTAAGACAGCAGGTTCAGTCATCATATACGGCTGCTGTTTTGATGTGTCTACTGTGAAGCTGGAAACCACAGGAGAATGTTGGACCTGTGTAGTGACAGAACTATGCTTGATTGTATCGCTTTTCACTATATAAGGTCTGAAACAACTATTCTGTTTCACTGCAACTTTGCCCAACCAACATAACAGGCTGTTTTGCTGCCATCACAACTTCATGCACGCAAACATTTTATACATATATACATACAAAATAATTATAATAATATCAAGATTTCTATAATTTGTTTTTGAGATTTTGAAGAAAAAAAATGCGTAATATGCGACACATATAGAGCATTTCCATTTGATGGATTTGAGTCTTGGATTTTTTATATTTCCCAGCATAACAATCATATAGCTTCAATAAATAGGGAATAAGTTGGTGCATCATTTTTATATATAACACAGTCAAAAGGCATGGAAATAATATAATCATACAGCAAAAAGGAAACACAAACAATAGCTGTCTAAAAGCTCCACTTACCATTATTTCCCATCATGTTTTCTATTGTTATGAATGACAATACTCCACTTAAATTGTTGCTGTTTGTAATGAAGGGTCAACATTAGGAAAAACTCTCATATATTCTCTAACAGTTCAGGCTTTTATACCCAGCAGCTCTCATGACAACCTCTTCTTTGGCTGATTTCTTCCTTTTTTTGCCTCTTCTCCTTACTCTACTTCTCTGCTGGGAAGCTAAAACACCTAAAGGGCTGGCTGTTTTTACCTAGAAGTGGATTGCTGTGCTATGAATCTAAAATGTAATCCCCCAACACGAAGAGAGACACACACCATTCAAATGCTACATATCTATTCATCTATTGCATCATATCAGACATGTTGGAAAGCTCATGCATGGAAATGTGAGAACTGTATGAGAGAGTGAGAGAGAGAGGGTGTACTACCGTGTATGTGGTTTAGTAAGAGTGTGTTTGTGTGTGTGTGTGTGTGTGTGTGAGTGTGTTTGTGTGTGTGCGTGCGTGTATGCCTGAGTGTGTGTTTGTGTGTGTGTGTGTGTGTGTATGTGTGTGTGTGTGTGCATGTGCGTGTATGAGTGTGTTTGTTTGGTTTAGATATTAATCATGTTGTGGGGACCCAAATCAGTTTACAGTCACACTATGGAGAATTGTTGATCTGCTTGTGTCCCTCATGTTTAAATCATTACATTTTAAGATGAAGACATGCTTTAAGGTTAGGTTTGGCTTAG
Organism: Scophthalmus maximus; assembly: GCF_022379125.1. Lineage (NCBI taxonomy): Eukaryota > Metazoa > Chordata > Actinopteri > Pleuronectiformes > Scophthalmidae > Scophthalmus > Scophthalmus maximus. The sequence continues at coordinate 7,813,019 of NC_061519.1, read as the reverse complement.
GTTCAGGTTAAATGTTAGGTTTAAGCAAGGAGTAGTTGTGGTTAAGTTTAGGGTACGTCTCCAGGAAATGAAGGTACGTCAGTGTAATGTCCTCTGAAATCATGGAGACACGACCGTGTGTGTGTGTGTGTGTGTGTAGTTTTGTAGAGAGGAACTGTGTGTGGGGGAGGAGAATATGGAAGTGAATTATGCCTTTTTCAGAGGGGAGGGGTGCATATATGTATGTGTGTAGGTGGGGGAAGGGTGAATCACACACTGTATGTATGTTCACTAAGTATGTGTGGGCTGGGTTGTGGTGTGGTGTGTATGTGTGTGTGTGAGAAAAAAGAGGGAGAGAGCAAGAGACTGTCTGAGATTGCATGAAAAAGAGAAACTGCATTTCATGATTTTGTGTGTTAAAACTCTGCAGCCTGCATTTTTGTGTTGCATTCCTACATGTGCGTCTGCACGTGTATGTACCATGCGTGTGCTTATAGAGTGTGATTATGTGTTTGTCTGTGGGTTGGTTTATTTATTTATTTAAGTCTTTATTGTGTAAATCAGCGAGATGTCTATATCCGTTGTTTGTGCATGTGTTTGTGTATCCGTGTGTGTGTGTGTAATTCGGAGAGCATCTCTTTGTTTATGTGCTTCTGTGTACTTGTACTGTATTCATGTGCAGATAATGGAAATGTGTTCTTCTGTCAGTCAGGATCATTTGCACAGGCAGAAAACAGCAGTCTGCTCTGGTTTCTACTGAATGGCCTCTTTCTTCTTCTCCCAGACATGCACAATCTGTTTCATTGTTTTATTTACTATACCTCCACCTCATTAGATCATTTACACATTCTCTTGTTCTCCAAAGTCATTAGGGCCTTTGAATTGATTTTTTAATTTGAGAAAATATTTATCTTTTTCACAAACTGAGTCTGTAGCATCGTGTTAGACAAGCAGGAGAGAATAGAAAATGTAAAAAGTTGATAAAGGGATACACATGAAACGCTTTTAACTGTATAACTTTACTTTTGCAGGGATTATATACAAAGTAATAGAATTAAAAGAAAATACCTTGCTACCTAGTTAAAAGTTCCGTGTGTAATTTAGTGGCACCTAGTGGTGAGTGTGCAGATTGCAATGTACTGAATACCTCCCTCAGGGTAGGGGAACCTACATTGGCCTTCAGGCAGCATAAACTAAATCCGAAACACTAGTCCTTTAAGGCATTATTGATAGATTGACAGATCAGGCTATGCTTGAAAGGAAGTAATCTATCTAGGCTCTATCTAGACCATTTTAGCTACCACGCCCTCTCTTTCCCCACGTGTCTTTCTGTTTTCAATGTGCATTTTGAATGAAAGCATAAAAATGCCTTAAAATTAGAAAATTACTTTAAAAAAAACAACTTGTCTCCACCCATGTTGTTGTCCAACCTCTTTGAAAGGCATAGGTTTTTATAGCTGCTCAGTCCCACTTGAAGGTATAGTATATATAGTATAGTATAAGCTTATGGGGGGTGGGGCAGGATAATCATTTTACTAGCAGAACATATTGTCAGACTCAGGAAGGTGTTCATACAGTTGCTTTGTTGAACCGTGACAGAAATAGTAATGCAACTAGTTAGCTCACACCTTGGCTCTTTCTCAGTAAAGTTGACCATTCGGTTCGTTGGTTTTGAAACATGACTAAATTTGTTGCTTGCAGGGGTTTGCTCTACCCAAAACTGTCTGACCAACAAGCACAACTGTGTCCAGTGCAGGCATGTTGGCCATTTTGTGCTCTTTCTATGTGAGCACCACTATTTCCGTCTAAAGTAGAGGGGACAGCAGCTGCAGGAACTTTGTCTGGCATTTCTAACTTTCAAACGAATGACATCCTAGTAGTGGTGGACTGAGGAGAACCACGGACACACCATGGCATAAGAGTATTATGCTCTGCCCAAACCACTAACTGAATTTTTTTCTCCCATCAAATTCAAGAACACTGGTTAGAAAACATTAGGTGGTCCTTTTGAAGCTTTGGTGGCAGACTATAGCTGGCTATCTGTTACCCTGCAGGACACAATGTTGGGAATCTCCAGCTTGAAGGACTGATGGGTCCTCAGCTGCCTCTTCAGTGCTCTGCTGCGCTGACGTCAGCTCTCAAAAGCTAAAAGCTCTTTTGAAAATCTTCGGAGTAAGATGCAAGGAGCTGGAAGACTGTTGGTCATGTCTCCAGTGTCACAACCCCAACCAAGGTCAGCTCAGATAATAATAAAAAAAACCCCAATAAAAACAATCGGTTAAAGCAAAGTTACCCCCCAGTAGAAATGTAATTACCCTTAACAAGAGAACAGGTGGCTCGAGTGTAACTCCACTGACGAATCCGCTCATCAACAGCGGCCTTCACCAGAGGCACAAAGATAGCAGCTCTGAGCGCCTGAAACTATTTTCCTTTGTAAATTGACAGTTCGGCCTGTGCCAGTGTTTGACACTCCATGAAACAGTTGGATTTGTTTGAGGATTCTTCTGTTTCACCCATCGTCCAAAAGACTTCTTCAGTTCTGTGCTGTCTTCCAGAATTTACAACAAGTCCAGTTGCTTCTGGTTCAACACATTAGGATAACTGCGACCTGGATGAATGAGATTCTCCACAGACATCAACTGGAAGCTGAAAGAAAGCACATTTTTGTGGGGTTCATTTCAGACACCAGACTGTTGACAGCCAGCACTCCCTGCAGAACCTCCCACTACAGAACACTGGGCATTATATTTGATGGTGCTTTCTAAAAAATCCATCCACAATGTTTTACAATCATCATCCTCTCCCTCCACAGCTCCTTCTCAGTTATCTCTTGTTCAGGGCCTCAACACAGAATCTGCAGTGATTTGCCTCCCATCATGCACAAGTGTGCACTGGCAGTAGTTTGACATTTCACCAGGCAGCATGTAGCATGTCCACTTCCTCATAAGCCAGAGGCCGGGAACGGAAGAAAAACAGGACCTGCAGCATCTACCATGTGTCCCAGTTTGACAGTGAGTGCTCTGAGTCTGCTACAGTCCTGAGCAACGAGCTGGGACCCGTGGAACAGAGGATCCTCCAGAAGCTGTCGGCTTCATGACTTCACCAAAGACAACTTGACACACAGTGGACCTGGGGTGTTATTGGCCACTGGAAGTTTAGCGAGCAGGTTCTGTGCAGTGGCCTATAGACAGCCAACACAACAATAATGATCAACTGGGGTTGAATGTTGACTTCTGATTCATAAAAATGTTGATTTGAAATTGAGGTGACGAATGAAACGCAAAAACACAAGCCATATTGTACAACCTGGCCAAAATGGACAACTTGTTCACAATCCAAATAAACAATAAATAATACTAAATTAATAATTTAAAAAAAAAAATATATATATAATAAACACACAGAGACAAATGTAAATGTCCAAAACACTGTACTGGTAAATATGTTCCTAGTTATGGAAATAAATACATTAGAACATCCAAATATAAAGAAGGAAGATGTCAAATGTCAGATGACATTATATGATTATAAAATTAAAATAAAGATAAACTATTAAATGAGTATATAACACAAACTAACACAGCATTACACCTGACTGCACCTCTATATGGAGCACACTGTGCCGTTCAGATCCTCCGGATCCTCTTCAGGTAAAAATAAATAGAAAGTGTAGTGTCAAAACTACTGTCGTCCGCTAAAGAGGGTTCCCCTTCAGACTATGGGTGCGGTCGAATTTTCAAATTTGCTTAGGTGGTTTCCTAAATCTTGAAGTCATCTGGAAGTATTTCATCGGCCGCCATGATAAGAGCTGTACTGATTCTCTAAATGCATAGGAAAGGTGCTTCAATGCTTCCTTTCCTATCTCCTTTAGCACAGGGTACAATGGACTTTCCTATGCGAAAGGAAAGGAGATATGGAAACCCCACAATTCATTGAGGCAGCGATATGTAACGTGACGCACCAAGCACGGACGTAAACAATTCAATCCGAAGTAGAAGTAGAAGAAGAAGAGTATGAATACGACCCAGAAGTGACGCACGTCATCACGTAAGTTACCATGTTATCATGAATCGTTTACGTTCGTGCACCTTTCCTACGTATTCAGGGAATCAGAACAGCTCTTATCATGGCTGCCGATGAAATACCTCTGGGTCACTTCAAGATTTAGGAAAACTTCCTCAGCGAATATGACCCTGTGAATCCTCCTTTACACCTTTCCTTGACCTCATGACGTTTTCCACTCCTGCTACTGCCCGTGACTGAGGTCAGTGTAGAGGTCACGTCAACATTTAGATCAGCTTTCCAAGCTCCTTGGGGCTTCCTTCAAACCGCCCGACTCGTGCTTTTATTTTGAAAACGCACATCCGGGTTTTCCTGCGGCCTGTCCGCCGCTAGCTTGACGGAGGAGCTCTTTGTATGCGGCGGCGGCGGAGCGCCGCGGCACTGAGCAGACGCGCGGCGGAGCGGCGGAGCAGCAGCACGGAACGGCACACGCGAGTCCCACCTCGGGACAGACAGGGCCCCACGACGTCCCCTGTCCCAGGCAACTGCACACGCGCATCTGGGAAGGTGGGTTTTCGAATTGCACCGTTCCTCGGTTCGCCAGTCGGAGCAGCGGCCACCGGAGCGGGAGAGCCGCGACGCAAAGTTCACCGACTCGTCCGCCGGGAGACCGCGTTTAGTTCGCGGCTGTCGTCGCTCTCGACTCCCGTAACTTTGTAGAAAAGAAAGAAAGAGAAAGAGAAAAGTCGATTTATTCCCCGTCGGTTCCCGACAGAGGAGCGAGAAGAGAGAAAGTCGGAGGGGAAGGAGAGTTCCGTGGGGGAGAAGTGGATGTACTCTCAGCCATGGATGTGACAGTTTACCCGCCTCCTCCTCAGGCTCTGGCCGCGTCGAACCACTCCAGGCTCGGACAGCTCTCCTACCCGGACCCGGCCTTCGGCACCAACAAGGTGAGGGAGGGAGGGAGGGAGGGGAGGAAGTATGAAACCGCGTCTGTTTGCCATTGTGTCGAGATGAAAGTCACCTTTGTGTTACCTTAACGAGCTCGCCTCGCCTCTGCAGTCGTCGCTCTTGCTGGGACAATTAAGTGGTAATTAATTGCTTTTTTCACGCCACAGGTAATTAACGCAGCTAATGAGGTAACCACAGTCCCAGTTTCTTCACTAGACAGAGGATACCATCCATCCATCCATCGTCTACCGCTTTATCCATTTAAGGGTCGTGGGGGGGGGGGCTGGAGCCAATCCCAGCTGACATTGGGCGAGAGGCGGGGTTCACCCTGGACAGGTGGCCAGCCTATCACAGGGCCACATACAGAGACAAACAACCAATCACTCTCTCATTCACACCTACGGTCAATTTGGAGTCTTCAATTAACCTCACTCCATTCTGCATGTCTCTGGACTGTGGGAGGAAGCCGGAGAACCCGGAGAGAACCCACGCATACACGGGGAGAACATTCACTCCACACAGAAAGGCCCTGGTTGGTTTGAACCGGGATTCGAACCCAGAACCTTCTTGCTGTGAGGTGAAAGTGCTAACCACTACACCACCGTGCAGCCCACGACATAGATACGCTGCCTGTTATTTCAGTCATGAACTACTACTCCCACTTGTTTAAATGTGCTCCACATTATTAGTATAAGTGGAATAGTTTGGGTTAAAATAGCTAATGTTAACTAGAATTTACAACAGTTTCCCCCCTCTCAGCTGCATTGTGATACCTCATGGTGTGTCTGTGATGCTATCTTTCTCCCTCCAGAGCAAGGTCAGGGTCAGAGTCAGGACAGACCCCTAGACTAGGAAAGGACCCTCGGTCCTGCTGTTAGAAACTGTTTACACGGAATGGAGAAGTCCTCCATCTTTGCAAATATATATGTGACAATGATGAATTGCTTAATTATTTAATGAGCGCAGGGTTAGGGTTAGGGTTAACAACAAAAACAAAATTTCTGGGACCCATCCCTTCGTCTGGACGGGCGCCAAAATCTTTGGTTAAGTAGTTTGGGGTCGGAGGTAGTAACAAAAATGTTTGTAGCATCAGATAATATCCAGATAAATCTGACTTGTGCAAATTTGGTGTAGTTCTCATCATTGGCCCACAAGGGTTAATGGGGAACCAGAAGCTCACGTGTGACCTGTGGTGGGATAGTTACCAACACCATATTGGTATGGTATGTTGGTTTATATTGTGTTTTCAGTGTGCTGTTGTTGTACAGTTTTGTTGTCTTACATGTGTAACTGCTGTTACAATGCAATGTGCAAACGAAACAGATGCTGCTGCTGTGAAACAAAAGAAAAAAAGTTAAAATGATCAGTGAAGAGGCAGCTCCAGCAAAATCCTGGAAAACAATATAATAAATCTTTGGAAAAACAAATAGTGACATTCGATTGGCAGTGTCTGTCCCAGTTTGATTGACGTTCTATGGTGCAAAATGTAGATTACTTGCATATGAATCACTAAAAAGACAGACATTTATTACACCCCACCAAGGAGGTTATGTCTGATTTGATAAAGAATTGCTCCACCAAACTTGGTGGAGGGATAAGGCATGGGCCAGGGAAGAATCCATAAAATTGTGGTGCAGATGTAAGGGGCGGATCCAAGATCTTTTTTAAATCACTCTACCTCACTTTATAAGATTGTGCATTATTTTTCCAGATTTTTTTTTTTTCTTAGGAAGTAATGTTTGGATCTTGATGAGGAAAACCAGACAAATTATGATCTATGAGTTGGTACAACTTGATGCAGATTAGCAGACTACTTCCCTTTGCCCTTAATCTTTCTATTATAAGAACAAGACAGACGTGCAGGATTGTTTGGCCTTGGCAGAGAAATGCGCTCATAGTAAACACTGTGTATAGGCAGTTTGGAATTTGACCTGAGTATGTGTTGGTTGGGCATGGACAGACATCACATTCACATTTTTGTTAGTTAGATTATAGTTTTTATAAGTATTTTACTGTCCTCATCATATCACATGGTAAATGACTGTACATTATACCAAATGGATGCTTTTAAGCTGTGAATCTAACATGAAGTTCAGTAATGCTCTGCTCACAGAATCATGTGTGTTGTCAGTGAATGTATTTGTTTCAGAAAGAGAGAAGCTGGGGATGTAGAGAGAGAGAGAACTGTGTGGTTGGGGGTAGGGACTGCACAGAGGTAGTAGGAGGGTTGTTGGGGGTAGGGATGATGTAGATGAGAGAGGGAGAGAGAGAGGGAGGGAGGGAGGGAGAGAGTGTAGTGGGGGTGGGGCCACTAAGGTTTGTGCTATATTTCTCTGTGTCTTTAGATTCTGTCGGCCTGATAGAAGAGATCATATTACTGTCAGAGAACAGAGAGAGAGAGAGAGAGAGAGAGGGAAAAATAGAGACAGTGTATAAAAGTGTGTGTGTGTCAGAGAGAGAGAGAGAGAGAGAGAGAGAGAGAGAGAGAGAGAGAGAGAGAGAGAGAGAGAGAGAGAGAGAGAGAGAGAGAGAGAGAGAGAGAGAGAGAGAGAGAGAGAGAGAGAGAGAGAGAGAGAGAGAGAGAGAGAGACGGATGTGTTAATGCCTCTCGTGGTCTACATTTTCCATCTCAACTAAACAGAAATTACAGTGGCTTTAGAAAATACTCCTATTCCTTCAGATTTTGCAGACTTTATTACCCTTTATTGTGCTGGTTTTGCAGTGCGTGTGCGTGTGGGGGGTGGGGGGCACAAGATAACGCAAAAACTCGTTGAAGAATTTTCACCAAACTCTGTGGGAATATTACTTGGGAGGATATCGCCATATGATTAACCTTTGGAGCCTTACTTTTATGTATGTCTTAATGGGACAACGCCTTGGGCGGTATTTCTCCCGGTGCTGCCAATGGTCAGTCTAACTGTGACAGATGGTCAATGTGTTTGTGAGAGGGAGATACATGGATAATGTAGTTTCTGATTCACTCTCATTTACAGTAAAGATTCATACATCATACATTGTGATTTTATCACAGAGGTCTACAGAGAGTCCCCAGTTCTGTTGACTTCATGCTTGGTTTATGTCCTGAGTCTGACCTGCATTTTGAAATATGGGACCTTTCAGTATATACACACCGTGTACCTTTCTAAACTATGTCCAATCAATTAAATTTGCCACAGGACACACATTTCAGGACAGTTAAAGAATACAGGAGGCAGCGAGCAAAGGGTCACATTTGTAAATCAGATTTTAATTTTTTGTGTTTTTGAAAAATATGTGTAGTTTAATGATCAAAAATGGCAATTTTATCCCTTTAAAATCAAATCTGCACCACAGTACTTATTAGCGAAATCTCTGCTGCTTTTATAACTATTAAATAAGTCTGGTGTGGTGTTATACTGCTGCACTTACAACATCGACCAGCCACCCTGACCTCCTCCCTTGACTTCTGTGTCGAACAAAATGCAGCAGTAACTTTAAATAATATGACAGGCAACAGTAATGTTCCCTTTTAAACAATAAATGGAAAAACAGCGGCAAGAATCAGTTATTGTTATTGAAACATGAATCGTCAGCTAATCAGCAAATTAGTCATAATATATTCAAGCAAAAAATGTCCAACATTAGATGATTCCAGATTTTAAAATGGGAATGCCCCTTTCCATTATCTTAACTGTATACAACACTGAATGATATTATGCAAATCAAGACTTTAGATAACATCACATTGAGCTGTGATATAACTTTAGCAAGGCATAATATAGGCTATTTATATGCACTATATAAACTATTCGTCCCGCCTCACTTCATAATGATACACATTTATTTACGCAACATAAAACATCTCTAACTTTGTAACTTGTACTCGTACCCGCAGCAGTGTTTCCCCTACCATTGAATTGGGGGGTCACCCCGTCCCTCCAATGGGAGCCCCCGCCCCCCCTGAATCAAATTAATTTTAATAATTCTTTTTTTTTTTGTATTTTACATATAATGCCATAACATATATTTCTCATTCCTGTATAAAAGATTTTGAATGAAACAACATGATTTGTGAAACCTAACCTTAAAGACCCCCCCCCCCCCCCCCCCAAAAAAAACCAACCTGTAAAACTAGGGGAAACACTGCACAGTGCCCTTTGCTCTCCTGTTGCTGTTTTTGGCATATATTCTTTTTATTAATCATTTTTTTACCTCATGGATCACTTATTGATCTTTTAAGATTCATGTAACCTTGATGTATGTAGGTTTAACAGGTTTCACGTCAACCTTTGGTGTTATTTCTAACAGGAGGTGACATCAGCTGGATTGTACCTTAAATGACAGATGGCTCTGCATATTTGTATTGCCTCAACAGAGTTTACTGCAGGAAACATTTGCTCCCTCTGTCTGTTTTTGTTTTAAATTTATATTCTGCCATCATTGACAAAGCGACTTCTCATATACTAAGTGTCAGAGGAGGTGTCTCTGTGGCCAGCAACCAGCTCAGTGTCACTGTCTGTGATACTCTTGAGGGCCGGATGGATGAACAGAGGCGGGTGAGCCATGCTGAGCCCTGATTGGGTAATAGAGCTCATAATGAGTGCCCACAGGCATGAATATGAGGCATAAATTGTTGCATTATCATGAGGTGGCTTTGGCGTCTGAATGAAATTATATTCAGACGAAGATGTATTTGTGGTGTAGCAGTTTAAATACATGAACTATTTAACTAAGCCTGCTGCCTTCAGAGAGTTGACAAAAGTAGAGAGCGACGAGAATGGGATGAATCCGGCCAAGCAGGAGAGGAAGGGTCGGTGCATGAGGGACAGGGAGAGGGAGAAGGCGAGGGCGAGAGGGCCTAATGTAAACACGATGGCTGTGAAAGCTTGGTAAGGTATTTCTAAAGCAAATAGAGTGAGAGACAGAGGGAGGCGAGAAGCAGGCCTCAGGCTACAGCCACATTAATATATTTTTTGTTTTTAAACACAATAATTTTGCAACATTTAAACCTCCTGTCCACACTACTCGAGAGTTTTCACAACGTTAAACTTTTGGAAACACAGCTGGCCCCATTTTAATTTGAAACCTCCAGGGTTGCGTTTCAGTCTGGACAAGCAAAAATGGAGACCTTTGGAAACAATGGAATCGTAGACACTCACATTTACTTCCCGATTGGTTCTTTTTGGTCACAACCCATCTACAAGTGAATGCAACATTGATATGGAATTAAAATTGTTTTTGACTCTTACTGTCAGTAACAGTTACGCCTCGTTGTTGGTCTAAGAAAATAAATTCCTGCTCTTACCTTTCATAATTCCTGTTCCTTGTTTATAGTATTTTTGCAACTAAGCAACTATAGAGCAGATAATCTGTTTTGTGTTTAGATGCAAGCCCAGTGTACATGAATGGTCATGTGATATATGCTTTCATGTGTATAAGTATAGATGAAGGTTGGAGGTATTAATGACATTTTTTTATTTTTTTATTTCACTGGGCGACAGGATGACAAAAATTGTAGAGAAGCAGTGAGGGACAGGCTATTAAACGGGAAATAGCAAAGGACAGAATGGGGAAAATAATCAATTGCACCAAATACTATAATTCATAATCTTGTGATCTGGCACTGTGATGAGTCAAGAGGTCATACGGCCGTCATCTGCAGTAATGACTTGTTTTCAAATCATGCAAATCATTAGGATTAGCTCATTAGGTATGCTGTTTTAACTGAACTCAGATATGTGCACTGCTGCTCTGGTGTGGTATCATCATCATCATTTTCATTCTCAGTTAAGAATAATAATCCCAAAGTCTGAGACTTTTGAGAAGTCAATCCGTGGTGTCAGACTTTTGGACCCCACTGTATGTAGAAGTTCCCTGGTTTCAGTCTTAAGGTAAAAACCCACTGTGTGGCACAAAAGCAAATTTATGAATTTGCCTCTATAAGTATTGTGGGGTGCTTATTCACACAGTATCTGTTAAAAAGAATTAGACAGGAAATCTATTTCAAAGTCGACAACATGCAGACACAAAGTTTGCATTTAATAAGTCAAGTGCATTACTCCTGCCACTGCTCATGCAGCTCTTCATAGCCCGCCTCCACCCACCCCAGAGTGAACCCCCAGGCTGTGATTTCAAGTCACCTTGAGGGACAGTTTATTATCATCACACCCTCTTCTCATTAGTGTTGGGCTTCATGTGTACGTGAAAGGTACATACTCTGTGTTGTAGTAGTAATAAATCTGCTCCACATGAGTTGGCTGAGATAACTTATTGTGATTGCTGGCAACTAGCAGTGGCATAAACTGGATGGTCCTACTCTACAGTGCAGAATACTCCACTCCACACCAAACCCTCAGCTGAAAGTCAGCGAGGATTACAGAAGTTAATTAGAATGTATATATCTGCAGTATTGTGGTCACAGCTATTTAAAAGGATACACAGTAGATTTACAGTTGCATACTGCTATTGTCTCCTCCTACAGTTTTCTAACCAGCCAAAGTGTCGGCATCTCATCTAATTATCTATCAGAACAACAACCAGTCAGTCTGTCTATCCGTCTGTCCATGTTGGCCGTCATTCCTGTTATAGAAGATCTCGCCAGACACCCACCCACCGCTCGACGCACACCAACGATTGAGTGAATTACAGCACTGGTGCTCATGTGTCGATGTGGCTTAAGGTGTTTTAGTTGGTTGAATCATCGTGGAGGCGAGACTGTCGAGGGACCCCTGGTTGGTAGTGGTGGGGAGGGTGCCAAATGGAACAGATGGGCAGAAGTAGAGTACTGCCAGAAGAGACTAATTATCAAGATTTCATTTCGTTTCCAAAACAAACATATTGCAGTCAAATCACATACTGCAATCATTGCTGCATTGTTCAGTGTGTACTCTATTAGCGACAATGGCTTGGATTAATTAACTGGTGGTGGAAGAGATGGGATCACTTCCTGAGGCATTATGCTGGAGTTGTTGCAATTTTTTGTGCTGTGCTATTGTTCTAATCATACACTTATACAATCAAATCACGTAGTTTTTCAAATCTATTAAATGAGCCTAATGCAAGAACATTTTGGTAATTATTTTTATATTAAGCCTCTCATATTTTTTTTTTACAATTTTAAGATTCAAGATGCTTATTGTCACACTGGTTATGCAAGCACAAACATGTGAAAAATGTTTTTTAAACACTGTTATGTTGCATTCCATTATACCTGGGAGCTCGGAAATCGGGGTTATCATTCCATTATACCTCCAAAAACGTTATTACCGACCTCCAAGTCGGAAGTTGCAACTCCCCCCCCCCCCCTCCACTCACACACATACACACACACAAACACACACACCTTCTGAACCTGCAAAGTTACAAATTCCTGCAAAAGTAGTAATGAATGAAGATGTTCATGACCATTTGAGTGAAAAGATTATTTGCAACCATGTACCTATTGGAGGGTACTAGCTGTTAATCACGCTGTATCCTTGCTAAAATGTATGCAGTAAAGTGCTTTATTGCGTATTTTACTCCAAATACGACTATTATTTACAAAATGGACATCATGCTGTAATGAAGAAGACTTGGAACTAGAGATTGAACCATAAACTCCTCAGGAAAATGTTTACTGAGTGAAAAGTAGAGTCATTTTCTCATAGACTTCTACAGAAACTGACTTGATTTGCTGGTGATTCCAGAGAATACAGTCTTCAGGCACTTCCGCATTGGCTTCATTTGTCAGACTCGTGGCATACGTCCTTTTTTATTTAAAATCTATGATTGCAAAATTTAAATGTGTACAAATCATCATCTGGCAATTCGGTAGACATCGCCCAACCCTAGTCAGTGCACTGTAAAACATCTTACAGGACTTAAGTGGAATCAACTAATCTTTCTTTTCTCATTAACTTCATACAAAATTTTGTTGGTTTCAAATTAAAACATTTTCTTCCGTAAAATTACTGAATTCCCAGCATGCATTGTTTGAGAGTCAAATCTCTCCAGAAATTTAGCCCTCACCCCATTTTGAAAGTTTTCAAAAGTCATTCAACAACAGTGACCTAAGTTGTTTTTTTGTTGTATTTTTTTCTTAAGCAGGGGAATATTTGATTGTTGAACAAACGTAAAATTATTTACAGTGTTTTATATTGTTGTCATGGGGACAGATAAGACAGACACACAATTGCTAAGCTGAAGCACATACGTAAATCTGAATCGCTGTGAAACACAGGCACGCCGCACAAACACACACACACACACACACACACACACACACACACACACACACACTCCTCTCTTTCTCCATCTATCTTTCACTGTAAAGGCTTCTGAGTTGATTTATGTCTCCTGATACAGAGTCCACAGAAATCCATTCAGTACAGTCCAACCAAATAGTTTCACACGCCGCCCAAAACCATGAATGATTCAAATAAGCGGACGTCAGTACCTTTTTTCAGATTGAATATTAAGTGATTTAACGTAACCTTTTGTATTTCTTAAAAGCCTGAATGATCCCTCAAATTTAGTTTAAGAGGAAATCAGATTCATGTCTGAGGGAGCTGGAATAAAACTCAGTTTCTCAGTATCACTCTATCTCCTTTTGTATATTCCCTTCTTTAGTATTTCCTCCATCCTCTTGTAAACTGTAGTTGTAATTTCTCCCAGCCACTCCTCCTTTCTCTTCCTCACTCTACTTCCCTTTTTTCCTCAACACACTGTTTTTTATTCCTCTCTTTTCCTTTGTCCTTGTCGTTCATCCTAATAGCCTCTCTCCCCCGTTCTTCCCCCTTCCTCCACCCTGATCCACTTAGCTGGCTGCTTGTTATTCAAACCTTTGCTTTTCTCACACACACACACACACACACGCACACACACACACACACATACACACACACACACACACACACACACACACACACACACACGTATACTCTAATGCAACCAGGGAGAGAGACAGGGCATGAAGTGGGAGAGGGGGTGGTTTGGTTTGATAACAAACCTTGCCATCTCTTACTGTAAGGTTCCTTCCCCCCTGCTCTCTCTTTTTCTCATACACTGTCTTACACACACACACACACACATGCCAGTTAAGCGGAAATTTGCGCAAAACAGCGCCAAACATAAACTACGTTTTACTTTAAATATTTTGTCATGATGAGTTGTGTTTTGATCCATAAATTTGCCCCTGTTAATGAGTTTTACAGTGAGAAGCCTCACATGGAACAGCTGACCATGTCCATATAAAGCCTGTAACTTCCCTTTATCAGAATGACATTTGGCAGATATAATGTTCGGATGTTGTGCTATGGATTGAATGGACGATTTTCAGCTTCATCTGCATTGTAAAATAGAGAATATTCACTCTAAATGGCTTCTTTTTTGAGGCGAAAAAGGAAATATTTTATTTATGTTGTGTTGTATCTTCATTTACTCTGACCCAAATATCTGATTAATATTTATGTGTATGTGTATATTTATAAATATATATGTATGTATATATCTGGTTAGTTAACCAAAGGATTAATCAGAAAATAATTGTTAGATTAATCAAAAAATATTTGTTAGATTAATCGAAAAAATGATCGATATATTAATAGATAAAAAAATTGTTAGCTGCAGCCCTAATTATCTTGTATAATAGTTGCAGCTTAACATAAATGTCATTTGTCTGTTAAGGAACTTTAAACAGCACATTTACAGTGACAGAAAAAACCCCACTTCATATTCTTCATATAAAAGATATGATAATAATAGGTGTTTTTTTCTGTCAGCTAAGCTCCGACCCATGGAATCCTGATGTATTTGTTAAATGGAAAATACATTTAAACATAGCCCCTTCTGAGCAGATGAGACTTAGATGGTGTTATACTTCTGTGATGGAAAAATATACACAAATGTCTCACTAGATCAAAGAATATCAAACAGACATGCGTCACACTAAGGCTCAGACAATGCAGCATCCATTGTACTGCACATGTCAAAATTGTAGGACAAAAGCCTGTAGCTGGCTTGGTATCTGCTGTAGCTATACTGTGTTGCATTCTCCTAGAACACAATAGCGAGGTGTACCAACGTGTATTTTAGTGTTTTTTGTGGCCAGGCAGCTTTGGTTACTATTAAATGTAAACTATAGTGGTCAGAGTCGTCTTATGCTTGGATCTCAGATCAACTTTCGGATGCAAAAATCTAAAAAAAAAAAAAAAAATGATTTCGATCTTCTTAAACCATTAGCCATGGACAAATAAACCTGACAATAAACCATGCTTTATAACTAATCATTAATGGCTCACTTGATCACCTGCAGAGAAACAAACAAGTGTTTCCTTCTAATGAGTAAACCAGTGCAGGAAACCTGTTGTTTGCCCAACAAACCATCACTGTGTTTTCATTGGCACTATTTCTTAACTATAATGGGGTGGGGAAAGGTTATCCGAGTAGCAATGGCACTGGTTTATGGAGAGAGTTGTGTTGTCTTTTTTTTAATGTACCACAAACTAAAATTATTTATCTCCATCATGGGGATATTTCAGAGACTGACATCTCAAATTGAATCTCAGGTTAAGTTTTGGGGCTTTCCATCCATTCAAATATCCTCATGTCACATTCTTGTGAACATGACATATCATCCATACTTGGAGGGAAGTTCATAACATCTGGTACAGACATCCACATGGATGAACATAAGAATTTGTTTTTCAAAGGTCAAAAAACAAGGTCACTGTTACTTCACAAAACATGGTTATATAATTTATCCTCTTCCCCTGCACCCACCTCCTTTGGAGTAGCACAAGGCTCCATGTTGGGCCTTATTTTATTTTCCCTATACATGCCTTAGTTGGACTCTATTATATAATATCTCTTACCATGCCCTCAGTCTTCTGTCATTGAATTCAAAGTCCCATGCAAGAAATGGTGTTATACTTGATTTTCATTTAAAATTTGATAAATTAACTCAGTTGTCAGTACTGACTTCTTCTATCTTAGATCACTTCATTTGATGAAAATAATTAAGATTTTGAGACTACAGTTCAAACTTTAATTTTTTCTCTCGCCCTGAGTACTGCAATTCTCTTTATGTATGAATGAGTCAGTCAGCCCTAACTCACCCGCATTTCCTTACTGGTACCCAAGAAGACAGAAATCAATTCTGCTCTCCACTGGTTAGTATTATTTATAATGAAATCTGTTTTTGTACTGCAGTCATTGAGGATCAAGCTGGAGTAAAAGTACTTTTAACGTTCACTTAAATCCAACATTTTACTTCTCATCTTCTGTCAAAAAGGATCTGTGGCACTGTGTTACATTCGGCTCTTTGTGTGTTGCATGTGTGTGTCTGTGTGATACATGTCATATTTTAGGCCTCGTCAAAGGTAAATGGAAGAAATTTGACAGTGAGGTTGACATGTCTGCCCTTCTCTTTCTCTCCTTTGTTTGGACTGAATAACTTATTAGCTCTTTGTTAAAGAGTAAGAATGAGGATTAGACTAGATAGGAAATCTCATCCTCTGCTTCAAAATTGTAACTATTTCATTTGTGGAACTTTTTGGTGTAAAGCACTTAGAACAAGCCTTAGACAAATTGTGTGTGTGTGTGTGTGTGTGTGTGTGTGTGTGTGTGTGTGTGTGTGTGTGTGTGTGTGTGTGTGTGTGTGTGTGTGTGTGTGTGTGTGTGTGTGTGTGTGTGTGTGTGTGTGTGTGTGTGTGTGTGTGTGTGTGTGTGTGTGTGTGTGTGTGTGTGTGTGTGTGTGTGTGTGTGTGTGTGTGTCACAAAACTGTTTTGGCTCTGTTGACTCTGTAAACCTACACCTCATTTGCATAATACCCCAGCAGCTGGCGAATGGATGGGGCAGTTACACCTGTCTCTACGTATGTGTGTGTGTGTGTGTGTGTGTGTGTGTGTGTGTTAGTGTGTGTGCTTTACTTCTGCCCACCTGTTCAAAAGTTTGTGTGTGTGTATATTTGTCAGGACGATGATTATGCTTCCAAGTCACCATTGTTACTTTAATATGATTTATAGATATTTTGTTTTCCTTGTGTTTGGTTTGGTTATGGTTACAGCAGCTGATATGACGCTATGAAGCAAACAATATTAATACAACGATGCAAGTCCTGTAATTTTTATATACTGTTATAACAGGTAATGGAATAATTGATCAGTATGTCATTTTGGTAATGATGAATATTTGATGAATATTTTTCAGGTAAAAGTATCAAATATTTTCTGTTTGCAAAAAAGTGGTTTCAGGATTTGTACACTTTTGGTTTTTGTCCGCAACAGTGGCTCCTGACATCTGATATACTATAAATACTATAAACGTTCATTTGACCAATAGACAGTTAGTGTTAAATAACATCATCTCAGCCTCTGTGTGATGGACAGTTACAGTGGCTTCAAAAAGTATTCAGACCTCTTCACTTTTTGTGTTATAGATTTTGAGTGGATACTCAATAGCCCATAATGACTAATGGAAAACACGTCTTCAGAAATCTTTTCAAACTTATTGAAAAGTCCAAACTGAAATTTCTCATTTAGAGGCTCACCAAACTGTCGTCACTGTCAGTCTGTTCACAACCTTTTACAAACAGCTGGATTTTCAGTGTCTGCTGGAAATGGCACAAACAGAGTGGACTGGCTGTTTGCTGTCTTTCATAGTTTATTGACACTGTTGCTCTTGCTTTTTGTTCCTCCCAGCTGGACGGGGACACCATGTTCCTGGGCATGCCAGAAGCAGGCCTTGACTTCGCCTCCACCAATCAGGTGTGTTTGTGTGTGCACGTGTGTGTGTGTGCGTGCGTGTTTGTGTGTGACTGTGTGCCATGTGAAGTGAATATACATGTTGTGTGTGTGCACAACATTCACAAATACATAGGTAATGTAATTAGCAAATAAATTATTACATTTTTCTAGTACGTCAAATCCATTATTCAGGCTCATGATATTAGGAGGAAGTGCCTTAAAGGCATAGTTCATTGATTTTGAAGTGGGGTTGTATGAGTTACTTATGCATAGTTAATATGTTGCCTTATGGAGATGGTGATCAGCGATGTCATTTAACGGAGTTTGGAGGAGAAGTGGAAGAAGCGAAAGTCGGAGCTCCACTGTTGCAGAGGGGACCCCCGAAAAACGTCTTTTTCACCACATTCCTAAATGTAACCTAAAACAAAAATATCCGTTCAGTTGTACGCTAAAGGACATATTTTTTTCACTGCTTGAGTTTTCAGCGTGACAGACGTTGAAGTTTGCACTTTTTTTTCAAGCGTACCTCGGCCATGTATTACTGCGCCAACTCGTGCCGGTGCAGTATCAATCCGCAAATCAACTGAGACTTTCGCTTCTTCCACTTCTCCTCCAAACTCTGTTAAATGACATCGCTGATCACCATTTCCATAAGGTAACATATAAACTATGCACCCACTTCAAAATCACTGAACTATCCTTTTAATATTGTCTCCTTGCTAACATGGTTAAGGAAGTAAAGAAGAACCAGAGCATGATATATTTACGAGTAGGGATGAAACGATTACCGGTTTCACGGTAAACCACAGTGAAATTCCAGACGGTTAGTTCTACTGTTTGCTATTTTAATTATCATTAAAACCGCAGCTGACCACACATCTCTGCACAAGATAGGATTTTTGGTCTCTGCCGGGTGTTTTTTCCTTTTCGAGAAAAAAAAAAGAACGATGAGCCATTCTTTTGAAAGGTTTATGTACTGCGATAATGGTGGTAACCGTGATCATTTCGGTCACTATTACCGTGATGTTAAAATGACATACCGTTACATCTCTATATGTCCAGATGCATTTCTAAATTACTGCAGGACATTGTATTAACTGCAAGACAAAGCATGTTGTAACACCAGTGTCAGTAGAGACGTCTTCTGTCTCCAGGCTGTAAAAGAGCTGCTGTACTACTATGTATGATAATCCAATATTGTGCATGAACTGTCACAGAAGTTGCTTTTTAAATGCAATTGTGGTGTCACGGAAGTTTCTATATTGAAATGTTTGCACAGAATATTCTTGCTGAGGACACACAACATATCCATCTTTCGTGCTAACTAACGTGTCATGCTAACTGTCCATGCAATGCTTATGGGAAACACATCGGAAGTAAACCACACAACCAGATGAACACATACCAGGTTCACCAGCTGACGCTTCCTCCTCTCATGGCTCATTTTGATGTTTGATATCAGGCAGGACCTGTATTTGCATTAACTTGATTTGATTGGCTAGCGCCTCAGCTGTAGCTTGAAAACTTCCGCTTTTCTCGACCTCTATGGCAAGCAATGCAAGGAGAGGGAAACAATGGAACCATAGTTCAATTTAGCAATGCATTGTGGTTCCCCATTCAAATTGAATGAGCAGTGTTTCCGTTCATGCATCAGATATGTTTGTGTGAGTGCCCCGTAATGCTTCCTCACAATGGTCAGATAGGGTCAGGGTTAGGTTTTACAAATTACGTTAATTTTCATCCACAATCTTTTGTACAGGAATGAGGAATAAGGTGTATAAGGAAGCAGTCGGACCCTTGTCCTTGTCATTTTTTGTCATTAATGAAGCAGCAGTGAGATGTTATTGTAATGTTATTGTATTGTAGAATGATATTGATCTTCTTATCTAACTCTCTGGAATACACCAAACAAGCTTATTTCCCAAAAAAATCTAACTATTCCTTTGACAGTATACTGATTGTTATCTATATCTATAGTTATAGCCATATTTAACTGCTCACTGGGTGTGGTGGTACTGGGACGCTTCCAGGTGTGACCCAATAGAAATTGATAAATGTGCAACATGGTGATTACCACACTTTTCCTCAGTCGATAAATGAAGACAGAGCGTGCGTGTAATTTCTCTCTCTCTGTGTTGCATTGTGCTCCTCTTCATGAGATTTTTTTTTTTACCTCTGACCTGTGGGCCCGTTTGAACCTTTGTTTGTCTTTGTGATTCTTCCAACAGTTTCGTGTGCCACAGCCCCCTCACCCTCTCTGCAAGGTGTCACCAATCCAACCTTCACAGCACTGGAGGAGGGACACACACATGCCTGACACACACCGTCTACCATGGGTAAATACACATGCACGCACACACACAAACACACATTCGAAATTAGACATCAACAACATGGATATGTTTACATCTGCAGTTCTGCACTTTTGCTGCTACTATATGTTCCTTGCCTGTAAGTGAAAAACTGCATTTGACACTTTTACACTTCAGCAAAGCACACTACAGAACCCAGCTGTGCCTTCTGTTGTGTGCATTTGCGCTGGTCTAAGCGGACCCAAGCACAGATCACATCAAATGACCACCAAAATATCCAATCACTTCATCTCATTTAAAGACTGTTGTGCTGGTACACAATGCACACATCCCTCATGTTTGGGTTTTTTTTCTTAGTAGCTTTGCCCTTGACCTGAGGCCCTATTTATTTTAGTCACTTCAAACGTGTTCATTGGCGGCCTTATGCATCTTAGGGCCCGTTTCAATGATGATAAAGACACCAAGCCAAAACTGCGGCGTTGCAGCGCCACCCGCCCGCACGTCTCTTAAGCTGACGACGGGTGATGTTTACAAATTGCACTCGCTGTGTTGCGTGGCGCTACTCGAGCCATTTGTTTTCTTTTCAATTTACAGATCCTGGGCTGAGTTGCAAAAAACATAATTTTTTTCAGCGCGCACACAGAACCGACAGCTAGCGGAACGTGAGGAAATGTTCGCTGATTTCTACAAAACATGTTTTGCTTTAGAATCGCTTACTGCTCCATTAAGCGTGAGAAACTCTTCTCTCCGCTCGCTACAGTCACAGGCACTGTCACCATGAGTCAAGGAGCAATGCTGAGGTTTTGATACAGTTCAACTAAGTTAGTAAATGTAGCTAAGAATCTGCAGGCCAGTGGGGTTTTTTGCCGGAACGGCGTTGACAGCAGCCGACATCTCGGGGTCCTCAGCGTCCACATCAGTGAGGGTTTTGTCCATGTTTACGCAGCTGTCTTAAAGTGCTGTTCATGCTCCTCAGTGACAGCTCGCCAGCGCGCACAGAATACAGACAAGAATATACATTAATCACATACAAATGACCTGTCGATTGTGGGCCCCCTGGAGGGCGACGCCCGTTTCAATTGAAACGCTTGAAACATAGGTAAGGCCGCCTATGATCCGCATAACATTCACACACGGTGCTCTCTCACCCATACATATGAGTTTTCTCTCAACCACAGGGATCTTCAGTGGTTGATCTGATCAGGGACCAGAGAAACACTGCGGCTTCTCACTGGGCCTTGTATTTGATCATTTGAGTAGAAATCGCGAAACCTATTTTTACCCGTTGCTTTTAACAGAGAGAGAACGATGGCTAATTTGTTTGATTTTAGTGTAACTTTCACTGCCTGTTGTCTGTTGAAGTGGTTACAGACGGAAAGATCAAAGACTACTTTTTCATCTGGGTAGAAAGAGTCAAATATTCTTTACATATTTATTCACCAGTTCATAAAACATACTTCTTGGATTTAAATTTCAGACAAATAAGCCACCCTCACATTTCATTTATTTGCCTCGTTTATTCACCAATCTTCTATTAAGGTAGACGTTGGTCCAGTATGTCCAGCAGACATTGTCACGCAATTGAACATGGAGTTGTGAAAAGTGTGTTTTCAATGTGAAAGCAACATGTGTGAAAGAACTTGATGCTGACTACATTAGTCTTTCTAGAAGCTCCCAGTGCAAAGGGAACAGGCTATTGTACTGACATGAATGGGAGAGCGGAGAGAGAAAGGAGTAATTTATGCAGAAGTTGAAGAAATGATAGATAGAGCAGACAAGGGAGGGAGAGAGAGAAAACAGACAGGCAGTGTGATTTATGCAGAGCTCTTTGCTTCTGCGGGACTCTGTGTCAGGAGAAGGACCATGCAACACACTGTCGGACCTGAAACACAGTGTAGTGAGAACGATGTCGAGCACACAGCAAGAGGCCCAGGCTGAAAAACACATGCTACTTTTTTGGGCCAGGTGACTTGATTCGATGATACTGAATTACAAGATTCTTGATTGCAGAAATAAGAAGAGAGAGCTTTTGGGTGACTTTACAAGAAGGCAAACAAAGAAACGGGTCCATTTACACCTGACCATTTTAGGACATATGATACAGCATTATCGTGACATTCCATGAATATTCCCTAGCATTGCCTTGGTGCTCCCAGTCCCTCCAAGAAATCAAAGAAAAGAGACAAAATATTTAATCAATGTTATTTTCCGAATGTATGTGGTTTCACTGTAGCTCAGTAGAAGAGTCTCTGCTTTGTTTATGGCCACGTTTCCCCTCTGCTTTCTGTTTCACCGTGTGTGTCGTAGCTCCTCCACACACACACATGCAGCAGAGTTGAAAAAGAGGTTGACAGCCCCTCACATTAAGTGCAACAATAGCACTCCATCAGATGTCATAAATTCCTCTAGAATCAAAGGTGGACAGACACCAAGCCGAAAGGTCTGAAAGTCGGGCCCAAAAATATTAAATTTCAAAATTGAAGTTCCCAAAGTATTCAGTAGCTTTGAACTCAACCAATTTTATATTTCAAAGTCAATTAAGTAGTCACAAAGGATACAAGCCATGTTACTGAGGTGCATTGTGGGAAGTGTAGGATTCAGGGATTTTTGAGCTTCACCCAATATGGATAAGTCAGGTTAGAGCTGCGCCCGCTGACCCCCCCCCCTTATTTTTCAATACAAAATCGCTTGACTTTGACATGTAACAAAGTTCTCTATGATTTTGATTAATTCAATGATTCTTAATCCGTATGTTACTCTATACTTTCTCATTTTCAACAAATTGCATGTCCAAGACCAAAACCAACATGGTAGTCCATGTCTCCATACATTCTCACTCCACTCAGCTTTAAGTTAACTGGTTCACAAATGCATAAATCATTAATATGGTTCGCAAAATCTAGTTTTAATATTTACTAGATTTAGTTTTCACTAAATACACATTTGATGCTTTAGTGACTACTCCCAGCAGCAGGACAGTGTAAGAGGGATTGACTGAAAATAAACTATAGTGTAGGTGTATGAAGATACACCAATGCAAGACTAGTGATTTGACTACATGGATACACAGTCAGTCAGCTTTACAACATTCCTGTCACTGAAAGACATGTCAAAAGTGCAAATACCCTGGCTGTGGGATTAATATCTGTTCATGTGCCATGCTGCCTGAACTGACTGCAATGGCAGTTTTCAAGGTGACAGGGATATCATCAAATATGCGAGTGGCATCTAAAACCTTGCTGCTCTTTTAAGGAGGCGACCTGTGCTCTGACAATGAAGTTACAGAAAGGAGCAGTCAACACGTGGCAAGTTTCACAACCACACAGGGATAAGCACATGGCTCTATTAAAAATATCAAAATACAAATGATTTAAATTGACTTTGACAAATGTGTGTTTGTGCCTGATTAGTAGACTCTGTATTGAGATGTACATCTACATGTCTGAGAGGGAGGAGTACACACTCCAACTACACTGTGTATAACTACAGCATGTGTATTATGGTAACAAAGTTCAACAGTGTGGCCTGTTGATGTGTTTTTAATAGGTTTTTAACAACCATGCAAATCTATGCCACAGAGGAAAAAGATACAACATAACAACTGAAGGATGGAAAAATCATTTGACCATGTCATGTATTGATAAACTGTTTAAAGTCTGCCTTAATGAAATGAGAAACCTGTTTTAAGAGGTGTTGCGATTACATCTTTGCCCTTGTTCGAGTTGGGATATGAAAAGGAAACATAGGAAGTATTTTATCCTTTGTTCTATTTCCTATTTTTCATTTCTGTTTTCTGTTTCTCACATCTTACTTTAAAGTGCTCATTACATACAAGTAAGTCATGCAACTCCTAATGCAACACTGCATCAGGGTCAGAAAGGAGTGAGCGATAGTGAGGGAGAGAGGGACAGAGTAGTGAGCGAGATGAAAGAGAAACTGAGGATAAGATTAGAAGAGAGAGCGAGCAAAGGAGAGGTGGAAGAAGAAGGCTGGAGAGAAATGAAGAGTAAAAGAGTGGCTAGCCAAGCAGAAAAGGCTGTCATTCTCTATAAAAGATCTCCTCTGTCAGATTAGTATGAGATGGCTCCTCTAACACTGCCTCCCTCGTCGCCCTCGGGTCTCTCACTTTTCTCTTGCATGATTCTCTCACTCCATTTCCCTCTTCATGTCTTCCTCTCATTTGTCTCTGCTTTCAGAATAATTCATTATCATATACAGGAGTGCTCCCATTTTTTCTTTTTGCATGTCAGATTAGTATTGGTGTATTTTAACAAACAAAGCGCCGCCTGTGCGTATTCTCTCAAGCAGACGATACTTGTGCGTATAAATTACTGTGTTGTCATGCCGCTGAATGAGTGAGACTTTGTTCACGAGGCTTTCTTTCAGGCCAGGAATATCATTAGTGATAATTAGCCTGTGATAGGAGCTCAGGCTGAGTAAGAACGACTACATGACACAACAGAGCTGTTCATGGATTTAACATTCTGATGTAATAGTGATGTTCAGGTTTTCCATCACTTCATCTATTACCTCTGACAGTAATGTTTCATGTAGTAATGGGCCATCTTCCCCCCCCAAATTATTTTGAACACACAATCCCGATGCACAATTTGAATCGCGATCTTTCTGCTCAGATTTGAAATGTATATGGAGACTTGAACCAGCCTCTGCATTAAAAACTGTGTTTTCAAAATGGTCTTGTGCATAACTGCCTTAAATCCCACATTGTCCATAGCATTATCTCCTTAGCTAGATCAAATGTGACTGGCTCAGTTTGCTCTTTCCATTGTTTGCTGCTTTCATCATATTTTTTCAACTCTTACAGTTTTTCTCGATTGCTTACACACTATTCCTAGACCTATTAACTAAACATCCCAAACCATAACGCCATCTACCAAAAGACAGACACATTTCCCAAAACTCTAAACACAAATCCCTTTATTTATCATTGGTTACACCATGTGCTCATTCAGAAAGCACTACATTCAATATCATTAACTCAAGTCATCACAACGTGAACACATACGCACACAATTTCTCAGGTGGAAACACTGGAGTCAAAATTGTTCACACACCAATCAGAAACTCAGGATAGATAGATAAAGGGCCATCGGGCAGTTTACTAGTTCTGGAACAATGGATCTGCATGAAGGAGAAGGAGGAGGAGGAGGAAGAGGAGGAGGACACAAATTATTTCAGAAGAAATTCATGCAATTCTTGTTGACCATGTCTTTGTGGGATGTGGATAGGAGAGGCTGGGCAAAGAGTGCTGCCAAATCTTAGACGCTTTACTGTAATACGAACCTTCAGAGAGAATAAGAGCTTAGTCATTTACATACTGCTCTCTACTGTAACTTTGGAGTCCTGTACTAGTAAGGGTTAGGATGGTGCGCTGTTACAGCACATACATGAACTGTAGATGTTGTGCTGTATGCTGTCTGAAATACATTGAATTACTGTACCATATTACATGCAGGTATAGTAATTTATAGTTACTGTAAGTTCCTAGTTTGTAAATTGGATGGTTTCCCATCAGTCATAGTTCTATATTTGCAGATCTGAGAGACGACCATTTGATGGAGGCAGGAGGCATTCATTTCCATTTTGTGTGACGTCTGAAGGCAAAGTTTGGTTTTGATGTAAGAGTACATGGTTTTGAGGGGAAGGTTTGATTTTGACATGGAAGTTGGAAGTTTGTGAAAATGAGTGTGCAGTTATGCAATTGTGTTCAGAGTTTTGGGAAAACTGCAATGCAACAGTCCGTGATGAAACTCTCTTTGCATATTCCTTTGGATGCTTCCTTTCCAGGTGGTTGATAGGATTCAACCTCCTGAAGCATTGACTTTTGTCCGACAAAACGTTTACACATATATAACTTAGAGAAATGTCTGACTGCAGAGCTGAACCACTGACACACAACTGACACCAGCTCCTCTTCTGCCATGCTGCTACTGTAGCTCACGTTGATTGTTTTTGAGCGTAGCGCCAATCCATGTTATTAGGTTGGGCCGAGTGTAAAGGTCATAATGCGTCACAATCTCTACGATTCAGTAGTCTTATAGCAAGGACGCCTTCAAGATCAGTCACGATATACACTCACTGGCCACTTTATTAGGTACACCTTGCTCGTAAAAGGTTGGACCCACTTTTGCCTTCAGAACTGCCTTAATTCTTCGTGGCATACTTTCAACAAGGTGTTGGAAACATTCCTCAGAGATTTTGGTCCAAAGGTGCTCTATTGGATTGAGATCTGGTGACTGTGGAGGCCATTGGAGTACAGTGAACTCATTGTCATGTTCAAGAAACCAGTTTGAGATGATATGAGCTTTGTGACATGGTGCATTATCCAGCTGGAAGTAGCCATCAGAAGATGGGTACACTATGGTCATAAAGGGATGGACATGGTCAGCAACAATACTCAGGTAGGCTGTGGCATTTAAACGATGCTCAATTTGTACTAAGGGGCCCAAAGTGTGCCAAGAAAATATCCCCCACACCATTACACCACCACCACCAGCCTGAACCGTTGATACAAGGCAGGATGGATCCATGCTTTCATGTTGTTTACGCCAAATTCTGACCCTGCCATCCGAATGTGGCAGCTGAAATCGAGACTCGTCAGACCAGGCAACCTTTTTCCAATCTTCTATTGTCCAATTTTTGTGAGCCTGTGCGAACTGTAGTCTCAGTTTCATATTCTTAGCTGACAGGAGTGGCACCCGGTGTGGTCTTCTGCTGCTGTAGCTCGTCTTCTTCAAGGTTCGACGTGTTGTGGGTTCAGAGTCTGCCTCTCTATCATCTCGAACCAGTCTGCCCATTCTCCTCTGACCTCTCACATCAACCATGCATTTTCGTCCACACAACTGCTGCTCACTGGATATTTTCTCTTTTTCGGACCATTCTCTGTAAACCCTAGGGATGGTTGTGCGTGAAAATCCCAGTAGATCAACATTTTCTGAAATACTCAGACCAGCCCGTCTGGCACCAACAACCATACCACGTGCAAAGTCACCCTAAATCCCCTTTCTTCCCCATTCTGATGCTCGGTTTGAACTTCAGCAAGTTGTCTTGACCACCTCTACATGCCTAAATGCATTGAATTGCAGCCATATGATTGGCTGATAAGCTATTTGTGTTAACAAGCAATTGAACAGGTGTACCTAATAAAGTGGCCGGTGATTGTATAGAATAGATCAATAAGACTTTGATCACTCATTTATTATTTTCCACCCCAGCACTGCTTACCATTACATGTCCGCTTGACATTGTCCCTTTCTGTATCAGTAAAGAGTCAGTAGGGACAACAATGTGGTTGACAAGAAAAATACAGTTATGGGATCTGAAAGATTGGCTTTGTATGCGTCTTTAATTGTGCCTTTCTGATTCTCTTTAGTCATACTCAGTGGGTGGTTTGGGTGATGAGGATTTCAACATCCCGCAAATCACCCCCCCAAACCTGCCGGACCATATGATGCCCCCCCACGTCCCTCACGATCCCCCCTCTGGACAGTACCACCCTCTGGACCCTCCCTCCCGCTCAGCTTCACACCACCTCTACCAGTTGCAGGGCATGGGCATGCCTGGTGGCCAAGATGGAGCTGCTATGCTGAACCAGGATGGTGGCACGTTCAGCCCAGACGGCGGCCCAATGACCAGCACACTATCTGTGGTGAGTAGTCATGAATAATTCACACATCATAACAGTCACTTCGTTTCAGTGACATGACATGTAAAATGGTAGTGACATGTAAATGGAAGCAGGAAAAGTTGTATTTATACACATGACATTAGCAAACATTACCTTCAGTCTGCTAAACCAAAAGTTACACAAGTTTAAAGGCTCTGTGCGCTGTGCACTCACCAGCTATTTTCTGTAGTAACAGCTGGAGAGACCTTTTTACACTGAAATAAAAAAGGAACTTTGCACATAAAACTACCCATACTTAAAGATCTCTTCCAGATACTGTATTTTATACATTTACATCTACTCCCTCTCATTCATGAGAAATCCACAGTCTATTAAATATTACTGACTGCAATATTAAATTCAATTATGTCTCACTTCAAAAACTGAACTGCTTTCTCGTGCTGTTATTGTCTCCCACAGTAGTTGTGATCTCGTAATTCCTGCTCGCACATACGCCAGGTTAAAACTAACATTTGATGAGAGCACAGAGAAACTTTCCAATTTTCAGGCAATTAATTTGAAAAGAGCCTTCTAGTGTCAAACTCCATGTGCACATCAATCTGCTCAGTGATGGTTTAACATCAATACGTAAAATAATTTGAGTGGAGGGGAACTCCAAAAGAACGATACAAAGGGCCGTTGTCCTGCCCCTGTTGTTTTCAGACTCAAGCAGAGTCGTACACATGGTCACACAGAGTCCAGTCAGACAACATGGAGTCTTTGGTGATTGACCATCGCTGTTCAGGAACTTTGAATTAAGTGCTGACATAATTATCACAATGATCAAAATCCTCTCGCTTAAATTGCATGTGTGATGGTGGTGTCCCGATATGAGACAGGTTACCAGAGTTCACTGTGACTTTGGTTTCGGTGACTGATCTTTGTTCATGTTCTCTAAAGTTGGGATTGCTCAATGTTTTGCTGAGCAGAAGGATTAGGTCAGAAGCCGGTGCAGTTTAATTTGTGTAGCAGCTTTCAAATGCAGTGGTTCTACATCAGAACATTGTTTAAAAAAACAAAAACAATTTAGTAGTTTCACTGGGAGTTGCTGTGTACAGTATCACGAGTACACTACCACCCTAACCTACCATCTGAGGCCAGGGATCAGTTCAAGGCTCCGTGAAGAAGTGTTTCTAAAATCTTCAGGGCTGCTTGTAGTTCTAGTGCTAAGAGACAGTGAATTGAGACGTATTTGGTTGAACTCGTGTTGTTTGGAACTGGCTGTGCATGAGTGGATAAAGACATTTCCAATACTTTTATTGCTGTATACAAAAAAAAACGGACAGCGGCGTGAACTGACACAACTGCTGCTCCCTTACAGTGAGGACATTACATGTTTCAAACAGCCAACCTGGTGGACTATTACTTTGTGTCTTGCTCAAGCATACTTTGACTTGAAAGAAAGATTTTGGTGGGCTTTTAGATGTGAACTGACAACCAGCAGATATATTTTAACTGAACTCTTTCATATGTTATCCAGTACAACTATGTGAAATGGGATATTGCCCGGGGCAGTGTTATTTGAAAGCAATCATGGCAGCTGGGCGATGTGGCATTTGCCTCATATTTTAAGCCCTCATTTCACAGTAAAGTGAAAATCTTGCTTTTAGCTGTGACATTTAGACCTGTCTAATTGTGTCATACTCACTAAACCTGAGACTTACAATTACTTCAACTGTCACAGGAACTTCCTATTCTGTGGGGTGACAGAGGTGTGTATGTGTCAGCATCTGCAATAAAGACCAGACTATTAATAGTAGAAAATGTTCCCCTCCCACACTTTCAACTTTCATTTCTGTCTGTCTGTTGTCTCCATCTTCATATTAAATCTCCCGATTATAATTATTATTAGTTTGAAATATCATGATAAACTCTCAGCCCTGCCTGTAAATGAATTGGAACTACTATTAAACACCACAGCATAGACTGTTTTTAATAACTTTTAATTAAATTCAGATTTTTTTTCAGACATTTGATACTTAAACTGTCTCTTAAGTGTTTAACAGTGGAGATAATGATATTAGTAATCTGAAGGGAAGGTCTTATTTTCCATCTTTGTCTGTCTAAGTCCTCTCTCTGTCTCTCTTCCTTTTTTTCTAGCTCGCTTGTATATTCATACTAACATACGTTTCTCTGCCAGTCCGCTAATTATGGTTGCCTAGCAACCGTGTCTGGCTCAGTTTAAACAGTGTGTGTGTGTGTGTGTGTGTGTGTGTGTGTGTGTGTGTGTGTGTGTGTGTGTGTGTGTGTGTGTGTGTGTGTGTGTGTGTGTGTGTGTGTGTGTGTGTGTGTGTGTGTGTGTGTGTGTGTGTGTGTGTGTGTGTGTGTGTGTGTGTGTGTGTGTGTGAATACCATATCATTAAAAAATTATTTTTGAATTGACCTCTACATCATTTAAAATGTATTCTTGAGTAAATATCACAGCATTACATTTTCAAAAGGGGGAAGATGAGGGTTAAAATATGCTCTATGCTCATAATGACTTATGAGCAACCTTTTTGTATTTAAACATTCACACACTGCTAAAGTTGAGAACTGTACTGAGGCCAACCAATAAATTCCAGTCAGGCAATTTGCATCCTGTTCATACAACTGATAATTACAAGTCACACCACAGCAGGTGTCCGAGACATCATGTACCAATATCAAGCTACTTAAATCAAAAATGTCTGCCACTTCCTCTAAATTGAAAAGCAGAATAAAGGAGCAGAAAAGGCTGTGATGTATAAACAACGTAAACTCTGACTGCGGCCGACAAACACAGAAAAAAGGC
This sequence comes from Scophthalmus maximus, assembly GCF_022379125.1. Taxonomy (NCBI): domain Eukaryota; kingdom Metazoa; phylum Chordata; class Actinopteri; order Pleuronectiformes; family Scophthalmidae; genus Scophthalmus; species Scophthalmus maximus. The sequence goes on along the minus strand of NC_061519.1, from coordinate 7,782,613 downwards.
TACGTTGCTTGGCAACACAGTAGTTGTTGATGCTCTCCTCTGTACAGTGATTTACACCTATCTGTCATTTGTTCCACTCACCTATCTGAACACTGTTCTGAGTCTTTTGCACAGAAAAGTCCTCCACAATAAATCCAACAAATAAATGAATACAACTTCACAGTGAAGTGAAGTGAAAAATAATTAAAGACATAAAAACAATATGGGCTCAGTCTACTCATAGGAAAATATTGATGTGCAGGGCGACACATGATGAAAAGGGGTTAATAGCAATATAATTATTAATAACTATTTATAGAAAGCAGGTTTTATCAGAAAATAGAGAGCTGGCTCTGTTGCTAAATTTTAATTAATTTTTTGCAATACATATAGTCATCTCCTGATTTACAGAGCCACACCAGGTAGATTTAAAAAATAATTTTCCTGTTTTCAAATAGATAATAAACATGCATTCACTGGGTCGTAACTATATTATAATACTACAATAATTAGACATCAGTTCTATGGTTAAAGTAGAGGATCCCCAGGAAGAATCTTTGCAGATAAGTAATAAATATTCTTTTCTGTGTTATAGCAGAGACATATAGCAATTTGTGTGCGGGTGGTGGCGAGGGGGGATGGGCCAACATTAATGATTACTGTCAACCATGTTTGATGGATGGTCCGACCCTAATATTAACCACATATTCAGTATTGAGAAACTGCAGTATTGTATCATGTGCCACCACTATTTTTCTGTTATTTAAACTAAAGATGAATAATTTGGTGATCAATGATATGTTCAGATATAAATAAGTACAATTGGAAAAACAGATTGAGATTTTGTCGCTGTACTATTCATATGGAAATCCCGTCATTAACCACACCTACTTTATGTGAAGATATGGCCCCAGTAATGTTCAAGCTCACGTCTATATTTTTACTTCATGACCTGAGCCTATCATTTATCAGCCGTCAGGGGTTGCCCCTCTGTTATTCTCTTAAACCATCAAAAGAAATGTTTTTGTGACCCCCTGAAGGAAAATTAATTTTTTCCATTCATAATGTGTCTAGTTACAAATGTGTGGTTCAATTGTGAAAATGTTATGTGCTCTACATGACGTAATGTGACCTTATGACATTTTATTCCTGTTAATTGCCGGTGATGTTAACACCCAAAACACTAAAATTAGAGCTAAAATACAGAACCTCCTTTCCATTCTTTGAATTTATCCTTCGTTTTCAATTTCAAAGCAAATATTTTTATTATTCAAAGTTTTAATCAGACATCTTGAGCCACGTTCTTTAATCCTATAAAACAGAGTCCGTCACAGTGAAAAAATAACAAATAATTTATAAAATATGATGATCCTTGGTTATGAAATTCAACCTCCACAAACTATTTCCAAAAAGCAAATGTTTCTCAGTGACATTTTTTGATTAGTATATTTGAATTCATGAATATTTTTTAAATTTAACTCTGCATCATCAATAGTTTGAGTAAAAGCTTTCTGGAGGATTATGACAAATTAAAAAATTCTCACTGTTTACTACTACTATCACAATTATCAAATGCCGAGCCCAACCAGTACCAAACCACAGCTGTTATTTTTCAGCATGTCTCAGTGCTATAACCTCTTCCCATCTTAGAGAAATTTCAGTTTGTGTTCCATCTAAATACCGCAACAGTTTTCAGAGCCTGCTGCCGGTAACTGAGTTCAGGTAATTTGTTCCTAAAAGGGGCACAGCGCAAAAGACCACATCCGTTATAACTCAATGCCTACGAAGAGGAAACTCCAAATACATACCATCAACTGAGTCCGGTCTTCATATTTAACGATTAAAGGTGTCAAAGTTCCCATGCTGAGGGTGCTGGTAATAATAAGTTTTGTTTTCCTGAGAAGACTGCTCAGATTTTGCAAATGCCAGTTGACTGAGCTACACTACAAAACAGACGAGGCTCGTGCACCAAAATATGCCACGAAATAATATTCATTCCATTTACCCAGAACTGTTTTAAACTGCTCTGTTGCTTCTTACCTTGTGGCTCTGAAGCTAGTTTTTACTAAGATGTATTTTGATGTGACATTTAAATATCAACATTAATGAAAAAAAATGAAGCAAGATGGCCTTTATTTTTTCAAGGTTGCCTTCATTGTCTCTTGGGAGGCATTTATTTAAAAATAAATATCTTTGAAGAATTATGCATTCTTAAGAGTTTTCCCTTGGTTTCTGGAGGGCTTTGGACACTGTGGGAATGGGAGGTCTAATGAACATGCAAGTGTATTGTCCCCAAATATAAGATGACCATGACTTTCTCAAACCTAATTTCCAGAAAATAATGTGTCTCATATATTTTGTATTCTTTCTCTCCAGAACAGAAGATAACTTTCAGCCTATTTGTTTGTTTTTTCATTCATTCAGCAAATAACACCAAAAATACTGTGGCCCTGTGCCTACATTTCATAATGGTAGGGGAAAAACCTGTTCATGACGCAGATGTGACTGTGAAACTGTAGACAGGGCTGTATGCTTACTTTATATTTCCAAGCAAACAGCTTTCTGACAAATTATTGAGGACCTGAGACCGCAGGGGAATAAACCAGTGCTTATATCTGTTCAATCTGCACCTGTGGACATCATAACATTTTCTCCAGATCCAGTTTTGTAGCTGCTTCTCCAGAGTATAGCAAATGGATTTTAAAATCTGTATTGATGTATTTACACACCAGTTGGAATTGACGTTTAAAATGACTTCTGATCCCATCTCTTGTCTGACCTGTATTGCCGGTTGCCATGGTTACTATCACACTTCATTATTAGTGAATCCTCGACAGCTGCACAAATCCTACCAGACAAAGACAGAGCCTGTTTCAGAGCCTTAGTAGGTCTTTTAAATGAACATGTCATGTCGCTCAGGTACTGTTTCAGCGCACCTTCTGTTCAGTCAATCATGGAATCTAAGATATGAACCTGATATTATAGCAAAATATTCCTTTCTCAATGACATTTTAAGAAGCATCAATTGGCTTATTTGAACATTTTGAACAAGTGGTAAATACAATATTGAATTAATGTCACCTTAAAAATGTGTTGGTGTATGAACTTGGCTGCAAGTATTTGCTTTTACCAACTCCCATTGAAATTTTACAGGCTTTTAGCTGCCAAAGCTTCTCTATGTTCACCAGCCAGTAGCCTTACAAAGCTGTGGTGAAAATGTTATCTAATAGTTTTGTGTTTAAACATCCAGCTGCGTTGTAGCAAACACTTAAATTCATGCTTCAGTATCTACCCCTCTTTTAGCTGTCTTAGTTTTGGTCTCCACCAGCTGTTTCTAACTTTGTGTCTGCTGTTTGTTACTGGACAGGTAGTGTACAGTGGGTTTATCGGAGATGTTAGGGTAATGAGAGGACTGAGACTAAACCTTAACAGTAAAGTTAGGGTTAGCAACCACAACAACAAACTGAAAGGCAGGATCATTGTGTGGACGTTGGTTGACCAATTGAGTCATCAGAAACATTCACTGCCATTATCGCTTGCTCTCTTTACACAGATGCAGCAGATGGTGAACTCTGATTCTCGGTTTACCAGCAGCCAGCAGCCAATCGAAGCAGCTCTTGGACCCAGGAGCCAATCAGGCATGAATCAACAGGGTCAGCTGTCCACCATCAACCAATCTCAGTTCGGGCTGAGTGGCAGCTCTGTTTCCCACAGTTCTCCTTCACCTCCAGAGAGTAAATCAGCCACGCCATCTCCCTCCAGTTCAGCACATGAGGATGAGAATGATGATGGACTCAGGGTAAAATACACACACACACACACACACACACACACACACACACACACACATACACACACACACACCTTCACACAATATTATGTTATGACATTAGCTGCTGTTGTTGTCATAAGCTGTCTGTTTCTCAGTCCGTTTTTTTCAGGACATTGTGTGTGTGCGTGCTACGTGCGCGCGTGCACGGACATGAAGAGTTGTTATGTTAATGTTATGTGTCATAATAGACCCATTCTCCCTGCATATCAACTAGATGGAAATCAACTCCCCTTCGTTGTTAGGTGTCTCACACTGAAACCAGCACACACTGACTTTCTCCAGAATTTGACTGCTCAAATTCTGGAGAAATGAAACCATTACTGTACTGTTGAAAAACACTCTGTTGACATCTTTGTAGGAACACCTAGATAAAACTAATACAGTCTGAATTGACAGTCCTGTAATATAACCTACCTTCATAAAGGTTTCAGTGTTGAGTTTGTGTTGAAGCTGTTTTTGAGAGGTGTGGATTGAACTTTATAACCATAGTGGAGAGTGCAGTGTGTGGTGCTGTTGAAATCCTTTGTGTCATGTTGACTGGTGTTCATATTATTTCATCAATGCCATTCAAATCAAGGAGGGAAGGCTACACAACACACAGCTCTTTGTATAATTGCAATACACCGTGGCAGCACCACAAACTGGAGACTAAAATGAATCAACTCCTGTTTAACAGTTTCAACACAAACTGCTCATAAAAGCCTTCATGATGGAGGGTCTATCACAGGCCTGTTGTATTAGAAAGCATTAGTAAGGGCCCGAGCGCTGGCAAGGCCCTATTGGAATCACTCTGATCATTATTATTATTATTGTCATAATATTAATAATTATTATATTCTGCAATGAATCGCAGTTTTGAGGTGCTAAATGTGCTCAGATTCTTCTGAACCTTTGGCCAGACTTCAGGCTCGGCGAAAATGTACGTCTTTTGTGGTGTTTTTGCAGATAGGCGAGGCAAAATAGCTCGATAGCGCCCCCTAAAGTCAAGCCCCGAGGTTGCGTTTATCCGTCATGTACAAAATTTGGGAGGCAGATGTATCCTAAGTCGGCCATATTGTTTCAAATTCTACTTTTTGTCATTTTGCACATTTCATTTTTCTTAAGACTGAAGTTTGTAATAATGGATATTTAAATGTAAAATTATGGAATTAATGTAGAATCAACACAAAGGAAGTATTTAAATTTAAATACTATTGTTTAATCAAATCTTTTTAACTTTGAGCACAGATTCTCTCCTGTGAACTACAGAATCAAAATCCACTTGGCTGTGACAAAAATAACGTTTACCACGTATTGCGTTTCATTTATTCATTCATTTACACACCATTATTATTGATCCAGGTCCATTCAAACGTGATTGTTCTTTTAGCAATATAACTGCAGCATTCAAACATAGTGACACAAAGTGACATGGTCAAAAGGCCTCCTGGCATGCAACAAACACCACTGTGTCACCCTTCCTGGCTTTATGCCTTCCCACTTAGTGATGCTCAATTGTCCTTCCCATACACACAGAGCATAACACAGAAAACAAATAAAAACTAACAAATGGCTCTTACACACAACTTTTCAGCATTGTTCATTCTGTAAATAAAAGTTAGCATATTGGCAAACAAACAAAAATACTGATGTCTGTGAAGGCTCATATTTACTGTTTTTTATCAGCCAGCGAGTAAATCGGTCGGGCTCCTACCAAATTCAGTTCAGATACTCACAATAAACACTAAACATCAACAATATCGCAGTAATTTACAGACACCATCTATGAGGGAGGGTATCCTACAGCTCTGCCACTGACGCACAGTCCTGGGAATCCAAAGTTAAATACAATCATTGAAGTCAAGTCAAAGTCAAAGAAAAGGTCCCAAAAAAAGGAATGAGCTCAGAGTTCCATAAATGAGGGAAAAAAAGTGTGAGGAGTTCAGAGTTCCGGGTAGAAAGGAAATGTGTGGGAAAGGGGTGAGAACTGTGTGATAGGGCTGAGTGTGAGGGTGTACTGGGCCTACCACACCCGGGGGCAGTAAGTTCTGTCCAGAGACCACCGGAGACCTTCACTAGAGTCGGGTGGGATAGCTCGCCATCTACATCTCCACAAGGTCTACCAACTGAAAAAACCTCACCTGTCGTCAGACAGGGTCGGAGAAATATCATGAGTATCAATTATTAATTAAGTATCTGTTTTGTCTGTATTTAACATAATGTAATTTCCATTGACATGAACTTTTAATAAAACTATTTGTACATGCCCTTTAACATGGCAAGTTATACATCAAACAATTTAGCTACCACAGAAATGAGCAAAAGATTATAAAGAACAAAATAAAATAGCATCCACTCATAGATTTTCATTGTAAATGACCCTTGTAACAATAAACCTTGTTAACAAACAGCTTATACATACACAATAATTCAGTACAATGACTCAATAAGATGCTAAATAAAATAAAAACCCTCATTGAAATGTAATAATTATGAAATTGAAATATATATAATTAAAACTGACGTTTTATAGTCTCTGGTAAAAACCTTTATTGTCTTCCGTTTCTCTCCTTTATTTCATCTGATATGCGCTCCGTCTCTCTGCATCATGCTCGCTTCTTGAGACACACTCACTTGCTACCTGACCAAAGCAGGTGGGCGGAACTAACTGCCACAGCAGACATTTTGCACTGGACTAGTTACTCTGGCTTGAGTGACATTGCAGAAGTACAGTAATTCATAGTTAAACTGTTTAATACAACCCATTATATCATGTTGGTTACACGCTCCATACACATATAACATGAAAGAATCTCAACTGTTGAACATGCCTTTGTAAAGCCCAATAACAGACTGAGATGTAGCCCTGCATGTATCACTTAGCTGCAAAACAGTGGGTGGTCAACTAAGCTACTTAAATAGATACAGCTGGCTACAGGGTTACAGTACGCTGGAAAAAATTGTAGACCGAACATTAGAGATATTTTGTATAATTTGCACGTCTCAGTCATCCAGAGCATGGATATCTAGTCAGACAAAACAGACAAGCTTTCAAATGTTTCAATTAGAATCAAGACCAATGTCTGAAATTCTTTATTTCCTAATCATTTTATTTTTTATTTATTTTTTACATTATTTTATTTTTATGATTTTATAGACACATTTGTGCTTGTTTGGCTGAACTGCTGTGAACTGTTTCCAGGCTTTTAATTGGAATAAATTAATTGGATGTTAAGTGTAGCACTTGAACATGTTCCTTTTATCAGTAATTAACAACAAACAACGTTATTCATTTGGGCAAACATCCCATTAAATAATTTGTGAATAATTTAATTGAATATATGGACTCATAAACATTAGTATTACCAAATGTGTACACCAGATGCACAAAGCAAAACAAGGGGTTAATTACTAGCAAAATGATTCACTCAATTACTACCCAGCGCACATTACCAACCACCTTATTTTTCTACGACAGTTTTTTAGATTTTGGCACATTTTTTCTTTAAAAATTAACTCCTACTCAACCCCTTCTCCTCTTAGCATGTTAGCGCAGCAGAGAAGCGGCCAGCAACAGTGGACATCGCCAAGAAACCAAAAACGCCAAAGAAGAAGAAGCGAAAGGACCCCAATGAGCCAGTGAAACCAGTGTCTGCCTACGCCTTGTTCTTCAGGGACACCCAGGCTAACATCAAGGCCCAGAACCCGAACGCCACCTTTGGAGAGGTGTCAAAGATTGTGGCCTCCATGTGGGATGGTCTGGGAGAGGAACAGAAACAGGTATATCCTACTCCTTTATTTTGTCTGTATGTCCTTCTGCTGGCCCATCACGCTTGTTGATTCTATTGTGTTTAAGAAAATACAAATATCGCTATGATATATAGTAGATAATTATGCAACTGTTAATTCAATATTAATGTAGTAATAACTTTCTTATGTTTCAATATAATACATGAATAACCCATACATGAATAAAAATGTTATTGTCAGCAGTTTCACAACAGTCGTGGCACAGCAGCATCAGTCAGACCAAAACCAATACCATCACAGTTTCCTTGTATACAGCACATCAATCTGCCATGTGACGTATCAATCAACACAGATACCATCCACAACAATAATCCACTTTATATACTAAATGAATAATTAATTATACTGTGATCCAAAATACTACTTTTAATAATCATTAGTCTGTCAATGCAAAAATTTAACATAAATCAGAATATAGCATTACAATCATAATTTCTTTAGCATTGGCTCTTTTTCATCACATCTTTCACTATGAAGAAACTATTTCTGTTTTCTTTCAACCTCAGTGTTTTATCCTTGAAAACTGTATATTCAAATCACATCTGTACACATCAAGTACATCTGTGTTTGAACACATCCACCAAATATCCAGTTATACTTAAGAAAATCATCTTATTTCAGAAAAAATATATGCAAAATAAATTGGATAACTTATGTAATCCAGTGAGCTTGACAGAAATTGATTTAAATATAATTCCTCATCTAAACTTCTTTTACTTGAAGAAAACCAGAATGCCTCCCTCTTAAGGACATTCGGTTAATAAAACATGGTGTGTGACATGTTTTCCTTGCTTAACATTTTCATAGTGAGAATGTAAACTTGCTCACTTTAGCATTTTCCTTAAAGCAGAGCTGTGCCTCATGGAGCTGACTCTTGTTTCTGAGTTTTGTCAATAGATGGTGAGTATAGTGTGTATAGATGGTGAAAGAAAATAAAGTCCGGAGGGAAGAAATAACATAAAAAATAAAGGAAAAAAATTCAGCCTGAGTGATGTCAATGAGGAGCCACATTGTCTGTGACAGGAAACATCAGGTCTAACAGTATAACTAAGATCACTTATTATTGACTTGGCAAATTTGTCAACAACTGGTGACTCAGCTCAGAGAAGAGTTGTCGTAGGTGACTTTGGAATTCATCATTATGGTTGTGTTATTAGATAAATGAGACAACACTTTTATGACGCAATGCTAAGTAAATATGTTTGTGGAAGTTTTCTTAATCTCTGATTAGAGCAAATTAAAAGAGTAGTCGTAAGACACGTAAAATGTTTGCATTTCAGGTGTACAAGAAGAAGACAGAGACGGCAAAGAAGGAGTATCTGAAACAACTAGCTGCCTACAGAGCCAGCCTGGTCTCACAGGTAACATGCGCACGCACAAGCACGCACGCACACACACACACACACACACACATAAACACACACACACACACACATACACACACACACACACACACACACACACACACACACACACACACACAAACCTGGCCAAATAAAGTTACTGGTATCTGGTTCTCCTTTAAGCCAGGGATGGGGAATGTCCTGACTCTGGACCAAAAATAAAATAAGACAGTTCAATAAGACAGTCTGTGAGGCAATCATCTGTACAAAAAAAGCTAGTCAGAAATATAGTTTTTAAATTGACTGCAGTAATTTTTTCTGCAACAAAAGAAAATAACATTAAATAGCAGACTAACATGTCCTTCAGGGTGTTCTCTTCTGTCTGTATATGACAGTTTTACAAAGTAGGATTCTTTCATAATGCCAGTTTGTCTTGAAGAACCATCACAGAGCAGGTTCAAATGTTTAGACAATCAAATGTTTTTATTTTATTTCAAGCCTCTGTCTGCTTTAGAGGCTGACAAATGAAGGTTTGAGTCCACAAGTTTTTCAGAAAACCCACAGGTTATGGTGAGGTTGTTCTCACTTGGTGCTCAGGTTTTAGGACGCTCTATTAGAGGACATCTTAGGTCTTGATGTGTTAAAGGAGTAAATGGGTTAGTCTGGAAGCCTCTTACAGAATATGTTTTTCTCTTTCTCCTTCTTCAGAGTTACAATGACCCATCCGAAATGAAGCTGCCCCACTCCTCCTCCTCGTCTTCCTCCTCTACCTCAATGTTTACACCCAAACCTTCAGTCTACCCCGGTCACCCAGGCCAGCACCCTTCCTCCAGCTCCCTCTCCCACCCTCTCCCTCACCCTCAGCACCCCGGCATGTACATGTCGTACCCTCACCCATCCCATCCTTCCCACACCTCAAGCCCCGGCCTCGGCCCCCACCTGTCCCCTCCTCATAACCAGATCCACCCCCAGCTCCAGGCTCTGTCCTCCAGAGGGACTGTGCCACGGCCCAGTGTCCCACACCAGGGAGCCCTGTCCCTTGGCAGCGTGGTGGCAGCGTCCACCCCTCCTCTCCAGGTCACCCCTCCCCTCCATGGCCAGGCACACCTGGGAGGACTGCACAGTCCACACCACCAGCACCAGCAGCACCAGCATCAGCAGCACCAGCACCAGCATCAGCAGCACCAGCATCAGCATCAGCATCAGCACCAGCACCCGCACCCGCAGCTCAGTGGACACTCACTGGGAATGACACACTCTCCAGCCATCACACAGGTCAGTCACCGTGTGACTCTGCTTGTCTCAATCTGTTTTTTTATTGTTTCAATCTCTAAGCCTAAACTGAATGAAGTTGTTTGCTTTACTTTACTTTACATTAAGTTAGTGGCTCTGTTTCGCAGAAGCTAACTTTCTTACAGCAGTGTGCAACCCTGACGGTATCTTTTGTTCTACTTAAGTTGGTAACTAAGCTGCAGGCTAACTGTCTGTTTACTTTTTGCTGATGCTAACCTTTTCTGGTGTAAACGGCGTCTGTGCCCTCCTCCCCGAGCTTACGGTTTTATAAGGCCAGTATAGTTGGCGATCATATTCGCCTAGATCTATGTGGAAATGATTGACCACTTGAATTATTAAGTGTTAGTAAATTGATTTGCTTAGGTTCCAAATAATTATGTTAATATTTATCATGTCCTTGTGGTTCCTGCTTCTTGACTGATGATTCAAATCATGGACGTGTAGAGCGCAGTAATAATTTATTGCAACATACTACTTTTACACCATGCACTACAATTGTATCTTAATTCTATACCAAACACACACACACTTTTATTTCCTAGTGCAATGCATTATGGGAAAATACAGTTACAGAGTATACATTTTTTCATATGCATACTTGCTTTTTGTCACCTCTCCAGCGTGAAAACTTATGGAATTGGGACACAGTGTTTCATCTTACCTCCTCAGTTTCCATTTGTGCTTTTCTCTTTGTGTCTTCAAACCATTACTCACATACACACTGAACCCATTTCCTCGAGAAGCTGCCCAGAGGTTGAAGGATATAGATGATGAATATATCAGAACAGGAGTCAAACGCACATGCGCACGGACGCGTGCACGCACACACACTGGAAATGAGATGGAGTTGGAGGAAATGCATCTCTCATTTCCTTGCTGACCTTAGCACTTAATAGAATATAACTGTATTGGATTATGTTGAATAAATTGATGTGCCTGGAAATAAATCCAGCCTACCCTAATTATTAATCGTGTTTATTGTCTACAGGCAATGTAATACCGTCAAGTAGAAATACTGTGGAAATTGTAAATCAATTTTTTATCTGATTCCTCTACTTCTGTCTGTGTCCGTCTACCTATCTTTCAGTCAGTCAGTCAGTCTGTAGTTACTTAATCAAGACAGGAGGAAGAGAAAGACAAGTGGCTGTGAAAGGATTATAGATATGAGCTTGTGTTGAGTCTGGTGTGAGATGGTGCTAGTGTGCAAATAGTTTTTAAAAATCGTGAGGATGGATTGCCACTGAGTCTCACTTCCCATTTGATCCCCCTTTTTATAGTGCACTTTTAAATCCCACACTCCCATAATCCCCCTTCTCTCTCCTCCATTTTGCATATTCTTAGCAAAAAGGGAAAGAATAAAGAGGAAAAAAAGAGAGGACACAGTGACAGAGCTCCCAACTTTTTTTTTTATCTGACTGAAGAGTGGGAAATGATGGGGGAAGGGGGAGAGAGAGGGAGAGAAAGAGAGAGAGAGAGAGAGACAAAAGAGGCAGATGGGGTCTTTGTGAAGGAGTGAAGGAGAAGAATTTGCTAAACAATGGATGAATAGGTGAGGTAGAGGAGCAGAGGGGGAGGCGAAGGGGGAGAACCCAACCACCTGCTGTCCTTCTCTTTCACTCACAACACTCAGATTAACTTCCCTTTCAGCCTGTCTGTCTCTGTCTCTCTCTCCCATGCACACACACTCCTGCACCTTTTTCTCACTGCACTCGCTCATTTTTCACTTTTATCATCTCTTACAGTTTGAGACATGCTCACCTACATTTACCCTCTTCTCCTCCTCCTCTTCTCCTCCTACCTTTCCATCCTCATTTTTCCTCAGTTTCCCTCCTCCCTACTGGCCATTTAATTCGTTATTACTGCAGATTAATCTGCGACAGCTCCATTTGCTTTCCATTCAAGTTGTATTTGTGTCCATGTTCATCAGAAACCCTTTTGCTAACCTTCAGCTACCTACAGTACAGATAATTAAAAACGTTGTAAGGACATCGATGTTTAAACACATGCAATTGCATTGTGAATTATGTTAAATAATTAACTTTCTCACTTTCAAAGTCTTGCCCTGTGATTATATTTGTGTGTAAGATCAGCCAATAGCAGTTCTTGTTTGCTAACTATCACTGGATTACTTTGATAAGGAAGAAAACATAAAAAGGCTTAGGCGATGATTCTCAAGTCACTGGAGCAGGTTCTGGAGTTCGAACTTTGTTTCTATAATTTCTGAGTTGGTTTATGGACATTTTGTGATCAACATTGGAGATAGGTATATCCATCACACTGAATCTATAAATGACTAACATGCCTTTGTGTTCAAATTTGACTTGATGACTCTGTGATTTTTGAGGCACATTTTCGGTCTAAAGTTAGTGCCATACTCTGCATCAGTACATGAGGGTCAGTATGGTATATGGTTTTTGATCAGAGGGTGTCTGAAAGACTGTGCGGAAGTCTATGTACCCTCCAATTTATTGTGTCCGCACAAAATTGTCCTCACCCGACTGCAGCCACTCAAGCCCCTTTCACAGTGGCCATAAACTGTCGGTAACATGGATGATGTCCAGAGCCCATTCTCCTTGTGGCTGCAGCTACGTACACAACAACAGCGCCAGCCTTCTTCTTCTTCTTCTCTCATACACACACTTCAAAACCCATATGGCCACCTGCTTAAAGGGCCAGGCTCGGCTCGTCACACTGCGCTTAGTTTGTGAGTTTGTACACTGGGCCAATTGCCGATTAAACGCGGGTCGACCCGCCCCTGTCTGGATTTTCAAAGCTTGTGTTGGGAGAGTAAACATCAGCACGAGACTGAGCAGACATCCTCTTTCTTTTCCTTTTTTTCCTGTATTCTGTGTATTTTAAACATTCTGCATACATGCTGTTATAAAATGGATAATTCTTGTCCTTGAGTATGATTGGCTGAGCTGTGTGCAAAGCCTTCGTAAAATACTGTTTTTACTGGGTGAGCTAAGCATGGATGAGTGGTTGAAGAAGATTTGTCTCTGGCTCTTAATTTTAGAAATGCATGGTGAACTTCCTCGGCTCCATGTTTGTAAAGTAGCCGGTTTAACAGCCCAAAATATACTCCCTCCACAGACTATACCCTGGGTGAAAGTTGGCTAGCCTGTTTTATTCCCTGGTAAATAAACCGGACGAGCCCAGAATATACCCTGGGTATGAAACAGGTCAGGCTATTTCTGACCCCCCTAGGCCAAATTATACCACACACTCAGAAACATGCTCTATGAGAGTTCTGTTTTGAACTCAGTGGTCTGACTAAACTATCTTATTTTAAATGAACCCCCTAACCCATTACCCTAACCCTCAAATCTGATGAATTTGTAATCGCTATTTTCGAATGTTTCTCCAATTTGTAGATCTGTAATTGTATTTTATCTATTACTTATTACAAAATCAAGTACATTATTCCCCCAAGTTACCTTATTTATGAAAAACACAAGGAGGTACAATCTGGACAGGAGGGATATTGCCTTATTAAAAAATACATTTCTCTCCGTCCAGACAATCATTAACCAGATTAGAATTTTTTTTTTTAATTCCAGGGCTACCTTCCCTCTCTCCAGTCTGACTACCAGCTAATGGGAGGAGGTATGCTTAATGGTGGAGCGGTGATGTCATCATCAGTGGACTACCACCAGCTGGGTCGACACACACCAAATCACCACCCCTCTCTGGACTGGAGCACGGATTACCATGGCAATGGGTAGGTATTAGTCTTCAACTGTTTCTGTTTTTAAAGACCTTGCTGACCTCCAGTAATTTAACTTCTCACCAAGTTGCGGCAGTGATGCTCAGGTGTACTTGAAACGTTCAACTAATGGGCGCCACAAAACACACAGTAGAATTCAGTTATTATTAATTATTAAGATTAGTTAACCATACTTATTAACATGTATCTTCACACTAAATCCACATTTTGATTAAATTCCAGTTCAAATTAATTTGTCAGCATGTAGGAAGCAATGCCTTTGTTACTTAACAGAATGTGTATTATCTTGTGTTGTGTAGTTTGTGAATGACAAAGCATCATGGTGCTAGTAGCATGGAGCGTTGCTTTCGATGGCCGCCTGGCCCCTCCTCCTAAAAATGTGTTGTTTCAGTTAATGGTTTCAGTTAGTGTAGTATTTACCAGGCGGACATCCTGATATTGAAGACCAGGTCTAAACCTATGTCTGGACCACATGTGGTCAACATGTGAAATTTTGGAGACACATGTCATTGTGTCATTTTTGCATGCAGACAATTAACAATGAAGCTCTGCTCATCTACGGGGTTTTCTCTCTCACTGTTGTCAGACTATGGAACAACTGTGAAATGGTGACTGAAATGCGGCACATTACAACAAGAGGTTAACCAACAGTCACTTCCAAGTCATTTTTAAGCTGCTGCTCTGCTCTGATTTAATCCTGATTCTTTAACTGCAACGTCGTCTGACAAAATCACCAGACACAAAAGTTAAAGAAACGGCTGCGCTGGTTTTCCAGCTGCATTTACTTATGAAACATTCACTCAGACGTAAAGTTTACAGCTCATTCATGTTGTCAACGAGACAGAGGTTTTCCGTAAGAGGAAAAGCCCAACCTCTTGCTCGGGGGCTACAGAAAGTTGCTACAGTTTGTCCAAAAAGTCTCTATATTTAACGTGAGGATTCAGGAGGATCAGCCTCCTCCACTGTTCAACATATCCACAGTATGGGTCCTGTGGCTGACAGTTTTTTGTGTGTCTCCTCTCCCCTTCCAGAGCTGCTCAGAGAGACAAGCCTCTGTATCTGAGCTAATCTCAGGACAAACCTCAACCAAGCCCTTGAACTGCCACACCACGAAAACCTCCAGCCTCACCTCCACGCAAACACAAGCCAGCCTCATCCAACCTGAACCCAAGAGGGACTCAACCAAGCGCCCACCTGAACCAGACCTGAGTTCAACACGCCAGGCTGTTTAGGGACACGCAATTTGTTAAAACTGAAAATGTGCACACCGGCGAGAAGAGGTGGGCAGGTACTGTGCTGTGAACCATATTGATAAATGTATATACTTCAAAAAGGATATTCTGTCCAATTTCAATTTAGAATCTTAAAATTTCATATTGAGTTGCTGATTTTGTAACAACGGTGTTTACATAATTTCCAAAAGGCTCTGAAGAACGAGTGTAAATTCCTGTAACATAATTTCGTGAGCTGTCGATTTTTCCCACCTTTCACCTCATAATTGCTGTATCCTTCTACGACCAAAGCCAGAGGAGCAGAGAACACAAATAAAGGGTTAATAACCCAATACCACCCACTCGCACAAATTGTTTTCCCCCACTCTTTCTTTAATTATATGAATATTAGCCTTCTGCTTGATGCAGTATGGACTGAGGTCCAACATAATGGTTGTAGAGACAAAAAGAAAATTAAATGTAGTCTGATTCTGAAGCAGCGCTGAACACAGTCATGACTGGATTGTGTACCTTTTAAAGAAATGTTCATTGTTTTCTCGCAGCGATGCTCAGATGTGGCGGGCAGAAATCCAATGTATTTTAGTCCTTTAAAATGATGAAATGTCAAAGAATTCTTTTGTTAAAAGAAAAGGAACAAAAATACCCCTCGGTACATTGACAACTCCTCCTGGCATATGTCTGTTTATAGTATTGAGTTCGATCCAAACTGCATGTGTGAGTGTGTGAAGTGTTAATGAGAGCGAGTGGTTGATTGGGTTGCATGGTCTCTTGTCATCTCCGTTCCCCTGCGCTGAGAGGCTATTTAAGAAACTATAACTATTGCTGGGTTGGCTGTGTTTTAATGTTGTTGTTTTTTAATCAATTCAAGTTTTGTTTTAGTATTAATGATGATGATTGATGAGAGACATATCTCTCGCTCTGTATCTCTTTGTATTACTGTGATTTTTTTTTTTTGGGCAGATGAAAGGACTCTGGGCAACAACGACCATGAAGATTTTTTTATTTTTAGATTCTAATGATGTGTTTGACAATAAAGTCAGTGCTGCATTGATGTGCAGTCATTACTCCAAAACCTGCCACTGTCATGTTGTTTATTTCGGAACAATCTGTGGCAGCCGCTTTGATCAACTGCACATAACAATGTACACCTTTAACTCTACTGTGACACAGTTCACCCTGTCTGTACCTTAGCCTTTGCATTTACTCGGAGCAGGTGAGCTTTAATTGCAAAACAAAATCCTTTGGAAGTCTGGGAAAATATGTATTTGTGAGCTGAAATCAGATCAGCTCCAAAAAAATATTTTCAACAGAAATTTCATTACAATGGATCTCACCCCTTTCTCAGCAATGTGAGCCATGTGGCTGTACTAAAGATGGAAACTCAGACTGAAACCCGTTTGAATTGAATACATTTCCATACTGATATGTATCAACTCCAGATTATAAACCTCCTGACTGATCTTTAAGATAAAAAAATTATAATTCCTTATTTGTCCCAAGGGGAAATTTCAGTGTTGATTGAAATGTGGTAGAAATGATGTTTAAATCATCTGATTTCTCATCTAGTGCCATCATCAGGTCAAAATTACAAATGTACTTTGGTCATATACTTAAGTATACGACCAATATCTGCATCGCTAATGAAATTGCATTCACTCACAAATAGAGATATTCAGACACATAATGTAGAAGCCCCTCTCGCAGCAATTACAGCTTCAAGTCTTCTTGGTGGATGGGAGACATTCAAATCTGGGCCTTTGTCTCAGCCACTCAAGAACAGTCAGAGACTTGTTCTGAAGCCGCTGCACAGTGTTGTCTTTGCTGCAAGCTTATGGTCATTCTAAACCCGCCATACCGGAGCAATATCAGCATGCTGGCATTGTTACACTGAGCACGATTGCATTCAGACATTAGCATTTACCTCAACGTATCACAGTACCTCAGTGCAGCCTAACAGGGGTACTGTAGGACTGTTTGGATTGTGACTCATAAAACATCATTTTGGAAAGTTCAAATTCTTGCCTCGTGTACGAGCATGAAGTTTGAGTCACAGAGCATGTAAACAGCAGAGTATATATACAGTTCATTGAACTCTACAGTTCCCCCAAGCGTCTCTAAAGCTCATTGCTTTGCATAATCACTGTCCACATATTTGGTTCACCGTCACAGCTCCGATCGGTCACTTCCTGCAGCAGCAGGAAGCTGTTTTCTGTGAAAGAGCTCCGAAAAATCCCACTGTTTACTAACTGCCCAGCACCAAAGAGCCACATGCTTTTCTCATCAGTCGGTCTTCCAAAAGCAGAGCTCAGTGGAAAAAGAATAATGGTGGGAAAATGTTCCAACTTCTTAGCCATAGCAACTTAAAGTATGTCATATGTCCATCGTGCGTGCCGTTCGGCTCAGTGTTCCCACATCCAAGTGTGCTTGGGGAAGACACCGAATCGTGTGAAGCGCTTTGGACACAAGACTTGATCATCGCGGTCAATTTTGCAGTTTTTATTCAAAGTGGTTAAGAGAAGGGATTCATTCTGCCACGGGTGATAAAAAGGTAACATTTTGATTCGTGTTGCACAAAGTGACGGTGAGCTCTGTGACGTGGATCAATTAGAGGTGCGACACAAGCTGGATGATACGGTCTTTACTTTTGAGTAACTCTAACCAAAACAATTGACTCGGAATCAGGAGACACGCATTTAAAATGCCAGTTAATAAACTACAGGAAAGTCTGTCTTTCCTTATTGCTAGTAATAAGATTGAGGGCCAGGGTGTGTTGAAACTACAGGACCTTGCAGTAATCCTCGTCATGATTGGCCTGATACACATGCAGATGTATGTAATTAATAACCAGTTCAGCCAAGAGGTAAGGGGATACTAATAGATCTGACACGTGTATAAATCACAAGATATTTATGCATATTTCCACTTTTCAGTAAAGCAAGCCTTCGGAGGTGTAGACATAACCCACCCAGCAGGCACTTCTTCTCCTGCTTTTAACACTTGCATTACACACAGACATGCCTGGGGTCACAGCTACATTAGTGCCAACAGAGGTTGGTGGTGTAGTCCAGGTGTCAGTGCCTGCTGATATTTAGTAAGATTGATCAATCCGCGATAGTCCCTGTCTTTTCATTATGCTCATACGGCCTCTCTAACATGACAAGACTTACATGCGCTTTTTCTAAGTGGATTTATTTCCAACAAAACAGTTCTGTGTGGTGATTATCACCATCATCAGTGGCATCAGTAGATAGACGTTAAAGTGCTTTTCCGAAGACAGCTCTGCACATTCGATATTTTGAAAGACAGTATCAGATGCCAAAACAGGGTGTATTACTAAGTCTGCTTGTAAAATGACATTTTTGAGCGCTTCTCATTTTATTCCTGCCATGAATCCTGTTTTCTTCAATAATCGGCCTCTCTCTGGGTCAGAAAGTACACACTGCCCCCTGGTGGTAAAAGCAGGGAGCTGAGCCTTGTTCCTCTTCTGTCTTCAAGGTATAGTGTCCTCCTCCAGCTCAGTGCAGATCATTTTAAAGTCCACACATTTCATATTAGAGCTTCAGAGCAGCTTAAGGGGTCTCAGGGGTCGGTATTTATTTATTTTTGTTGAATATCACACCATTCTAAAAACTGTTCTTGAACCGATGTGTTTTACAGAAAGAACGCACTGCTGTTTCACTGAAATGGTGAGATGACTTGACAACAAAAAAATTCGACACGTTCGCATTCAAAGAAAAGAAAAACAGAAAGAAAAATGAAATCAAATGTCTGGCTCATAAGCCGCCACAGGGTGAAGAATCATGAGAAAGAAACTGTGTCACAGTCTGGCTCCCTGGAAACTGCGTCTCATTCAGAGACAGAACTGAGGGACCACACAGGGTTGGATTGATGAGATTTTCCTGCCTCACAGTGATGAATGAAGTCTGCGCTCATCACGAGTAGTGGTAGTGAGCGGGAAGGCTCACACATCGGAAGGATGTCACTCAGGCAGCTGGTTGCCGCGCCAATGGCGACGACCCTGTAGGCAAGCATGAGTGACGTGAGCAGTCTTTGGCTGGTTGAAGCCCATTTCTTTTCTTTTTTATTTACTCACTGTAATGCTGGGTTGTAAAGACAAGGGTCCGTTATGTTGAAGAGTTGAAGCAACAGTGATATGGTTAAGGTCTGGTAAGAGTAAACTTAACTCTCTGTGGTTCGGCCTTTAGAGGTCGGCAGTGTGACCAGTGAAACCCAACACACTGCAAACAGCTTTGTGACAAAACCTGAAACCCAACACAGCAGTGACACACTAATGCACACTAGAGCAGGCAAAAAACAAATGCTGTGGTCTCTTAGGTGTTTCTGCACAATGCTGTTTTTCACAAAATGACTGATTATTTTGTGAAGAAAATGAAATGTTGATATCCAAGAGTGGCCATGATCTAAAATGTGTCTAAAGATAATACTTCATGGTTATTCATATCTTAGTATCAGAAACCAGTAGTAAGTATCAGTAGCTCGTTCTTTTTAAGCTGAACAACAGCGAGGATTTTTACTTTGTTTATGATTATAAATTAAAACCACATCAAACAGTATAAGTGTGAGTGAGACATTAGTCAACTAAAGTATTGAGTATGACTTTATGATATTAAACTTTGCATGAAGTGCTATTTCTGTTTTGTTAAAAATGTGTTAAAAAAACATCATAAAGTATTCAGACCTTTTCACTTTTTGCACACTATTCAGTAGTAGATTTAACTTTAAAATGCAATTTTTGACATTTCATAATACAAATTTCTTGAAAATCTAAAAACTGAAATGTGTCATTGTTGGGATCACCTGCTGCCTGTCTTGTCTTTTTTGTCCGCCTGCCTCACGGTGCGATGGCTCAGTCTATGCTCTCGGAGGGGAGAGGGAAATGGTAAAGTGGATCTATTTTTGTGTGATATGAAATCAATTCATTGTGTGAGAGGCATTTCATTTCTACAATCTGGCTTTAAACAATTCACCACTTTACCATCTGTATCCCAATATCCCCGAGTGCAGAGGTCAGAGTTTCCCGTCACCTTTGTTTTGACAAAATCCCAACTTTTGTGTGGGCAGTGGCGTACGCCCCTTTCACACCCTGTTTAGGGCGGCTGTGGCTCAGGAGGTGGAGTCGGTCCTCTAACCCGAAGGTTGGAGGTTCGCTCACAGCTTCCCCCAGTCGGCATGCCTATGTGTCCTTGGGCAAGACACTTAACCCAGAAGTGCCTCTGACGGCTCTTCCAAAAGCTATGAATGTATGAATCAATTTTCCTGCAGGGACCATTCATATAGTGAACACAAAGTGAACAGCTATGAATTCTCTCTGTAGTCAAAGTATCCACACAACTCATTTCAACCATCAACAAAAGAGAACTTGGAATATGGTGTGAGCCTGCTAGCGTATCTTCCTTTCCAGTGCTGTGGGCGGTCGACTGGATGTCTTCTCAGGAAGCACCAGTCTCAGCTTCCTCCTCGGAGAGGAGCCTCCCTCCTTGGTCACATACTCCTGCTGCAGCAGTGCAGTAGCCGCAGCAGCTCCATCAGCTCCATCAGCACCATCAGCACCATCAGCACCCCCTGTGGAGGATCCATTCTGAGCAGACATACTAGGCACAGAGACACCTGATACAGCTGTGTCCATGTCGTCTCCATACACCCCCACTGCTGGTCCTTCTGTTAGAGCCACAGCCCCAGCTAACCTATTGCCTGCTGACCCACCAGCTGCATGCCCAGTCCCTGTCGGACCAGTATTGTCTGACAAATGCTCCACTGTAGTCAATGATCCCAGTGCCTGACGGTTTACCTCGGACAGACCGTGTGTACTTGGAGATGCCGGAGCCTGTACAAGGAGGCTCTCTTTGGACTGGGGTGCCTGAGATCCTGGGGGTGCCTGATGAAGTCCTTCTGCTGTCTGAAGGCCTGGTCCCTGAGCTGGGCCATACTTCAGTCTAGCTACAAGAGGAGAGCTGCCTGCAGGCAGCTGGATCTGGGATAAGGACCGGTTAGGCACAGGATTCATAGCTGGGTTAGTCGCTAAGATCATGGAAGGTCCTCCTGCTTGGGACTTGTGCAGAGGAGTGGTTTGTGTACCACTTGCTTGCAAAGGGTTAGCCAGGAGAGGAGTAGCAGGAGACACAAGGCTGGCCCCAGTTGGCCTGCTAAAGCTGTCTACAGCACCACTAGAAGCGTAGTTTGGCCCAACGATTCCTATGCAAGGAGCAACGGAATTCGCTTGTCCATTGGGCAACAGTGCATTGGATCCTGGGGTCATGGCATTGAGTTGAATATCCCCTCCTTGAAGAGAGAGGCTACTGCCAGCCAGATGTGAGCCAGCTGAGTCTAACAGGGAAAGGTCGGTGGTGTGATTCTTCTCAGTGGCAGAGAGGGGAAAGGGATGCTGGGAGGGAAGCTGAGCATTTCCCAGAACCAATCCAGCTTCCTGATACTGAATACTCCCACCCTGCAAGTTGTGTCCCTGCCCAGTAGTAATTGCAGAGGCGGATTGATCAGCAGTGGTGGTATCACCAGACTGGGAGTTGACAGGGTGTGTCAACTCCTGGTCACCTGCCGTGGCATCTTTCCCATTTTTATCACATTTGGAAGGTATTTTTTTCTGCTGAGAGGTACTTTTGCTTTTTCCTTCTCTGTCAATTTTTTTCTCCTTCTCTTCCTCAGAAGAACCTGTACTCCTGGTGGATTTCTTCATTTTCTCGCTGCTCCCCTTTGTCTTCTTACCAGACTTTGGTTTCCCTTCCTTTTCTTCTCTTTCTTTACCATCCTCTCTTTTCTCTTTACTTTTACTGGAGCTGCTTCGGTCGCCATGCTCGGTTTTCCTCTTAGGATGGACTTTACTTTTTCTACGAGGGCTCAAGTTTAGTTTGACCTTCAGTTGTCGACTGGATTGGATTTGACCTTTTTGTCTCCTTGTTCTTCTTTTGTCTTTGTCTCTGGAGGTCCTCCCTCTCCCCTCCCTCTTGTCCTCACCTTGCTCTAGGATTCTCGACCCCTCCAGATCAAATGTTACATGTCTTCCTTCTCTTCTCAACTCTGTGTCCTTCATCGTGTCAAACTGGTTGTGGTTAACATTCCTACCCTTGTCAATCAGTCTGTGTTGTGGAGAGACGCTGTCAATCAGAGCAGAGTCTCTCATGTTGGTGTGAATCCTCCCCGGTCTCACGGTCTGCCCTGGTGGTCTGGAAGTCCTGTGGCAGCTCTCGCAGTGTAAATTCTCATATCCATTACTCCTACCTTCCACATCAGTCCTGTAGCTGTCCATGTTTCTGTCTGTCTTATAAGCTGACAGGGTCCCTGGTCTTCCATTGAAGGTTTCTCTCCATGGATGAGTAAAAGAGTTGGAGTTTCCAAGAGAAAGAAGCTTTTTAGGAATTTCCCTGATCAGGGTTCCCTGCTGAATCCCAAGTTTCCTCCTCTCCTCCTCTGTCATCACCCTCATTCTCCTCTTCTCTCTTTCCTCCTCAGCCTCCATCTCTCTGTTTATCCCATTATTCAATCTCATCTGATTCGGCCACACCCCCCTCTGTGATTTGGTGCGGTCTAGGCACCTAAAATGACCATCATCCTCATCCACTCCGGACCAAAACTGGCCACCATGATTTTCGAACATCATGGCTTTCCTGTCCGATGGTTGACTGCTACTAGCTTGCAAGGAAACATCCCTCCTCTTCTCACTGATGTGGTTGCTGAAAACAGCGGGGCGTCCTTCCTCTTCCTCCTTCTGTGTTTCACCTACTTTTAGTTTCTTCTTGTGGGACACTTGATAGTAAATCAGGACTGCCAGCAGAGTCAAGCCAATGCCACCTTGAAGTACAGCAAGAGAGGAAGGTATTAATTGTGTGGTCTTTAGTGGCTATTCACATTCATCTACAATTTCATCTAAATTTTTAAAATTCCAAATTCATTAACACTATATTCAATCAAATCAGTCCGAAAGATTTCTCTCGAATGACCCAAGACTAGAATTTTAAATGAATTATGAATAATGAAATACATTGAAGCAATTAGAGGATATGTTCACAACAGCAAAGTAAATCTGCAAGGATATTGCATTAGTTTAGATGAACACAGTTTTCACTCAGTCATTGAAACTCACAGTTTATCTTTAGGTGTATGAGTGTGAAACAAAGCGATCACATTAACTGCGTCCCAAAATCTTATTCCACATAACCACAACATAACTGTTAGTGGCTCCACATAAGCGATATGACATTATTTGCTGTCAGTTGTGAAACATGAGTAAATAGCAAATTTCCTTGAATTAAAGGATTTACTTCCAGTTGTCTGAGCTAACTGGCGGCTGGTGGCTGTCTCCTCTATGCTAACAGATGGGACATGGGCCGGAAGTTAAACATTTTCCCAGAGATAGTTCTATGACATTTTAGGTAGTTCCAATCACACTGAAATTCGTCAAGTGTTCATTTTTTCTTAAAAGTTTGGTTTTTAATTAGTTATTTGATGCTGAATAAATGAAGGCAAGATGCACGCACAGCAACATGATGGACAGCTGAGTTGGGGTGTATCGATAGAACCTTGATACCACAGCCCTGGTCCCCGATTACGGATGCACAGAAATGCATCACCTGTGCAAGAGGACAGTGCCTGCATCTGAGATGTCTTGGCTTCATTTTGGGACATTGGGAGAAAGTGGAGAACCAATTAATGTGGCACAATATATGTTTGTTCACAAGTTGTTCTAGCCCGTGTTTCCAGTAAATAAACCGGTGTTTCAATTGTACAGCAATTAGCAACGGCCTGCACAACCCACCTATCATATGGACACAAACAAATTTGTCTTTGACCACTTCTGATGTTAACAGGCCCTAATTTTAATTTTATTTAATGTGACATAAGGTAAGAAAATGAGGCTAAAGACAGAGGCATACCAAAATATATGGACAACAAGACAAATACTGGCCCAAACAGCTGTTTTGTATATTATATTATATATGTATACCTAAATGAATAGTTCTGTATATTAATAAGCTAAACTTATAATACTGTATAATGTATGATTATCAATAATTATTACATACTTAGTCGAATTATCTTTTTGTCAACTCATATGGATCATTTTAACCTTTGACATCACATTTGTGTTGATTGTTGTGTCTTAGTGTCTCAGACGTGCATAAGGCATAGACATAAGACATAAGATGCTTTATTGTCATTGTAAATGTACAACGGGGTTTTGATTGGTAGCTCTCGGAGACACCAGCTGCAATATTAAAACAAGATAAGGAAGGGAAAAAAAAATCAAGAATATATACAAAACTAAAGGATAAATATTTAAATAATCTTAAAAAATGTCAAATGTTTTAAAGATATATACAGCATGTGCAACATGTAATGGTGCAAACAGTGCAGTCAGCGCAGTGTAAACAGGAGGTGTAAGATACATCTCTGGGGAAGAAGCTGTTCATCAGCCTTGTAGTCCGTGTCCTGATGTTCCGGTATAATTTGCCGGATGGCAGGGGGACAAACAAGTCTGTAGCCTGGGTGGGTTGGGTCTCTGCTGATGCTGCTAGCCTGCTAGGCCTAATGTAAACTCTTCTTATTTGAATTTGTTATTTAGAGTAGAGACTATGACCTTGTCCTCTTTGCAGTTTGGTGTCACAGGCTTGTGGGGGCTGGGGAAGTTGAGAAGATGACATGTTGTTTCTTAGGTAGGGAGTCTGTTTCCTGGGCCCAGAATAAATTAATTAATTTAAGATGACAGAGTCTGTTTGTACTTTTTTCAAGTCTACTCTATGTTTGATCTCTGTTCGAGACTACTTTCTACTCTCTGTAACTGTGGGAAACAATATGACTTCTGTGCTCTGACTCACCAATAAAGCAGATGACGGCAGTGATGGCCAGATCTCGAGCGTATGGCCGTGGCATCTCACTGCCTCTTGTCTCTATCTGCACTGCGATGTCTTGATTGGACGGGACACAGTCGGCCTCAGTCACCTCCAGCATCATGGTAAATCGGGTTGTCAGTGCTCACGCACACCATCCTACGGCCGCTGTAGAGGGTATGAGGCAGCATGGAGGAAGTTTAGTTTTAATTGTTTCCAATAGTTTCCTCTAGTTGTTCCGCATCTCTTTGTCTCTCGGTGTCTCTGTTTGGCATCATTCTGATCTCTTTTTACTCTGAGTCTCTTTGCATGTGACAATCCGGAAAAAATCCATCTTTGCCTTGTAGGTCCCATGCCATAATCAATCCATTAGTATATGGTTGAGCCTCAAGTCATCAACCCTCAATATAAAATCATAATCAGCTGTTCCCAAGAAGAGCATCCAGTACACTAACTACCTACATCCAAATAATAGAAACTTAGCAACTAGCACATTACATTACATTAAATTAATTTGGCTGATGCTTTTGTCCAAAGCGACTTACAATCATTGAGGCAGGTAGCTTGCCTAGGGGCCCACTTACTGGGATGACCTGGAGTTGAAACCCTGACCTTCTATACCAAAGCCAGTGGCATAGAGCCCACTAAACTAATCCCAGTCCAACTAGTATTTCTAATCTTTAATCCAAATTTTCCTCCATCCCATAAATCAGATTCCCTGATGCCACAAGTCCCCCACTGTACATTATCTTCTCCCACCATACAAGCATGTGATGAGACAATATTTCAATAGGAAGGGAAATTAATCAGTTCACGTTTATTGTCACTGTCATTTGCACAAGAAGCAGCGTATTTCGAATGCAATGAAAAACTTGTGCACACACACTTTCAGTCATGGTTCCCATGGCAACCACAGCCGTGCAACATAAATATATATTTCTATACACACCACAGAGAGCAGGACATTTTCTGAAAAGTAATTTCTTTGTATCGAATGCATCAGTTTTGTCTCTGAACCTCCATACGCTCCCCCCTACACCAAACAAATAACAGGGTGCACCATTATCAGAAAACCCCCCACTAAAAACTGCTTACCTGTTGATCAAAGCCCAAAGGTCAACCCCTCGCTCAGGACATGGTACACTCAACTCACATATTAATCCATAACCATGGGGTATAGCTCCTGGGGACTGTCTGCTCCATCATTCACTGGATGCTTTAGTGCTGTAGCATGTACTGTGTGCACGAGTGTGTCTACAGTATCTTAGGTTACCTGGCCATGTCCGGAGCATGCTCAGTAGAGCTGGCTGTCACCTGAGAGGCACAGATGTCATGTCTGACTCAATTTCTGGAAAAGGGCATTTCATTTTAATCTTTTACCTTGATTATTTCACCACTAAATATCAATAATGATTATAGAATTGCCACAAAAAAATCTGCAAATAAAATAATTTGCTGTGAGGCAAAAGTGCCGACCAACTGCAACTGCACCGCCCTATATAGCTTACAAAGGTTTCCAAATGAGCCTCGCTAAATTTTCTTGCTCTGTGAAAAGTAAAATGACCAGACCAAGCCTAATAAGTGGATAATATAACTGCCACATTTGCATTATTTGTGAGCATGATTATTAAAATGAATGATAAAGATGATAAAATACAGATAATGTTGATTTTTTTTATTGCTTGTTGTATTAGCCCTTTTACAAACAGCCTGAGCCCTACTTGTTGACCTTTTGGTCATGGCATCACATGGTCAAGACGATCTTCCCAGCAGCCCCAGGGGACTCAATTATGTCATGGTGGGCTTGGGCAGCCTTTTCGAGCGGATATTGAGAACCGACGACTGGACGCAGCCAACCAGCTTCCATCAATGCGTAGAGAAGTGCTGAACACTCCTTCTTCTCCTCCTGAGGATGGAAGAGGGAAAAGGAGCTCACACACAATCTCCTGAAAAAAACGGACTGAGAAACAGACAGCTTACGACAACAACAGCAGCTAATGGCATAACATAATATTGTGTGAAGGTGTGTGTGTGTGTGTAACATGGCTTGTGTGATGTCACTGCTTTGTACCGGTGTAGCAAAGAAAAGGGCCACTCCCATGATGCTGCTCTCTTTAGCCATGGTGTCTCTGGGGTTGATCTCTATGGGGCCCCGGGAGCCAACGACCTAAAGTGGAAGAGGAGAGCAGAGGCAAGAAAAATAAAGGTGTGAGCAGAAATGTACTGAAATGAGCTTCACTTGGATTTAACTAGTGTATTGAACTGTAAACCCACAATTTAAGTGTGCTATACTCTGAGATAGTGACCCAGCTATTATACTAATGTGATGCTACAACCAAACATTATAGGGATACATAAATAGAAATAGACATGTAAATCTATGTATCCACCAACAGAAAATACATACTGTAACAGGAAATGTGAACTGAAAGGAACATGGTAAGTTACATGGAATCAAAGAAAAGTGATGCTGATGTGTATTTCTGTATAAGTGGTAAGTTTCAATGTCCCTGTTCAAGGGGCAGTAAGCGATTTCTGTGTGCGGCGAAAAAAAATTGGGGTTTTGTGCTCAGCCCTGTCTCTGTAAATCGAAAAAGAAAATGGTGCAGACAGCACCTCATAGCACCTGATAAATTTACCTGATGATCATTTTTTCATTACTGCAATCATTTACCCATACAACAGTCTCCTCTTCCACGTTCACTGACATGGGAGACAACAGACAGTTAGTCATTCATAAAGTGAATGTGTTCCATTTGAAATCTTTGCCCCCTGCACCCTCGTGTGACGTTTGGTGCTTGGACGAAGTTTAGTTTCAATGCTAAATAGCAAGTGCAGAGGAAAGTGAAACAGAGCATGACAAACCATTCCAGAAACACACTGTAGTTCTCTCACTTCCGGGCCATTCCCAGAAAGCTGAGCTTCCGTCTAGAAACAGTGATGATGTATTGTGGAGCAACAGAACTACAGCTACTGACCGTGACACGTCCTCCGTAGGCCAGCATCTGGAGGTCTTTGCTCAGGTTGACATTTGACAGCATCTCCACTATCACATCTATGCCTCTGTCGTCTGTGGCTTCCTGGAACATAACATACACAGTCCATATAAAATTCAGATATGCACAGACATATGATAAATACCTTTATTTGTGCAGTAAGACAAGATAATCCATATTGATCCATAGGATCCTGACAGGGACAAAAGAGTTCAGAGTAAAGTGACAAATAATAAAGCGCAGGAGATTTTTATAGATGAGTGGAATCATGTTGCTGTTCCAGACTTTCCAATTAGCCACTCTAGTTTTAAAACAGTGTATAATAATGGGGGAGAGTTTATCATGCTAAATAAATAAATAGACTAATTCATATTAGAGCTTTATTTGAATTAAATAAAGTTTGATCCCCGACAGAATAACTGACAGTGTTTTACTTTCTTATTCTATCACTGCAGCTCGGCACAACACAAGGAGACTGTGACGATAAATAGTAATAAAAACTTGATAGTATATGTTTTATTAAAACAAATTATCCACACACTGATCAATATTTATCATGATCATGAATGAACAGTTCAGTGTGATTGACCTCATCACATATACTTCTGTCCTCTGCTTCAGCAGCAGAAACAGTCTGACATTACTTTAGTTTCTCTTCATAATAGTTTGATCATCGTCAGACAAAATATTCACTCAATTGAAAACTGTACCATGATTTTATCTGTGTAGCCCTCTTCTCTGTGATTAAAGGCCATGTGAGCTCCGTTGTTGAGGACTAGCTTCATTCCCTCAGGTGTCCCTGCTGTTCCCAACACCCTGAGACCTAGAGCACGGGACAACTGGCATGCTGCCACGCCCACCTATACACGCACGCACGCACACACGCGCACGCACACACACACACACAAACACAGAATTTGGATGTGAAAATCATTTTGATTATTTTTAGGCAAATAGATAATAAGAAATAAACTCTTACCCCTCCACTGGCTCCATGGATGAGGACAGTCTCTCCAGCCTTGGAATGGGCTCTGCAACACATCACATAGCAGAATAAAACACATTTAGTCTTATAATTGGGCACTGCCCTATATTATCCTGTTAAAAATCCCATTAACAGATCAATGTGTTAATCTGTCTCTTAATACATTCTGACTAAGACAAGGCACCATTAACGTGCTTTACACAGGCATAGAATTCAAATCGAGAAAAGAGCAAGACGTTACACTTGCATTTAAAAGACAAAAGTAAGTAAGATTCTGCAGCCTGTTGCAGTGACATGGTCTTACTTGTGAATCAGAGCTCTGTAGGCTGTGAAGTAAGGGATCCCTATGGCTGCTCCCTGTGTGAAATCTAAAGCATCAGGCAGTTTGTGGACACAGTCGTCAGCTGCTACAGTGAACTCTGCATAAGCTCCAGACTCTGTGGCTGTGGTGAAGACACGATCTCCAGCCTGGCAACACACACACACATACCAAACTTTATTTGTATGTGTGATAACAGCAGCCTCCCAGTTGTTAATGAAACAGGGTGAATGCTACCAAGTCCTCTACAAAGACACCTGCAGGATGTGTAGTTGCACATGTACCAGTGCATATATGGTTTAAATAGACATGTATTTTTTTTTCTCTTTTTTTTCTTTTTTTAAATGTGTAGTGTTTTGTTATTTTACTCAGACCTTGACTGCAACGACTCCCTCTCCAACAGTTTCCACCACTCCGGCTACATCTGTGCCAGGTGTATATGGCAGGGTGGGTTTACGGCTGTATGTCCCAGCACGGATGTACGTTTCCACTGGGTTTACACCACAGGCGTGGACGCGGATCAACACCTGCAGCAGACACACATCGTGGAAGAGATACAAGTCAGAGACAAGACCGTTCAAAAAACCAAGATGTGTCCAAGTTCAGACGGAGAAATACATACAGTATACTTAAGGTTGTTTTTTTTTTTACTTTTCCCATATTCATAACAGACACCATGTTGTCTTTAATGTCATTCTGTGGTCTGTAAACCATTGCTGACTGTATGCATGCATTATTATGGTTATTCATACAAACAAGGCTGGATCACCAACTTGACCCCAGGCCTCCAGGGGCCCCCCAAACCCCAGGTTCATACCATGCAATTTCAATTTGTACCACATTATCCTCCATGTCGTCTCCTGGCTTTAAACCTATTATATATATATGTAGGGCCTGTGTTTGTAGGGTTGTATTTTATCAAGTTGATATGATTTTTCATTTTTTGCGAAAAAATCTTAAAACGATTAATCAATTATTTTTAAAATTGATGAATTGATGAATACATGTTTCTCTGTGCCTGGGGAGATGCATTAAACTGATGTGTGGTGTGGGTCAATGACCTCTCGCCTGTGTGCTGCTGTGTGTTGACTGAGAACATCCACCGCGGTCAAGTCAAGCCTGTGTGTGTTTGCTCGCCTAAGGACAAGCGTGTCCCTCTCACCTGTCGGTGTCCAGGCTGTGGGACAGACACATCTGAGCAAAGCCGGAGGACCGACGGAGCTCCGAACTCACTCACTCGCACGGCTCTCATCAGCCTGCTCCCCGACATGTCTGCTACACAACAGGAGACGAGCACGTCGCAAGACGAGTCCGTCCTGAACACTTCCTGAGAGACTGAACGGTCCGCTTACAAGCGCGTTAGCGCCACCAGCTGGAGTGAGGTGCACTGAGCCGTCTCTTTCTTCTTACCAACCGATACCAGCACATCATCGTGTGTGAGTTAATCCCATTAAAGTATTATACGAATTCATAGACTTATAACAAATTATATAGTTCTTATAATACATCCTGATACATATCTGCTGTACAGAGCAAATCGTTCTTCTTCGTCTTCTTCTTCGTCGTCTTCTTCTTCTTCTTCTTCTTCTTCTTCTTGTCTATAACCGGCTACCGGCAGCCCACAGCTACGTTAGGTGTGTTACCGCCCCCTTCTGCTTGGGAAGTTAGCTGCATGGATGTGTTCATGGGTAGCTTCTTCTTCTTCGTCATCTTCTTCTTCTTCTTCTTCTTCTTCTTGTCTATAACCGGCTACCGGCAGCCCACAGTTACGTTAGGTGTGTTACCGCCCCCTTCTGCTTGGGAGGTTAGCTGCATGGATGTGTTCTTGGGTAGCTTCTTCTTCTTCATGTTATTATTTCATTTTCCCCTGTGTTGCTACACTTATGTGATGTTGTCTTATTTGTGGGGCTTAAATAATATAATAAGGGCAGAACTGCGTACCACAAAACACAAACTAAGGCCAATGAGTTTATTTTATTTGAACAAGATAATGCAAAGTGACTCATACCTTTAAAGTATTGATACAAAGTGTAAAAGAAACAGATTCATTACATTCTCCGGGACTGCTCGTCGTCCGGCGTCGTTGTGACACGTCATAAGCCTGCGTCAATGACGCAATGACCGGCGGACAGAAAAATGACCCGAACGGTGTCGGAAAGTGTTCATTTCGCTGGTGAGTTCGCGACACAGGCACCGACATAGAATTCCCCAGACGGTGAGCTGATGTGCGGCGCTGCAGAGTCGTGGGAGCCGCTCAGGACGAGACCTACATGAGGTGACGGCGGACGGTGCTCATCGCCGCCTGCACGCCGTAGAACAATGCTGTCCCTGCTCCGGGGAGGTGCGGCAGCGGCCGGTGTCTCGCGTTGTGCACGAACGGCGACGCAGAGCAGGCTAGCAGCGCGCGGGCTGTGCCGCGGACTCCCAGCTCACGCCGCCCGGTGCCGCAGCCCGGCGTCGCCCGCGGGTCGAGGACCAGCCGCCGGCAGGCAGCTGAGCTGCTCTGGCGCACTCCGCGGGTCGGAGCCTCCGTCCACAGGTACAGGTCCCGGTGTGAGCTCACTGGTCCACTCTTTCCCCTTGTCTGTGCCAGTGACTCGCCTGAGTGTCATCATCATGACCCAGTGGACGTGTTCGTCGTGTGCCAGCAGTGTTTTCCACATCAGATGCGCGAAACACGCGAGTCGACAGCGACGAGGCTGATGCAGGAAAGTCGTGAAAGTATGCTGGGAAGTTCTCAAACGTGTCCTATTACACAGATGTGTATACATCCACGTTAGTCACCACTCGAAAATAAATAGAAAAAATAGATGATCCCTCACAGTTGGTTCTGTGCATTGACTGACTGAAGGGCAACCTTGACCTGATACATTTTACTTTATTTTGTTGTATTCACAAAGATTCATTCTCAAGTAATGAACCGTGTGTTCTTGGTCTGGCCAGTGAAATCAAAAATAGACAAATAAAACAACATGGCGTGCAGTGCAAACAGGAGAGCAGCTGTGTGTAGACAATCTCCTGGGTTTATACACTGCCAGAGGCTATCAAGGGCACAAGGACACATGGGCATGTGGACTGGCGGAAGCTGGGATCGAACGAACAACTACCCCCTAATAGTCATATTCATATTTTACAGTGCACCCAACATGTACATCTTGTGCATTTCTTTTTGTTGTTGTTGTCAGGTCCGAGCAGTTGGTCACTCAGGAGCCACACCTGTGGAGAACTGAGATCAGACAATGTGGGAGACAGAGTCACTCTGTGCGGCTGGGTCCAGTACCTCAGGTATCATGTCAATCACTGTGCCCACATCCATCGGTCTTATTGATGGTTTGTCAATTAATTGAAACCCTATTTATGAACACTTTTTCTTGTTTGACTATTACTTTTACAGTAACAAGCTGTCTTACCACTATCGATTGTTCTCTGGATGTTGTGTATTGTATGTGCTATGCTGTATGTCATTGAGGTCTACAGTATGTTTATATACGTGTGTGTGTGTGTGTCAATCGTGTTTGTCAAACTCCATATTGATGTTTTGTTTTGTCCACACACCAAATATATTCAGTTTACTTTCATAGAGCCGGAAAGAAACCACTAAAAATATTCACATTTAGGAAGCTGAAAGCAGAGAATTTTGACGTTTCCCCCCATAAAAACTACGTGTGAAGGCGGGGTTGGCCTTGTTTTATAACAATGTGTTTCTGCCTCCAACAGACAGGATCTGTTTGTCATCTTGCGAGATTTCAGTGGCCTGACGCAAATTTTAATTCCTCAAGAACAAGTAAGGATGATTTTTTTTTTTAAACTCAATACCATAATACAGTGTCTGTATTATGTACCTTGTATAATCATATACAAGTATGCTGTAAATTGCAAAAATGTACCCTGTTCTTCTCTGTTTAAGTCTGCAAGTCATTTGAAAGCAGTTCTGTGTGACCTCACAGCAGAGTCTGTCATCAAGGTTACAGGAACCGTCAGACGACGACCAGCAGGACAGGAGAACAAGGTCTGTGAACATTTTGTTTTGGCTTGCATGGTCAGATTTTTTCAAAGTCTTTGAATAGAGCCCGACCGATTAATCAGTTGGCTGATAATATCAGGCCGATGTCAGCCTTTTACCTATATATCGGTGTTTTGCTTTGGTTTGGTTATCAGCAATAATTTATAATTATCAAAGATAATTATGAATTATGAAAATCAATAGAGCTTATTTATCAATGTTAATAGCAACGGGGTACCACCCGGAAACCGGGACCAATCGACAGAGCGTTCCGTCTCGACGGCTCTTGTCTCGTACCGGTGCTGTGTGCGTTTTCAAATGCGCACAACGAAGAGGGACAAAAAGGGCGGATTCCGGTTCGTCCAGCGAAGTCGGGAATCCTGGGGCCTGGTTCAGCTGCGTGAACGGTCACCTCTTCTGGTTTCTAGAGTAATCGTCGCGGTGGACGAAGTCTAAGTGAGAAGTGGTAACCGCCTTTGTAGGACAGAGGAACCCACCTGATCACAGCGCGAATGAGCGGTGGGCATCGCATTGTTTTATAGAGTCTGTGACGTCACGAGACCCCTCGCGGTGCCATGCGGGTCTCTGCCAATGAGGGATGCGAGTTGGGCTGTGTCCAAATCACGCCCCCAGGTGGGAGACGTGGGGTCGCCGCAGGTCGCTGCGGGGGTCCAGGGGTCTTGGCTTCCTTTCCTTGTTCTGCTGAGATGCCTGTAAGCCGAAGTTCTCATATACCCACGGTGCTCGTGCAGAACATCGGTATCATCGCTTATGTTTGCCGATACAACATCTTTTATTGTACAGATTAAACAATGCCTTTATGTTTACATTTAACGTAAAATAAATTATGTTCAGGTTCTATATAGTTGATTATAGTGAAGTTTATGGTTAAACTAAAATATCAAGCCTCAATTACATTTCTTTGTCATAAAGGTTTGATAACTTCAGATTTAAATAAAATATATATATACAGTATGTATATCGGACGACGTACCGGCATCAGCCCCCAAAAATCCATTTTGGTCGGGCTCTACTTTCAAATCATTATCTACGTGTAGATATAACTAAATGTATCTCTTAAATTATTATTGTTTGTCTCACTTATCCCCCCTGTTTGGGGGATAAGCATCCCAGAGTATATTTTTCTTTCTATCATTTCTAAGTGGATTATAGATCTTAATTCATAATGGACATTTGATATAATAATATCCTTTACAATTGTAGGTCGCACAGGATCATAAAAAAAAATAGTATCGTGACTGTGGAGGAGGACGTGTGAATTTTGAGCTTTCTTAAGCTGATGATTGTGTGGGTGGGAGGGCCAAACTACAATATCTACATCTTACAAATGACTACAGGTGATGAAGGTGTGCACAGCTGAATATAAACAGAGTAAAAAGTAGCCATGAGTGGCAGAATAAATAAATACTAAAAGGATGAAAAAGAGTAGATAGAACCAAACAGCAATGGGGTTATTGCGAGTAATGATATGATAGAAGTTCATTGTGCCACTCTAATTCTAAGAAATGTTATTATAGGCTATAGATAAAAGTCATTATTATAAAAGTAATAATAAAAAAATGTTAAATTACAATATTATGTATTATAACACTATAATACAATACTATTATAATTATGTATACTATATTATACTATTATCCACTTGTAAATGAACTTGAGACATAAATTTGGCATCTTGGTCATAGCTCAGTTTTGAAATCTTGTCTGTCCTGCCGGGCTGATGATGGGCTTAACTCAGCATAACACCGGTAGTTTCCACTTAAGCTTTTCACATTCCCAAGAACGTGAAAAGCGTTCAGTTCGTGCAGGGCCCTGCTGCTGCGA
This sequence comes from Scophthalmus maximus, assembly GCF_022379125.1. Taxonomy (NCBI): domain Eukaryota; kingdom Metazoa; phylum Chordata; class Actinopteri; order Pleuronectiformes; family Scophthalmidae; genus Scophthalmus; species Scophthalmus maximus. The sequence goes on along the minus strand of NC_061519.1, from coordinate 7,747,410 downwards.
CCTGACAAAAATGAAATTAGGTGTCCCTTTAAAATATGTTATATATATGTTCTGTCTTTGACAGAACTAATATTTTAGTTTTCTGTCCTAAGATGTTTTATCTTCTTGATTGGAGTGACTTTAGAAATACTCCTGTGAGCAGAGCCATCCAGAATCGAGTGTAGCTGTATGTGAGTCCCAAGCTAAGCCTGCCTAAGATGAAAACCAGACGACCTTAACTGCTAGACCTTGTGGGAATACGTAGGGTAGAAGACATTTCAACAGCCTCTTCAATAAACATTTTTAAGTATCTAATCACTGAAGTCATCCGACATAATTTCATCTGATTCAAATTTGTCTCTGCAGGGATATAAAGTGTGAGCTGTCCTCTAACATTTGGTGGTTAGCAGAGCAAATACATACTAAGTCATTTATCATTTTGAGTGTTTTGTCTTCTCATACTGCTGTGTTCATACAAAAAGGTGATGGCAACAGGAGAAATAGAAGTCCTTGCTGAGAACGTGGAGGTTTTCAATGTGTGCCGCCAACTGCCTTTTGAGATTAAAGACTTTGTCAAAGTAAGTGGCTAACGTTACATGCATGTGCACAACTTTACAAATGCTCTGTGTGGATTAGTAAACATGTTATTAATAGTAATTGATTTTACAGAAATCGGAGTCTTTGCGGATGCAGTATCGCTACCTGGACCTGAGGTCCACTCAGATGCAGAGGAACCTCAGACTGAGATCTCAGCTGGTGATGAAGATGAGAGAATACCTCTGTAATGTACACGGTATGGAGACTGAGATTTATTCTCTCTGCTTGTCTTTTTAATGGTGACGGTTGACTGAAGCTTGTCCCAGGCCAGGAAACACAAGCCCTGTTCAGACCTAGCATCAACATGTGTCTTGGATACCTGGATCATTTAAAATAACATAATTTGTTTTTAGAGAATAGATGCAATGTACATGTTTATTTGCATACAGAGAGAGGAAGGGAGATCTAGTGGTGACTGGAGAAAAAGGACGGCTTTGTTAATTCCAGGTGTGAGCAGGGCCACAGTGACATCACTCTAACCTGCCACTGTTAAGTCACCACTTCCTGTAACCTGCCTGTAACTGGAGTTTGTGGGAAAAAAAGAAAAAGCCTACACGAGACAATAGAATCCTAGAATTCAGTCCCCTCTGAATGTATCATGCCTGATTTTCCAAATGTTTTTTTTTTCTTTTGTTATTTGTAGGTTTTGTCGATGTGGAAACTCCCACTTTGTTCAAAAGAACACCAGGGGTAAGGTCTATTGATACTATTTTATCAAAATCATTAAAAGATCAAAGTTACATCTCCAAAATTTTGCAAAAATACATTCTAGGAGTGACAATATTTATCTCAAGGGCCCTTCAACATTAATATAATATTTTTTAGAAAATCCTCCTTGCAGGTGATCCTATAATGACTTTAAAAACTCAGGTCATCTTACTCACTCTGTCTCCATTTTGACAGATGATGACTTACCTACAGCAAAGCCAGTTATGGTTAAAATTTTATTCGTCACTTTTCTTAAAAGGTCTCATGTTTGAACAAGACACATTGTGATATGTGATGTTTAACTGAGACCCAGATTTTGTACTTTCACTTTTGTTCCAGGGAGCCAAAGAGTTTGTGGTTCCTTCCAGAGAGCCTGGCAGGTTCTATTCCCTCCCCCAGAGTCCACAGCAGTTTAAACAGCTTCTCATGGTGGCTGGTATCGACAGGTGGGTACACACACAGGTTTTTACACCAGTTACCTAAACAAGAAGACCAACACCAACATCTCTATGTGTCATGGTTATTTTGTCTATGTATGATTGATGATGATGATTTGCACATGCACATTACACATCTTTCTTGTTCGTTTGCGTTTCCTCTGGGGATTTAGGGGGATTTTTATTTGGTGTAGAACCTGCGTGTCATACAGTGCGTATACATCTTAGTACTTTTATCAATTTGAGATTGCTTTTAGCAATAAAAAGTGCTCTATAAATGAAATGTATTATTATTATAAATACTTCTACGATCTACCATTGTAAATGGATGGGACAATAACCAGATGGGCAATGATGCTAAGTGTGTTGAAGAGGAGTTTAGTATCCTATACTCTGCTACATTGGATGGTGGATCAACCTATCAGCTTGCTTGATGCTCAAACTTGCATATGTGTTGTTGAGATTTTAGAGGGGAGTGTGTTAGCTCCTCTGCGACACCCTTCTATGCATAGATTCACAGACGTGGGTATATCTTAGCAGAAGCATCATTCCTGTGTTATTGAGAACCCTGTGCTGTTTACCAGACTCAAAGGATGCCATAATGTAATGTAAAAGTCCAGTTTTCAGGCAAGTATATTTTATCTCAAATGTACCCAGTGCTCACTAACCATGAGCTGTTGTACACTGTGAAAACATCAAATACAGCCCTTTCTCGATTTATTCACAATTTCCTTTTGGCTGTTTTTGTCTTGACCTGGGACAGAGACAATGTTTTGATGCTCAGATTCAGCATGTTGTCACTGTGGCAGGTACTTCCAGGTGGCTCGGTGCTACAGAGACGAGGGCTCCAAGCCAGACAGGCAGCCAGAGTTTACCCAGGTAAGACAGGGGCAGGGAGGGGGAAGTGGAAAAAAATGCATTCACAAACTGCATAAAAATCCTTTCTGTCATAGTTTTATACCCATGTGATCAGTGTTGGAGCTGAAATATTCAAATCTCATCTAAGAATTGAGAGCAATTTTCTGTCATTGAAGTTACTTAAAGAGTTGTTCCCGCTAGACCACATGGGAGTACACAGTCTGCCTTAACCAGGTTTCTGATGGCCTTCACTCACTTATGTAATTGTATTTGATTTTTTTTCTTTACCTCATTGATTAGCTGCATGTTGGGGTGAATGGTACAGTGGATGTGAGACACGTACATGTACATTTTTCATTTAATCTAGTGGCTGATTAGATTTGGTTTGTCCTGTCTTCGGTGGACTTGACTCTCTCGTTCATAGTCCTAGTCTGCGTCATCTGACGGGTTTATTCCCTCATCATGTCTTCCAGGTGGACATTGAGATGTCTTTTGTTGACCAGGCAGCGATCATGTCCCTGGTGGAGGGCTTGTTACAGTATTCCTGGCCCGCAGGGACCGGTCAGATTAAAGTTCCTTTCCAAACCATGACTTATGAAGAGGCCATGAGGGACTATGGTGTGGACAAACCCGATACTAGATTCAACATGAAGGTGGGTGATTATTGTGTCTTGAGATTAACCTTGTTTTGCCCCTATGGACTATACCTTTTTATGTTCAGATTTGCTCTTTCTGCGATACAAACTATCTTCACAGATGCAAAACATTGTCATTCTTATCACAAAAGCATCCCCAAATCTATCAGGCTTGTTTTTTTTTGGCTGAGGTGGGATGTTGGAATAAGAATATAAACGACACAGAGACAGGACAATAATCCTGTCAGGATGAAAAACATTTAGTCCAAATTGATTTCAATTCAATTCAAAATACTTTATTCATCCTCCAAGGGGACAATTCAAGGCAAGCAGGTAAGCAAACAAGGCGAACAGACAATTCATCCCCACACATGACTAAAAAACGGACAAATCTAAAAATCTAAAAATACAAGTGTATTGATGTACACAAATGCAGCAAATGCAGTTATTGGCGTGCTTCATTATTTATTGAGTGTGATAAACTCTCCCTTTGTTTGTAAAATGCTGTGTTTAAACATCTAGATTAGAGACATGGAAAGTCTGGAACAGTGATGTGTTTTCTACTGACCTATGCTACTTGTGCAACTGCTCCTTTGCTGCAAGCTGATTTTGTTGGATAAGGATAATTTGAAATTGTTTCTAAAAGGCAAATAAAGACAATTGATCCTCGTCTGTCTTCCTATCGTTCTGTCTATCCAGCTGATCGACCTCAGTGAGATTTTCTTATCTGAGGAAATTGAATTTCTGAGATCCGCTCTCAGTCGCCCAGGAGGCTGCGTTAAGGCCATCTGTGTCCCCGGTGGAGCGGTAAGAAAAATTTCCCGTCGCAGCAAATTCTTTACAATGTCCAGAGAGGACATGGTTTAGTACAACAAAGAGACATGAAAAACTAAAAGAGCGAACAGAGACTGTTTGTAACGAGTTTGCCGATATCTGATATCCATCTATAATATTCTCTGTGTTTGACGACAGAAACTTTTCTCTGGGAAAGATTTGGAAGTACTGAAACATTTTGCCAAGACTCAGTTTGGACAGGTAAATTTGTCTTTCCCTTTTTACTCTTCCATCACTTTCATATCTTGTATCTTCTTGCAATGTTTTAAAAGTTTCACTTTGTTGTAAGTTTTTATGAGTCCAAGCTGGATACATCCGTCCCGCACTCTCATTAGCAAGATTTTTCAGGAATGCTTTCATGACATTTCTTTCAATTTAGCACAAATCCTCTCTTAAGAATGAATTGATTAGAATTTTGGAGGTCATAGGTCAAACTTACTGTGACCCCACAACACATGTTTTTGTCCATAACTTAAGAATTCTTTGACTAATTTTGATAAAATACACTTAATACATTTTTATTAAATTACTTCAAAGTCATCTACATATACTATTATAATTCTAGTTTCCTCTTTGTCTGTTGGAATGTTAAGTCTTAAGCAAGGTCAGGCCGCCTTTGCCCATATACGATCATGTGAAGCTCACAGTCAAACAAGACTATAGTCGCTATGCTATCTCCTCTGAACATAGCCAAATAGTATTTAACACTTGGCATGACCGGGCTGTGATGTTTTTTTGCAGGTTACTGGACATAAACCAAATTAACACTTTGATTTGAGGCATGACAATTTCTCAAGTTGATGTTGAAACATTTCAGCCTCAAGTAAACTGGTGGTCAAGTCATGCTGCTAACATGCAAATACAACTAATACCAAAATGTATTTTGCAGAAATACTACAGTACAGTCCTGGGAAACATGCTGTAGGGAAGAAACAGCACCTCTCTGATAGAGCCTGAACAAAACCAGCACTTAAGAAACTTCATAAATGTATGCAAGGCTGAATTTGACAGATGCAATAATATTTATTTTTCTTCTGTTCCAAGGAGTTGAGCGTGGTGCTAATCAGAGCAGACAGGACGTTGAAGTCTCCCCTGAAAAAGCTGCTGTCTGTCTCGTCCACAGAGGAGCTGCTGAGCAGTACTGGAGCCAAACCTGGAGACCTGCTGCTGATAGCAGCTGGTTCCCTCCACACTGTGGTAATAGTATCACTGACATCAAACCAAGGCTATAATGATGATGAAAGGAAAAGATAAGGAAATTGAACATAACATGAATTTTCACTCCTCCCCTACCCTCTGTTCTCAGAGCCCATTGCTGGGCAGTCTTCGCCTGCAGTGTGCCGAGCTCCTGGAGTCTCACGGCCTTTCACCACGAGACCTTTCAGCCTTACACTTCCTGTGGGTTGTGGACTTCCCTCTCTTCTTGCCTAAAGAGGATGAGCCGGAGCAGCTGGAATCAGCCCATCATCCATTTACTGCTCCACTGCCCGAGCACTCGCAGCTTCTTTACACCGAGCCGCACAAGGTAGCCATGTAGATCCTCTCCAATTCTGTTTTAATGCCTTTGTTTATTTTAAATTCATCTTTGGATATGTAAGAATAATTCTCCATCATCAGTGCAAGTCTCATGCCATGTAACTTCATGCTCCCAGGTACGTGGTCAGCACTATGACCTGGTGCTGAACGGCTGTGAGATCGGGGGAGGATCCATCCGTATCCACAAGGCCTCAGAGCAGCATCATGTCCTGAAGAATATCCTCAAGGTTCGTCACTGTATGTTGTGCCAGTGTTCCAGTTACCTTGGGAACCTGGGTTGTATCAAATCATAACTAGTTTTGACGTGTCTGCTGCAGGAGGATCCCAGTCTCCTCTCTCACCTGCTGGACGCTCTGGGATCAGGAGCGCCACCACATGGAGGCATTGCTTTGGGTAGGACTAACTTTCAATGGAATGTGGATAATGATAGTGACACAATGAGCCAGTGAAACATTTACATATTACAGTTACTACATAGACTTCATTGATATGATAACACAGTGAAAAAAACAGGCAGCAGTGCATTGGGCATAGCACATACTGCATAAACTACATATAAATGCTGTAAATGAAATGTCAAATTCAACAATATTGCAAAAAAATATATATATAATTAATAAGCCAAAAAGGTGAGAATGATTATACATAAAAGTTTTCTAATTTCTCATCAATGCTTTTCTAGGTTTAGACAGGCTGGTCTCCATCATGGTCAGGGCTCCCAGCATTCGTGACGTCATTGCTTTCCCCAAGTCATTCCGGGGTCATGACATCATGAGCAACGCCCCTGACTTTGTATCTGAGGAGGATCTGAAGTCTTACCACATCTCCGTAAGATGGCCACCAGAGCAAGGAGGAAAAGGAGAAGAGGGGAACTAAGGAGATGAAGAGAGGTTATCTCTGTAACCATGACAACCAGGGAAAGCAGATGAAGATGAGCAGTCATCAGACAAACCCAGCTGCCCGGCAGAGGAGACGGAGTGGAGGAGGAGGTGGCGTTTTGGCTGAATCTCAGTATTGTTACTTTGAAATGGAAGAGAACGTGGACTCAGTCTGGAGCCTTCAGTCTGGAGACAGAGTTCAGCGAAGAAGACCAGATTATTAAGACTCACTGATGATGGGTGTTTAATCCCAGATCCCCCAAATGTTTCAGAACATTGCTCTTGCTCTGGAGAGAAACACTTCAGACCTGTAATTTGCTGGGATGCAAAACGCGTTAAGGCATCCTAGAGGGCAATGTCACTAATACTGCTGCATGTCCAGTGGTATCCGAATAATTGAAATTGAGACTTATTTACTCTCTTAGCTCAGTCCTTGTCTAGTGACTGAGTCAGGTGTTAGTCCACCACAACATGAAATAACTTATTTATCAAACCGTTGAGATTCTGTATACAGAGGCATCAACATTTCCCACTTCTCTGCTCCAGTTATTCAGGGTTTTCTGTTCATTTCCAGAATTTGAGTAGAGCTGAAACAATTAGTGGATCTTAGCATTTCAATTAATTATTAATTGCATTCATTAATTGCATCAAATTGTTGAAATTACAAAAAAAATGTTTCCCTTCATCCAATGTGAGCATTTTCTTTTCATCAATTTATATCACTGTAAACTGAATATCTGTGGGTTTTAGACAATTTGCAGACCAAGACCGCGTTTAAAACATGGTTTGAATTTTACTAACTGAATAGTTAGTGAACAAAAATACAAACAGACAAGTTGTTTTTTTAGTCTGAACTTGACGCAACATGTCACACAGGAAATAGTAATCCTCATTGCAGCAGGCAACAAGCTGATGCTTGAAGGTATACAGTATTTTCATAGGTATTTAATTATAGGGTAAGAAAAATAATGAAATAATGTTTAACAGGACCTTTTAGGTGTTGAACGTTACTGATAACAACACACCTTTTATCAATCCCCTTTGTGTGTTTGTCATCTATACAGCAAAACACACTTTTATAGAACATGACTGAAACTCTGCAGCCAATCACTACAAAGTTAGTGCAGCAGCCTATGATGCATATTCCAGCTTCATTGGAATCAAGTCTTGATGAAATTGCTTTCTTATATCTTAAGTAGTTACATTCAGTTCCTGTGAGCAGTGCGAAGTAATGCAGGGCTGTTCCTGGAGCTCTAGTAACCACTGTTCTCGAGTGACATTACCAAAGTAATATTTCCTGACACACTACGTCTTTAGTTCAGTGTGTTCAGTCTGGTACATTTATTATCCTACAGGAGGAGATCATTCTTCCAGAAGGCCAGATTTAAAAAAAAAAAACACAACAATTGTGAACACAAAGTCTATTTAAAAAACTATATCTGACCACTAAAATTCATGACATGAACATGCAGACTTGATTAATTTGTCATTACCTTCTTCATCCACACCTACACCCACATGGACTGCTACACAAGAACAAGGAAAGTGAACTTGTCCTGAAAAGCCAAGCACAGAGTGTTTTATACCACATAACTGCTTAATTTAGGGTTTTCTTCAAAGGGGGCAGCCTGGCTTTAACAACAATAGGTGAAGTAAAGTCAACAAAGGCTTTACAGACTTCAACTGTTTAATGAGTGTTGGGCACAAGGTACTGTAAAATTAAATTAGCAAATAGCCAAATCTAACCAGACTTGGATGGTGGACGATGTCATTTTCTTTCCATTTCCTCTTTATTGTGTTATAATTAAGAAAATACACTTATGTCTAAGGTTTTACTCCTCCAGCAGCTGAACACACTCATGACTTTTTAAAAACAGAAATCAAACAGACAGACAAAAGATATTTGTGTGAATGTGTTGCACTTGCAGGTTACTTTGCTTCACTTTGTGTCCTGTGTCCAAACCAGCTCCATTAGGTTTAAATCTTTTAAATCTTCAACACCTATAGGGTACTGTTTGCATCAACTCTCAAGGTTTCATCAGTTCAATCAGTTTCTCAATCTTCAAAAATCCTAAATCCTATATTAATTTTCTTTTAATCTTGGTGCAGTTTACATTTTACCTTTAAGTGCTTTACTTTTACTTATCTTACCCGGAAGTGTATTTTTGAGATACAAAATCGAAAAAACTTTTTTTCTGCACTTATTATTTCAGTTCGGAAAATGTGCACAGCACAATAATAATAACACACAGAAGCATAAACAGACTAGTAATAAAAAGTAACACGAATAATACTTTTTTTGCAGAGCGATCTAGACGTTGACAGACGCGGACTGTGACGTCACCAACCGATTACCCGGAAGTGGAAGTGGCGGGGCGGGGACCTCCTCGCTGTGTACGTAGTGCGGAGAGCCGAGCGAACAGAGGGCTGCTTGTTCTCCTCCGACGTGTGCGCCGGCGCGTCCCTCTCAGTGAGCAGCGGGGAACAAGGGGCAGCCACACGGTCGCACAAACGGAATGTCGCTGCAGACCCACACGACGGTGCGTTCCTGGGTGAAGACGACGGACGATGCTAAGCGGCTCGGCAACTAGTCCGAAGTAGCCCCCGTGTGCGCGTGCGCGTGGTTTCAGCGCGTCCACCTTCCAGCTGCCTGTTGTAAGACAGTCAACCGTATTTCTCCGAGCGCCGAGCTGCAGGTGGGAAGCAGCCGGCTGTGCCTCCCCGCGGCGGCCACGTCAGCTAGCTCCCGCCGGGGTCTCTGTCGTCACCTGCCCTCCCCCCGAGGGGTCCCGCCGCGGCCATGGCTCCGATGGGCATCCGGCTGTCCCCGCTCGGCGTCGGGGTGTTCTGCCTCCTCGCCGTCGGGGTCCTCTACCACCTGTACGCCGGGGTCATCACCAACCGCCTGGCTGCTCTCAGGTCAGACCCTGCTCCGCCGCGGGAGAGAAGCTCCGGGTGTCTTGTCCCGCTGTTAAAAGGAGCATTTAAAGCCCCGATGGAAAGATCCAGCAGCATTATCTCCCATTATATCTCCAGTGAGAGTTCAGTCTCTCGTATGAATGTTGTAACCGCATGTCATGGTCACATATCGCGACATGAGATGGGGTAACCTTTTTTTTTTAATAGTGGAAAAATTGCAGGAAAGTTGCTCAACAATCTCAGAACAATGCAAAACGCCTCTTGAGTCAAGAAGACCAATCTGCTGTTAAACAACGAGTGGAAGCTGAATCGTATTAAACTGCAGTACTTGTATTCATTATTACAGACAAGAGTATGAAGTAAGCTGCTACTGCTTATCCGATCTGTTTTAAGGCCTCAGCTATTTTCTGTTCTGTCCCTTCGTCTCTGCAGACAGAGGAGAAAAGTGGATCTGAGGGAGTTGCTGGCTGTCTCAGTGGAGGCGGCGGTACTTGGTGGCAGAGAGGTACAACCATGTTCATCTTTGACGGCGTCCTGGAGAACCTCCATGCTTTCAGAGTCTCTCTAATCGCAGAACCCGGAAAAATCATGCTTCGCCCAGTTTAATGAGAACACCCAAGATGTGACTGTGTTTTCTTCACTTCTTTTATTCTACACAATCTGTCTTGGATTATCATCTTTTGATGGCTTGACCCTATAGCCTGGCTCAGAACTACTGGTTCAGATTTGTACCATTATTTTGACTGTAGTCGCTATAGAAACCACAGCTGCACATTCACATACATCTGGGCTCCTTCAACTGTATCAGCAGAATGTGAGTCAGCATGTTTCTTTCCCTCTCCAGGTGAAGAAGGTGCGTGAGGAAAATAGCCTGAAGGAGAAGTCCAAGGGCAAGACGAAGGAGGGTGCCAATGAGCTTTTGACTATGGGCGACTTGCAGTCTCATAGAAAGATGTATAACCTCTTAAAGAACACCTTCCCTGAAGTCACGGTGAGCACAAGCACTGCATTCTTTAATTCTTGCGGAATACATTGCGGAAGCAGTGTTCTTGCTCTTTTTCATCATTTATTGTCAAATCTGGAAACACCGGTACAGGATAGAAGATCTCAGTTATGACCAGTTCCACTAATCTCAGACACTTAAATCACCAGCCAGAAACTCAAGTCCTTTACATGTCCAAAGATGCAAACCCTGCACCTGCAAAACTTGATATCGCAACTGACACAATTGTCAAATTCTGACCAGACCATGTTAAATAAGCCCCCCAATCTGACCTGAACCCATAGCATTAATTAATTATTGGTACTCGCTCTGACTTGTTTTTATTTCTTCAAACCAATCAGAATCGGGTGGCGATAAACAGCGACGGCACCTCTGCAAAATAAAATGTGTGATTGCACGACGCAATTCTACAAAGTCAACAGCAATGAACATTTTCAGTGTGTAGCTCAGAGGTGGTTGTTGTTTCCTGTAGAAAAGGGGATTTTGTAAATGGTAATAGACCAGAAGGAGAAACATGCCACCCTTTGCAGGACTCTGTTGGAGACTGTCATGAGCAACGAAGCTACATACCACAGAACCAAGGCCCTAATCTGGTGTTGTGATAGAGTTAGACCTTGATGTTTGAGTTGGACACTGAAAGCTGCGGTGGACGGTCACATTATTTCTGTTGCTGCTTCTTTTAAATCAGGGGTGAGGAATCTTTTCCCATCAAGGGCTAATGTTTGCTTCAACTTCCTAGCTATTAATTCACTCACCACAAAACTTGCATGCGTCACATGGTCTTTGTCAAAATGTGGTCCTGTGAAAGCTGCTTGTTGTCCATCAAACTCCACGAAAGACTGTCAACTCTATCCAAGCTAATTAGTTCAGTCTAGCTGCATGTTTCCAGCTTTGATGACGCTAAGTTTGACCTTTTTCATCACTGCGAATGTGTCTCCACAAACTAGACACACCGGCTTGTCTTTTACTTCAACGAAAAGTATTGCGTGTCTATTCAGGTTATGTCAATAACCGCTTTATCTGTTTAGTTCACCCTGTTATTGACCTGACAACATACAGGCAGAAGGGAACACCCTGAAAGACATGTTGGCTTCCTGTTTTATGTTGTAGAAATATAAATGGTTTCTATTGTGATCGTCCGACCTGTTTTGCAGGTTGTATACGCCCTGGAGGCTGCACCTTCCACACCCCTGTGTTAGTCCTACTGGAAAAGACTATTAAGTGTATTTGCACACTGTTTAAAGTTTAAAATAAACTGCAGTCACCAGGTTTATATTTCTGTCTGAATGTGTTTGTTTTTTTAAGGTGAACAGCGAGGAACATGACAACATGGTGGACAAGGCAGCAACCTGGAGTCGGGACATTCCAGCTGACATTCTAGACAAGATAGAGAGAGGCAAAGATGTTCCCTCTGAGAGCGTCACAGTGTGGATTGATCCTCTGGACGCCACACAGGAATATACAGGTGTGTATGTCACTGGAGTTCCACCATCTTCATTTCAGTGATTTTAGAAGGCTTACTGCACAATAATGTTCCACCTGCCTGTGTGGTTCAACCTGACAGGTGATACTCTTCTTAGAATTAGAAAAAGTGAGGTGTGAACAACTTGTTCGCAGGTGAAGCTCCGATACTGATATTGGGGAATAAAAACACTGACACTGGATTCAGACTGAATATAATGTTATCAGGTCCTGTTCCTGTTTATGAAAGCCAAAAATGAATAAGAGGACCCTGTGTCTGAAGAGGAATTTAATCATGAAGTGTGTCTGTGTGATTGTGTGAGAATTAGAATAAAAAGCCGCTTCCTGAATGTTGTATTCAATGTGCTTTGCTAATATGAGCATTACAACTAGGGACGTTGGTTGGGGTTTAATCAATTGCAACTCGTGCTAATACTCTTCATCTGTCCTATGACATACTCCTGCCCAATGCTGACTGCTCGTCTCTCCACAGAGAACCTTGTCAAGTATGTGACCACAATGGTCTGTGTGGCTGTAGATGGTAAACCAGTCATTGGTGTCATACACCAGCCATTCACTGGGTTCACTGGTAAGCATGTGTGGCTCCACACCTTAACCACTGCATGTTAAACAAGATACGTCCACAGTTGAACTTAACATCCTTAGACTCTGATTGTGGCTCAGAATATATATATATATAGTTTTTCAATTGGATATCAATTCAAACATTTAAGTCATTTGAGTTGAAATTGTTGAAACCATAAGATCTCTCCTGAATCCTTATTTTGTCTGTCATATCTCTCCCAGCCTGGGCGATTGTTGGTCAGGGATCAAACATGGGTCCCCGCTCGTCCTATACCGTCAGCCCTCCAAGTGTGATAGTATCTCGATCCCACTCTGGAAAAGTAAAGAATTATATTCATGATGCTTTTGGAAACAGCACAACAATCACAGAGGCAGGTGGAGCAGGTGAGGAGAGAATGATTTTATTTTCATAGATATAAAAGTTTAAAAGTATTGTATATACAGCTGAGGCTCAAATGCTGTTTGCAAATGCAATATCAAGTAATAGCGAATTTTCCTCCTTGTAAATGTACACATAATCTTTACAGATTTTTTTCTTTCTACATTAATTATTTATTATTATTTTGTTAATTGTATTTATAGTATTTGTTTGAAATTGGATTCTGCCACAAGTGGTTCTGGATCCACTACTCTCCTTTCTTATTTGCATTAGTTCTTTGGTTTATTTCTGCATTTGGTGCATTTGCCCCATCTCTCTCTCTCCTCCACTCTCTCAGGATATAAGGTTCTGTCACTCCTGGAGATGCCTGCACGAGAAACAGCTTCTGTAGACCAGGCAGATGCATACGTCCATATCACCTTTATTAAGAAATGGGACATCTGTGCAGGTGCAGCTCTGCTGACAGCGCTGGGTAATGTAACGGCTCTTATTTACCAGTGTTTGGTGCCTTATTCAGTTTCAAATTCTATTCTGGTTTTACTCTCATTTAAATTATTAACAAAACCCCCTTTTGATTGGCACACTGTGATTTCTAGCAGGCTAAATATCTAGACGAATCAGCGACACTGTCTCTCAATCCATGTGTGCGGAATCAGATTTTGTTGATGTGTTAAAGAATCTGCAAATGTGTACTGAGATTTCCGAATACGTACAGGAATCAGTTGCAAGGGCGAATCAGCTGCAAGGGGAGTCAAACAACGACAGAGCTTCAGAAGCTTTTTCTTTTGGTTTTTGGAGACCAGACATACTAGTCGGGGGTTTCTCCTGGTGAAAGATTGTGTAGTATGTGACGCCCTATCGCCAGTCAGACACATGATCACAAGACACCAAGTGTGTTCTGTGAACTGCGCAGCGATCCCAACGACTTGGCTCAACTAGCACTTCCTGTGACTTCTTTACCTAATCTCCTTCTCCTTACATTTTGAACTTTGTACTTATTTCCAGCTATAGCTACTATAGCTTTAATGTTGTCCCTAAATTGCCTTGGATAAAACCCAAATGAGTAATCTGTAATTTTGAATGAATATGTCTCTTTCATCTCTGTAATTTCTCTTTTAAGTTGGGTAATCACTGTGATTGCAGGAGGCCACATGACGACCCTGAAGGGAGAGGACATCGACTACAGTGGAGATCCACTGAACAAAGGAGGACTGGTGGCCAGTGTGGGTGTGGACCATAAGGCCCTGCTGGAGAGGCTACCCAACTGGGACCTCTTAAAGCACTGAAAGGCTCAAACCCAGAGTCATTTGCCAGTTACAACTGGTCTGAAAACTTTAAGCAGACATGCATGATTTTCCATCATCGTGGGTCAACAAACATCTACCAGTCAGTTGGATTAGAGTCACTGTTACTGGCCACTGAGCAGGACTGTGGAACCAAAATAGCTGCAACTGGAAACAGCTGTGGCTGAATAAATGGCTCCTACTACACACTCCCCTACATGTATACATACCTGTAGCTATGAGAAATGGTGCATCTTCCTCTTCACATGCATATACACACATGAACACATGCACACACAGGGAACACTGGACAACAGTTGCCTTCCAAGAATGCCTTTCCTTCCTCTTCAGAGGACAACAATGTGAAGCGTTAAACTGAGGAGCACAATAACAATAAAATCCAATGGAGCGACTGAAATTTTCAGTTACTTTTATGATTTTATCAAGTCGTATCTTCATCGCATAACATTAATAACATCAGCTGAGCTCAGCTGGTGAAACCACCACCTGTCATTTTTGAAGACGAGACAGAAACAATGGGCCTTGTGGTGAACAACTGCTATGACATGGTGTTAACTGGACACAAGATTCTTAAACAGTGAATTAAGAAGTGGGTCCCAAGCAAAACTCCAGGGTCAGAAGAACAGTGAAAGAAAATATTAAAGATCATTCAACCACCACATACTTGATTTCATTTCAGTTGACGTGAGTCTGTGAAAGTGTTTCCAGAAAGGTGAACTGATAATGAATCAAAAACAACAGTTACGTTTTCTGTAAATCATGTTATTTTAACGCCAAGGCCCAGATTCACTAAGTTAATAATTTTGCTTAAATATATTGTAGCCACGCAGCCCGCTTTAAAAATGATTTATTATAAATGGATAAGGATTAAATGGTAATCCCTGGTAACTATTGGAATGAGATGTGTTTTTGTTTTCTGTCTTGATTCAATACATCATACAGTCTTCACGATGTGATTCAATTACAATACAATTAAAGGTTGAATGACAACAATGTGCAACTGCAGAAATACTGCCGCTTTATTTATTATCTATTTTCTCCCTTTTCTGCCTCTGGTTTGATTTAATAATTAAAAGAAAAAAAACATGCAGCAAAGTGCAAATAATATTCTCCTTTTCTTCATCTTGCAATAATAGGTAAATGGATAATATATTCCGAACATGAATTAGGTCAATAGCAACAAAGTTGCCAGTTGCTTAAGTTAGTTCTTCAGCTTGTTCTTACTTTGGCTGGAAACATCTGAACGTTTGGAGCTACATGTAGTCCTGTACAATCACCCAACATGTTGGATCAATACCTCAATGTCTGCTCATGTTTGGCAAATGAAAGTTTTTTGTTGTTGAAATAAATGTAAATGGCCTTTGAGCAGAGCTACCAGGGTGATTATAAAATGTGACACTCTTTGCTGATGATGTTATTGCCACAGGGTTGAGTCATCACAGAGAAACTCATTGACGTTGACATCTTGTTCGTGATGGACAAGTGACAGTTTACCAGCTGAGCTCAAAAACCTCAGAGTGGGAGAGAGCAGCCAGGTGAAACTGTAGTAAATGCACATAGGTGCCAGGGACACACTCTCCACACAACCATCACTACAACATGACAAATCTTTCAGTTATGTTGAGTCAGTTGAATATCTGCAGTTTAAACAGCAGCAGATACACAACAATATAATTGTATGCATGGTTTTGCCGGGCGGGAATTCTTTTCTTAATTATCTAAGTCTATTAAGAATAGCAACATGCTTGTTGTAGCTCGGACTGCACAGGTGTAATTGTCTCCTAAACCGAGGTTGTCCAGGTCAAACACACTGACATGTAAATCATCTGCCTCTAAAAAATACAAATATTTGGTTTCAAGATGTAGTGTTTCTCTAATACATGTTAAATGTCAATACAAGCCATTATTTATTCATTCATTTATTTACTCTGAAGCTGTAAGATTTGGCCGATGGCACCAGGGCTGCCGCTACATTCACTATGTGGTTGGACAGTGGGACGAATGCAATAGCTTGAATTAGATATTATCTCTGATCACTTAATATGAAAGGGCCCAGACAGCACTCTCACTATTCCGTAAGGGGAACGCATTCATGACACTGTGTTGACGTGCGTCAGTTAGCTGTGAAGCATTCAATGCAGTTTGGGAGTCAGTCAGAGACACTGATGTCTGATGGTCGGTTTCCATGGTGTCTCTGCATCTTTTCTTTCAGGTGGGTGTTCTACAAGACCTCTGCTCTGCAGCTTCCACAGTGTTAAGAAAACATTTGTCTCTCTATCTGGTATATGCGTATAAATACAAAGAAACAAAACATCCAATGCCAGTTTGCAGTAACACTATAGTTCAGGCACACAACAGTCTTTTTTAACATTGTTGTAATGGTGCTGTATTTTCACTTAAAACACATCGGAGTACCTCCCAGGCTGTCCACCTCACGTGCTGCTAATTTCCTCATAACCTTCTTAGTATACTGTATATACTAACTGTGTTGCGAGTCATTTACCAGATTGCCTGCTTGCTGCTCACTCGTGCTTGATCCTGACTTGTCTGAAGCTGTTTTGTCTGCCTGCTCCTACTCCTCACCTTCTCTGCCTGCTACCCACCCACTCGACTGAGTAAAGAACTTTTCTAGCTCACCTGTCTGTCCAAAAACGTCAGTGTCAGAGCTGTTGGGACTTCTCCTACCTCTCGCATCTTCGCTGCCACAAGTGTCAGAGACAAAACCAACTGCAGACAGGCTGCAAAAGGAAAGAGCTTCTGTTGACCCATCCCCCGGCTTTTTTGTGTTTTCCCCAAATGTCTCAACTTTTGAGAACAGAGTGAAAATGTAAAATCCAAACTATGAGATGAAGGTGAAACCACCATTTTCACCCGTGCAATATTAAGAAAATTAGAAACATCCTATCTCAAAAGGATGATGATAAACTAGTCCATGCATTTGTCACTTCTAGACTGGACTACTGTAATTCATTAATGTTAGGATGCCCCAATAAGTCTGTGAAAAGCCTCCAGTTAATCCACAATGCTGCAGCACGAGTTCTGACAGGAACTAGAAAAAGAGATCATATTTCTCCATTGTTAGTATCGCTGCATTGGCTTCCTGTAAAATTCCACATCCAGTGGCTGTTCTAGCTTGTGCGGTGCACTGGGCGACCCACCTCCGAGGATCTCGGCTGACGCAACACCTGTTTCTGCGTCGGGGGTCTCGGTTGACGCAACGCCTTTTCCTGTCTGGCCGACCTCTGCTCCTCATCTCCAGTCGGCAGGCCGACCCGCACCTCATCCTCCGTTGGTGGTCTGGCCGACCCCTGCACCTTGTCTGAAGCCAGCGGTCTTCCAACCTCTTATCCTCAGACAGAGCCGATCCCTGCTGCTTTGCCTGACCCCCAGCCTGCGGTCCTGCCGACCTCAGATCCTGCATCGGCGGACCAGCCGACCTCTGATACTGGGCCTGACCCCAAGCAGGTAGCCGCACCAACCTCAGATCCTCCTGTTGGCAGATCAGCCGACCTCTGCTCCGGCGCCTGCATGACCGCCTGGTCGTACTCCAGATCTGCTGCGCCTGTCTGCTCGGCCTCCGGGTCATTCCATTGAGCCCCTTTGCTCTCTACCCGTCGTGCCTTCGGGCAGTCCTCTGCCCAGTTCTCCAGGGCTGTTTTTTATTTTATTTACTCCTGGAAAGTAATTGCATTCATCCGTGTAGATGTTACCAAAAAGGGCAAGACACTTGTCATACATAAACACTTATCAAACAGGCCAAAAAAACTGCTTCAGGTGCTCATGTAAGACTTTATTTATTTATTTATTAAAGAGTGACATGAAAGAGACATTCATCTAATCTACTAGTACACCTTCATAATAAAGCAGCAACTTTTATTGTTCATTTCAAAAACAATCACAAAAGACAACCATTTTCTCTCCAGTGATTAGACATTACAACTCACACCAGCAGTGATGGTGACACGAACTTCATTGACGATTCATTAAAGATTTCTTTAGAACAACTTTGTCTCTAAACAAAACAGCATTTGAATAGCAAGCATTCAGACGGCAAGAAACAAAAAGAGAAAGCAAGTTTCCTCAATGCATTTGTACAGAACTGAGAAATGTTCGATGCGACTACAAAACTAAATGAAAATGTCTTTCATTAACAACATCAGTGGTTACCAAAATGATTATTAATTATTAATTATTTAATCTAATGTTTCTGTGCTTTTTAAAATTTGATACATTTGATTTATATATAAACTGTTCAGACTAAACAGTTCAAATAAAAATCCCTCTTTTGTGGTCAGAAATATCTGTTTGAACACGGTGTTACATTAAAAGGATACAAACTGTCCTTTGAAACACAAACTGCGCAGTCCACACCCAGACTTTCACTAACCACTCACCATGAGATGAATCACCACTTTTAAATAAAAGTACCTTAAAATGGATTCATGCTTTACTCTCCATATTTCTTAATGTAATTTCTCTATTTTGATACTGAGATGTAAATACAAGGAGTCAAACGAACACATTATAGCATCTGCCTGACAACAAAACCAGAGTGTACCTTCAGTTAACTAGAGGTGCTTACAGTAGCACTGTCCAATGTAGGTCATTATATTTTATATTAATTTGTTTTCAAATTTTGCATGTTCTCCCACGTATGCATGAGTTCTCTCCAGGTACTCTGGCTCCCTCCCACAGTCCAAGGACATGTTAATTGAAGACTCAATAGGTGACCGTAGGTGTGAATGTGAGAGTGAATGGTTGTTTGTCTCTGTATGTGGCCCTGTGATATGCTGGCGACCTGTCCAGCGTGTAAACCCGCCTCTCGCCCAATGTCAGCTGGGATTGGCTCCAGCCGCTCTATAACCGTTACCTAATAAAGCGTTGTTAATGGATGGATGGATATCCAATATGAGTAAACAGAGTCCTTGCTTGTATGTATGAATTTTTTTTGCTGGAGGACTCAGGATGTGATTTGCTGTGGTTATTGGGTGTGTTCACCTCCAGTGGTCATCAATTCATTTATAATAGAGGATCCATCCATCCAAAATCCAAGGAGCAAAAAAACAACAAAATGGCATAAACGTAGAGACATGTATTAGGAAGTGTCATGTTATAAGGGCCATGCCGTTGCGCAGCACGCTTGAACATATATGGCTGGGTGTTACTAATGAGCTGGTAGCTGAGCAATGGATGGATGAGCCAGTGGATATGGAGCATGAAGTACGCAGCTGATGTGAAAAATTCTAATGCAAGAGCAAATTCAGATGATTCAAATGATTTTGGATTTCTGTCGGCTTAAATGTAATCAAGTTTTAATTTTCTCACTATAAAGGTTGTGTTAATGTCCTGTAATTGCACAGCATATGATATGCCTCTTTTGTACTATGGAGACAAGAAGATGAAGTATGGTGCCAATCCCATTCGTTGATGAATGATCCACAACTATGATGTGGCCCTTTAACCATCTCAAATGGTTTTTCATTTGAAGTGGATTCTACAATCTACAAAACTCTTGTTTCTGTAAATCCCTGCATTACAAAAAAAAACTTTGACTATGTCTGACAAATAAGTGAAGCCAATGTCAGGGTTGATAAAATGTTTAAGGCCTAGACAGCCACAGCATGTTGGTGGAGACCTGGGGCCTATTCCAGGTTTAAAAAACTTTGAACTTAAACCTGAACTCTGATCTGCTCTCAGATGGTAAACTCAGTTTTCGGTTCCAGAAAAGCAGTTCTGAGTTAGTTAGATCAACTCTGATTATTTTCACACAGAGTTACGCGTGTGCCCGCCAAATAAAAAGCCAACATCAACGGAGCTACGATACTACGACTCACCATGGCAAAAAATAAGAAAATAAGATCATTCTAAGAAAGAGGAACATCAGCTGCAGCTGATGAGGAGAGACAGTTGGTGTTGGAGACAGTAACTGCCCGAGTCGACATGTAAGACTGAAAACAATAATCAAATGATTTAAAACAATCTTATATTTTCTCCATAAATATCTTGTCTAACATGCTGGTATAATGTTAGTGACACTGTCCGCTGCGCAGGAGGCCGATGTTCGATTCCTGTTGCTCGCGTCTGAAAAAAGAGCGATGTTATTGAATTCTTTTGTAATTTAGTTCCAATCCCACTGGCAAAAAAAATAACGTGGCTGCAGCTGAAAATGAATTACAAGAACATAGTGCAGATAGGTAAGTCGTATTCCACATGTTAAACAAAGAAAACATAAATGGCTATTTTAACTTGTTGTACAGAAACTCACGTTCGAAAAAAAGGGCATGCAAAGACTTTGATCTGGTCGGAGCATGTCCGGGATATTATAATGCTGAAATAAGGTATAGATTGGGAGAGAATGCTAAAGTTCTACTAAGTAGCGCCAGGGACTGAAAGCATCGGGTCAGAACATCCCCTCTGACGTGAGGCT
This sequence comes from Scophthalmus maximus, assembly GCF_022379125.1. Lineage (NCBI taxonomy): Eukaryota > Metazoa > Chordata > Actinopteri > Pleuronectiformes > Scophthalmidae > Scophthalmus > Scophthalmus maximus. The sequence goes on along the minus strand of NC_061519.1, from coordinate 7,726,870 downwards.
ACTGAATTAATTCTGCCTCCATATTGATCCATTTCACTGGGTCAGTAACCATGGTAACTTACCCTAAAGTTTCAGTTCCCTCGCTTTCTGGAACGGAAAACCCAGAGTTTCCCTCTTTTCAAGATTAAAATACTTTTTAGCAAAACCTGCTTCCTGGAACAGGCCCCTGGTATGGTTTCTGACTTCATCATCATCTTCATCTCTACTGTGAAGTCAGTGAATGACAGCAGGCCTGGTGCTGAACAGACTGAGGCTGAAGGGGCTGGGGAGAGAGATAAGCAGCACTCAGTACAGTTTAGATCCAGTTGGTAAGAAAGAAAAAAGAGACAGACACTAACCTCTTGATATGTGTCACAGAGGAGGAGGAGCTTCGCACGAGCTTCTTAGAGGAGGAGGAGGGGGATGAGACGGAGAGGGAAGCTACAGTGGACCTAGGGGGTGGGAGGATGGGGCAGTGAGAGTCCTTTGACAGGTTTAACCTGAATAAGAAACAGAGGAATCAACAGATCTTGATATATAATATGATTACAACCGAATAGTCCAATTTGCTTTGGAAGGTTCCTAACGGAATGAAATGACCCTGAAATATTTCATAAGCAGTCATGATAAGAGCTGTTCTCCACGTCCACCTATACCTGCAACCATGTACCTATTGGACGTTTGGACATATTGGATTGTTTTTTGTTGTCTATTTTACTTCTTGCTTTATTGAAGAAGACTTTTGCACACACACACACACACACACACACACACACACACACACACACACAGCTGTTCACCTGGAAAAGGTTGAAACTGATCTCTTTCCTTTCAGTGCTCTCAGTTTGTCGCCCTGCGTCAGACTGCTTTCTCTGCAGTTATTCTACACACACACACACACACACACACACACACACACACACAGAGAGAGAGAGAGAGGGGGTGGGGTAGAGAGAGTGATATCAGTTTGTGATCAAATGATCAGTCAAATGTCTGTTTAAATGTGCGTTTTAAATGCTCCAAAGTGAGCGATAGTACAGTTAACAGAAAGTCCCTCCCCTAACCTCATCAATGCTGTGTGATTTGTAGAGACTGGTGTTGATTGACAGGTCATCCATGCTTGAGACAAGGCAGGACATGGTTTCCTGTGTCCCTCCCTCAGAGTCAGGGCGGTGAAGTGGCTGATGCTGACACTGCTGTAGCTGCTGCCTCCGACTCAGCCTCTGCTGAACCAGTTTCTGTTTGGAGCGGTGGACGTCTCCCTGGACCCACAGACTGTGCTGTTTCCTACTCACACACAAAGACGACAGACAACACTGACCTTTCAACCCAACAAACTCTTATTTAGTACGATTTAGAACAGTCTCCCTACTTCACAGAAGTTTGCCTCCACATTCATCTACTGAAGAGTGAAAGTGTGTCAGTTCACTTCAAATCTCAGTTTAACACCTGAAAATATCAGAGCCTTTCAGTAAAGTAATGAGCAGCTTCTGTGTCCTGCAGAAGCTGCTCTTGAAAAAATATCTTAAAAATGTATCTGTATTTTTCAAAGTAGGATAATGACTAGTAGTTTGTTTTTGTGTGGAAAAAACATCAGAAAGGGGAGGGAAGGGGAGGAGGAGGGGATCTCTGATCTGAATTTTCTGTGGAAAAAGAATGAATTTTCAAAAAGAAAAAGGTTTTTACAGAGGTGGGAACGTTTGTGTATCAATATAAGGAATATAAGGTAATGTGACTGAGTGCAATAGAAACAGATTCAGCGAATAAATGATGACATACAGGAATCACATGACCTAATTGTCACTCAAGCTTCCCGTCCAGGAGAGAGTAAAGACGGCAGCGGACGAAAAAACCATCATGATGTGTGGACCAATGAGGAGCCTACAATGTTCTTTGAATTAATACAAGAAAGAAACGTGTCATGCTCTCTGTCAACAAGCTTTCATCACTTTAATACATTCATAGTTTTCATTCCTTTGACCTTTGATTGGCCCTCTTTTAATAGTGCTCTCTTCTTCTGCAGTGTATAATGGCACCTGACCGGAGGATTAACGCCACCTAAATGCTTATATCGAAGAGTTAACTACTGAAATTTGCATAACTGTAGTCGATTGGTACGCATACGTATACATTTGACTTTTCCTTTGCAGATTTTCTGATATTTTGGTTAAAGTTTGCGACACATTTGCATGGGGACTCAACTTAAGGACTCACTCCTCTAAGAAGTTCTGTTGTTGACCAATGATGGATCCAGGTCTGCAGATTCGGATCCAAGCAATGGCTTCAGCTGCTGTAAACCGGAAGTGCTTCATCAGGTAGCAGCCAATGAGAGTGCCTGTACGGCCAAGGCCAGCTGTGTTTGGATAGAGTGTTTAAAGAGAGAAGGCTATCAGAGAAAAGCAATAGACAAATGACTTCTCTATATATATTATGTGATTTCCTTTGGCAGAAATCATTACACACACAAATCCACTCTTACCTTTGCAGTGCACAGCCACAGCCCCTTCTGTACTTTCACACACATGCAGAAAGCGCCTCATGATGAGATCCGAGGGTAGGGTCCCGTCCAAGAAGAAGAGATCATGGTGGTCAAATCCTGCATTCTCAAACCGCCTGCTGTCATACAACTTTCTGTTTAAACGGACCACGGCTCTTATGTTGTTTTGGCAAAAGTATGCAAAGTATGCCTCTGGTGCGTGGAGAGGATAACCTGGGTAAATAATCAAGATAAAAAAGTGATTTATTAGCACTGACTTACAGTAGTATCAATAAATCACATAGAACATTTCCATTATATACCTTGTTTCAGACTGATATATATCAACCAAAGATACAGAGTAGGTAACAATGAGGATTGTGCAACCCTTTGATTATTTTTTTTTGCATAAACCAGTGGTTTAGAGGGAGGGTTTTGAGGAATTTGACTCACCATTTTCTATCTTACTGCGAGGATGAGGGCTGCTGAATGCCAAAACTTTCCCAGGAATTATCCAGTTCATATCCCCGTTTTCCACGCGCTACAGACACAGAGATAACAGAATGACAACAAGTATAACAGAATTAAACATAACTAAAAAAATATCATAATATATATGATGTAATAATCAATCAAACTTGGACAATGCATCACATATTACTATTAAATTACCAGTGTGTAAGATTTAGTGGCATCTAGTGGTGAGGGTGAAGATTCTATCCAATTGACTTCCCCTTGCCTCATCCTCCCCATCCAACCTTTTCAGGCTACTGTAGAAACCAATGACTGTTCATAAAGATGGAAAACATGCCAGCTCCCAAAAGTGAGCTGCGATGGTCAGACAGGTGCCTCTATACCGTGGCTGCACTGCCCAATCACTACTGTGCAGACTGCACACACTGGTCCTTGTAATTGAAAAACAGTCTTCCCATTATTCCTAATTTAACTACATAAATGTTTCTTGTTGCAGAAGATGAGGAAATAGCTGGAAATGCTGCTTTTCTCTCTTTTATACTGCTCTGCTCCCAAACACCCCTTTAATTTAGGCCGGGGTATAATTATTTGAATAATGATATGGAAGTATATTAAATATGTTCAAGTAAATGTATGTTTGGTGCAACATATCAGTGCAGTCCTAAAGTGGCTGAGCCGGGTCCGTCTCGAACGATCCAAACAAAAGCACATATCTTTTTCTTCTGACCTCTATGAATGAGATAGGAGCGCAGGTGATGTCAGCCCTCCTCCTGCTTCAACCAGACTGCCCCATCACCTTCAGTCACATCACGCAGTTGTATTATTGTTGCAGTCAGTTTATGTTACAAGTATCCTCACCTCGTAGTGTTCATATTCTTCAACACAGAAGCTTTCAAAGTCCAGGAAACCATACTGTAATGCCTGGAGGAGAGATGCAGAGAGAAGAGGGGTAAATAAAGTCTAATACTCTGATGTAACAATATCTCCTTATGACCTCTGTTTTTCTCTTTAACCATTTATAAGCGTGTAGCATTAAGAATAAGCACAGTGCTGAACAACAAAGTAGGTAGCCTCTGACCTCTGGTGTGAACAGAGATTACTTGTTTTCAGGACAGCTGTTCGATTTTTTCTTGTTACAAAATACTCCATCAGTTAAACATGATATAATACAAGTGGGTTTTCCTCTGAGATGACAAATGGATAAACTGTAGCAGACTCCTCACACTGCCGATACAGAGTCACTGTGTGTTGGGGTAGAATTTGTGCTTCTCAATGAACTAACTCAGTCTCAGTCCTGCTTGTTGTTTACCTTGCGTATTGCTTGTAAGCAGTCAAACACAGAGAGGTTGAAGGAGCACTCTCCCACTGCTGCATCCCTGTGACACACACACACACACACAATACTGTCATCTGTTTATTGTTAATTGTGATTATTGCAATCCAAATTTTGCCCTAAAATGTTCGACAAAAAGATCAAAGACAGATTAAGATTAATAAAAAGGGGTTGTTTTGGTTTGATACTTGATTAGAGGTGGGGTGAGGAGTGGTTTTGCTTTTGAGTCTCAGGCTAGTGCCAGCATGATTTCCATATTATATATATGGCAGTGTTATCACAGTAAACCTGATATCTGTAACTAGGGGGACCATACATTGTTTGACCGGGACTGTCCCATTTTCAGGCTCCGTGTCCCGAGTCCATTGATCTATAATAATAACTAGATATCAAGCGCTGCCCAAACATGATGGCGATTATTGGATTCTCCACAACAAACCATAACTAGGCCACAAGATTTCATTCTATCCCTCAGTCATTTTTATTGAGACATACTGATGCTGTATGTGACATAACTACAACGTTGTGGATAAAGTTATTACTGGGGCTTTACAAATGAGTTCTTAACATGTTTATATTAAAAAGTATATTTGTATTACATGTCTTCTCTTTTTTAGGCGTGCAGTGTTAATCCTGATATTTTTCATGGTTCTCCACAGCTGTCTGCTAAATTCAGGGCTGGAGCTGAGCCATGAGTTGAGTTCATGGATGTATCATAAGAGCTTATTCCATGGTTGATCTCTGAGAGCATTCAACTATTACAAGACTTCTCTTCAGTGCAGCACTGTCTTCTCCTACAGTCCTGTCCTGTGAAATAGGATGCACTTAAACTTTTTGATTTCACTTATATTTATAAATAACCTGATTTAAACTAACGTCACTGTCAAAGACCAAACTGTATTGAATATTGTAAAATGTAGTTTGGCCAATAAACGAGCTGATGAGCGTGTAACATGTAAGTTTACTGTATGTGGACTGAAGTGGAGCAAATATAACCTGGGTTCATGATGGATTAAAAATAAATTAAATCTTTAATGAAGTAATACGTTTTGTAAGTTAAATTCTTAATGGTGATACATAATTGGTATGTTGGATGTGTTTACAGTTAATTTGATATCACAACATCATCAGACTTTCATATGCAAATGAATTGATGGCTGCATGGTGACTCAACATTAACCATTCAAAACCCCACATAGCCTATTTGATTTGAAACATCTAATCAACATGTAAATATGTTATATAGAGTCATTTATTCATTTTTCTCTTTAGTTTTTGTACATCGTACGACGTTTACTTTAACAGAGCAAGAACTATCGTTCCCGAGACACAACATGAAAGCGCGTACCCTGCACGGAACCACATATCAACAAATATGTCAAATTCAAAATCCAATTATTTCTCTCCGTCTGCACAGCACAGAGAGCGTCCGTCAAACCGCGTCCTGTTTCTGACCTGTCAACATAAGAGTATCCTGCAATACCTCAATAATGGCTGGCAAAGATGTTCATTATTATAGAGAAAGAACATATCCATGGGCCACATAGAGATACCTTATTGATTTTTTAGAGCAGTTTTTTGTGTATTTATTTTTATAGTCAAATTACATAGGACAAAAGATATTTCTAGGCCTACCTGACATGTCCCCATCTGCCAAGTTATTTGTTCCTTTCTGGGGGTTATTTCAGTCTTTTTCAGTTTTATTTTGTGTACATCCTCCCATTGTGTGTTTCCCCATTTGACTTTAAACCATTTGGATGGAGAAAAAAAGCTGACAAAGAATGTATCACAGTGCAGGTCACTGATCTGATTGTAAAAACGCAATGTGTGTGTGTGTGTGTGTGTGTGTGTGTGTGTGTGTGTGTACCTGAACGGCAAGTAGCCTGTGTTGTTTCCTGACAGTAGAGTCCTGTAGGCTTCTTCTGGACTTCTTTTCAAATAGATAACCTACAGGATAGAGGTTATACTGTAAATTTAATATAGGACAGATGGACAGACAGGATGGCAAGATTGCTTGATAGGTAAATGAAGAAATATTTACAGCGTAGGCACTGATGAGGACAGCAGCATTGGCTCTTTTCTTCTGGTCAGAACAGGTGAAGTGAACCAGCTTCTTCTTGGACATTGTGAACGACTGAGGAGATAGAGCAGAGAAGTTAATGACAAAGACATAACCATCAGCAGCAGCACTGTGCATGTCGCTGCTTGACTATAAAACAACACACTCTGTAGTCTATATACATTTTCTAAATGAACGTCCTGCATGTTAAGTGCCGGTAACAGAGGTCTTTGTTACCTTGAGCTTCTTGTTGAGTTGGCAGCAGTATCTGTACAGCATGGCCAGGTTAAGGGGCCCGAAGTCGGCATAGAAACTGCAATGCACAGTGACACATGTCACTCACTACGCATTATTCTATAGGCTGACAGTATCAAATAATGTACAACTACATTTATCTCTAATCTGGGCAAGAATATCATGACAGAAATATTCCGAAAATCTCAAACATTAAAGCCTCACATGGGGAATAAGTTTGCATTCGAAGATTTGTATAAGTTCAGAATGTCTACTTTGCTCAAGACTGTAAAAGAAACTGATTGTGTGGCAGATCTGTGGGAAATCTTTTGACGACAGACTTAACCAGAACTGAGGTCTGCACCAATTTGCTCACACTCATCAGTCCCCTAATTACGCCAGACTTTTTTAAGTCAATATCCTTGCATCATTGCCTGGAGAAACGGGGCGTCTTTTTTTCTTTTCACCGATCACCACATGTGAAAGAGATTTTTATAAAACCTGACCGCCCCAAAATGTAGTGGGTTGTATTTTGGCCCATCCTTTACCAAGTCTCGCGGAAATCCGTACTGAAGTTTTTGCGTACATCAGCAAGTGTTTAGCTGAGCGCACAGCCCTCTCAGCGAGCCTGTTTGGTTGGGGGCAGTGGGGGCTGCTGGTGATGTGGCTGAAGTCCCACGTATGGGCAAACTCCTGAAAATCCCTGCTTGCGAATGACGCAGCATCGTCAGTCATTCGTTGCCGTGGTACCCCGTGGGTGGCAAAGTGGCGTTTCAGCTTGGATATCAGTGTTGCACTGGTTAGTGACCGCGGAAGGTCTGGTATGTCGTGTAGTTGAAGGGGCTCCTTAGTCTGGTGCGGTTTGAGAGCATTGCAGGTTGCACACCCGGACACCTCCCTTTCAATATCATGTTGGCTGGTGGGCGAGAACATTGTTTCCCCCGGCTCTGTGTTTTGTTGCTCCGAGGCCAGGGTGACCCTTGATGCAGCTGCTGCACCTAATTATGCTGCAGCGAGTGGGGAATGATGAACCGCTGACCACGGAGCAGCAGGCCATTATCAGTTGTGAGTTCATCTCTCATGGCGTAGAACGCTCATAGAACGAGGGCCAGAAGCCCTTTTTTTCAATTTTGATCGTAGCGTGACTCAGTCTCTGTGAGGGCTGGCTTGTTGTTCTGCGGGCAGACGGCGCCCTGTCCATGCTGCGAGGCGTCTGCAGGTAGCACCGCAGGTAGGGGTTCATTGAGGTACTTGCAGCATAGGAGGACTGGTGACAAGCTCCTTAGGTTTGTTGAATGCTGCTGTGTGGTGCTCCTGCCAACTCCCATCCACATCCTACCACATAAGTAGTTTATCAGGCCCAGGAATCTCTGGAGCCCATGCTTGTCCTCCGGGGGTGTCATCAGACGGACTGCAGCCGTGTTGCCAGGGTCGGGCTTGACGCCCTGGTCGGTGAGTAGGTGGCCCACGTATGAGGCCCCTGAGACTCGGAAGCGGCATTTGTCGGGATTCAGTTTGAGATTGACAGCTTGTATTCCATCCATGACCTGACAGAGGCGCAGGTCATGCGCCTCTTTTGTGCGGCCCCACACGAAGATGTCACACTGTACGTTATGTGTGATACAGCAGAATGTCCTCTGGGTGTCTCTGTGGCTCACTCTATTGTAACTACTCACAGCTTTTGGACTCACTGAATCATGAGAAAAAATGGCCTGGAAAGTATATGAATACATTTACTTAAAGACTACACCTTACTCCCTGAATTTATATATTTAAAAAAACAAAAACTCGAAGCTGTTCTTTGCCTATTTGACGAATGTTTATGAACTCTATCTTGCGCTCAGGAGACAAAGAGGTCATCCATTAACCGGAGGGTCTCAGGTTCGACCCCCACATCCCATAGTCAGCATGCCGAAGAGTTCTTAGGCAAGACACAACCCTACATTGCCTCTGACGGCTCTTCCGGCAGTGTACGAATGTGACAGAAAAAGTGCGTCTATAGCAGCACTGTATGAATGTGTGCGTGAACGGGTGATTGTCACTTGTACTGCGAGCGTTTGAGTGGTCCTTCAGACTAGAAAAGTACTATATCGGTACAGTCCATTTTACCAAGTAAAATATAATGTACACTGTAATAAAAAAATCCTATTTTTATGGAAAATAACTGTTTTTTTTAAATTGTCTGTAAAATTACAGACATTATATGTAAATTAAACAACCCCACTGTTATTTTAAGTATAATAACATTTATTTCTCATTATTTTACAGAAAAATTACTATTTTATTTATACAGTATTTTTTTGTTTTCTTAAATTACATACAAATTTAAGTAAAATGACGATAATTTTCCATTATTAAATATGTGGCTCATTAAATAAATGCTTAATTCCACACTGACAATTTAACGTTTTATTTTTTGCAATTTTAAGGTAAATTTGATTATTTTTAGATTCATGTGTACTTTAACATTCAAATCTGTAATCTAATTTTTCGGGAAAATTGTTCTGTTTTATTGGTGTGTTATCAAGACTGTTCTCTATTGTTTTGTATGGTATGGCTTATTTCACATAAAAAGTGGGATCTTCTAAGACACCAGTGCTAAAAGTGGGACAGTGTGGGAGAAGTGGGACACTTGTATATTGTTCAGGGCTTTGAGAATACTTTGAAGGTGCGGAAGTGACTAACATTTACATTGCTATTTGTGTTTCCTATTTTGCAATGTTCTGTGCTCCATTAAACATATGTCATGCTCCTGCCAGATGATGAACACACAGCTGAGGGGGCTGGCAGCCCTGGACACTGGCTGCCTGTGTCATTGTCATGCCTGTTAGACTTCGACCAGTACCAGGTAAGACCATAGTGATTTGTTTGTGAAACTAAACTAAAGAGCCTCGGAGCTCTTATACGAACCTGAAGTGAGTGAGCACTATGAAATTATACTTTCATATACAAAAATATCCTGATGAATCTCTAGTGGAAATAATGACCTGCTTCTCTTTCATTAGCTTTCAACAGTACCTGTTGGAGAGTCGGTCATCCAGCTAAGAAAACTGACTGGATGCTTCACCTCCAGCAGCCAAAGTGAGTACACACTAGAGGTGCGCGTATCGACACTGACACCATCCAAATCCGGGTGTGATCCACCCTCAACCCAAACAAATTAATAATTTTTTCTGCCTTAAGGCAAACACTTGGTACGATTGCTGACATTGGCTAATGGTAGGACTCACTGCCAGACCAGCATAATGTCAGTTAACTTAAAGCACGGACGGTAACAGTATATATCACGGTATATTAACTGCAAGGTAGATATTACTGTACTCTTAACTGTTATACTACACTACAGGACATATTTCAAATAGTAGGAGTGTAGGGCTTTTTAATGCTGTACAATAACAAGGCGTTTTGGGCTTAGATGTACTTTCACTTCTAAATATTTGTTTAATGTTAAATCGTTTGAATTTAATCGATTCCGGTTCTTATCCGAAGTTTTTTTCCTTCCACAAGATATTAGACTGTACAACACCTCACCTCTTTCTGACAGAGACACTCTGGACTTTATTTTTGGAGCGTGGTGATACAGTGGCAGTGCTGTAATGACATGGCCTCGGCCTTGAAATGCAAACAGGTATATTAACAAATTAGAGCCTGTCATACGTAGATGGCTTGTTTATCTAGAACAGGTGGGGCAGGGTACGCCCTGGCTTTGATAAACTATCCAACTGTAAATATATTTAACCCATTGTAAGTTGTAATAAGTATGTCATTTTCCAACCAAAATGCTGAATTAAATATTTTAAACTTAAATATGTTTGTGTTTTTCAGAACTCTGATCTGAAAATGTCTGTCCAGCGACGGTTCTCATCCAACCTGACTGAGCTTGAGAGGATCTGAAGATCCTCTTCAGAGGACAAATCCTGCAGTTGCAGCAAGTCGGAGGAAAATCAGCGTGAAATCGGGCCTTGCAAATCGGCACTCAGTCGCTATTTGTGAACTACCATCTATGCGATCAACTCACCGAGGCCTCGCCGACATTTTTCAGATATCTAGCAGGCTTAATATCTGGATGTGTCAGGGAACCAGCTTGGAGCCCATCTACTGCAGCGTGAGCTGTTATGTGACAGAGGGTCCGGTCGAATTGTCAAATTGGCACAGGAAGTTGTAGAAATATTGACGTGCCCCGGAAGTATTTGATCAGCAGCCATGATAAGAGCTGTTCGGATTCTCTAAATGCATAGGAATGGAGCCTCAATCCTTCCTTTTCTATCTCCTTTAGGATAGGGCAGAGGGATTTTTTAAATTATTCATCAACCAATTCATTAGTTTTTTAATGTTGTATTATTGGCTGTTTCATGTTATTTTTGTTTACCCCTTTTTTAATTTGAACAATTTATTGTTTTTTAAATCTCATTCAGCTATAATTCAGCTTTTTATTGCCCATTTAACTATAAAATCATGATGAACTTTGTAATTTAGTCTATTTATTTATAGATGATTAAATTCAATTTGTAAACACTTATTAATGCCACTTTTTATCATACAATTAGTCATTGATTAATTAATTGCTTTATAACTATTTCCATAATATGTGGACATCCATATCCAAAATCAGTGGATGCTGATCTTGCTTATGGCTGAAAACATACAGGGCATTCAGATGTCTGAGCTCCTCTTCATTACCTCCACTAAGGAGGTTATGTGTTCACCCCTGTTTGTTTGTCGGTCTGTTTGTTTGCTTGTCAGCAGAATCATCAAGCTATTGAACAGATTTCCACCCAAACTTGTTTGAAGGGATACCAGCCTTATTGGCCAAGAAGGAACCCATTCTTACATTTGCACCAATTTCACAGGGAATAATGTATGGTTCTTGGTAAAAAAAAATGTTTAGCATCTTTAGGGGACTGGTATCTATGAGTTGTGCAATGTGGTGTGGCCTGATTGAATTGAATAGTCCTGTTGGGCCTTGGCTGTGGTGTGATTGCCATTCTAGTGTAAATTACTTCCAAAAAAAATGCTGTAATGCACCCATGAAGCCAGAAATTTGTTGGTAATCCTTGATTGTGACCTAACCTAGACATTTTATTACTATCACAAAATCAGCTAACGGTCAAATCAGGAATATTTCTATTATATTTCTTTTTTTTTGTGTAATGGCTGCCTTACTTGATCGGGGGCCTCTACTACGAAGCGAGTTCAAAATACCCAGGATATGTTTTTGTTGTCTTGATTGACTTAACCAAACTTTGACCATCCTGGATAACCTGAACTACGAAGCTGGATATTAACTGTCTCAGTCAACCCTGGGTTTTCCTGTCCAGTAACGAGCGCGTTCATGTGAAAGAGGCGGGGTTGTTAATTACAAGCAACATCGTCAAAACTAAATAACATTTTCAATATGATAGGAAAAGAAACGTTAATGCAGGTCGATTTGGTTTAAGTGACATGTAAAGGTGAAATGAAAATAATATTCATATTATTTTCATTTCACCTTGTGGAATGTCAACAACTAAAATAAAAAAAGGAATCATTCAAGTCAGCCTAAAAATACAACAGCATTAGAAAATGTCGAGGAAACGCTTTTCGGTTGTTGGATGTCAGGAAGCTACATAATTGCACAGGCTTCCTAAGGATATTAATCCAAAATTGATCGGTAACCTGCCGCGGCCTGTGACTTGGGTAACCCCTGAGTTACCCAAGTCACCCAAGTTACCTCGATAACCGCAAATCATGCTTTGTAGTACAGACCCCAGGACTCCCTGACAGACGAGATCTCGTATCCAGTGGGACCTTCCTGGCTAAATAAAATATAAATGAATACATTTTGACTATTGCCATTTAAAAAAAACTAAATTCATTGCTTAGTATATCTGATACGTAATATAATAAGGCTAACATCAGACAGTTACTCGTATTCTTCAGCTGCCAACAGCTACTGATCCTCTCAGTGCTCTTAATTTCTGAATCTGCTCTTTTTTATCAAAGTTCTGGAATGTTTCCGTCCCTGTCTCATTCCATAATAAGTACACATACAGTATGCATGTCATGTCAACCAAGTGCTTCCATGTCGGTACAGTATATTCCATTATCTATTAACAGTTTTCCCTCAGCATTGCCAAAGTGTCACTAATAAAAATCTGATCTCTGTATTTGATCTGACTGGCATACCCTGCTGATAACTAAAGCCTACAAAGCCTGCATTAAATGCATATGAATATTCCTACACAGCAGTGGAATGTAAGTTACTTAAAATAAAGCCTTGAGCTTTTATTTTATCTCAAATATCCCTTTTCAGTGCATTATTATTATTATTTTTTTTTTAGGCTAATGACTAATACCAGGTCAAACACTATCTACTGCAGACACTGGATGTAAAAATGGTAGACCGGAATGATTGAGTGTCCAGTCTGACTGGCGTCACACTGTGTTTGTCCTAAATCCATTTCCATCACAAGGGCACACTGATCTCTTCTTGACCTACATCTTACAATGGGATCATAAAAAGTGGACACGAACATGTATGGGCCTCAGTGGATTCACTCACATACTGCTATTCAAATTAACACACCTCTCCTTTATAAGCTTGCTCTGATTCAAGTCAATTCATTCACTCTTACTAGGATATGGGCAGACTGTACTCATTTATTCATAGTGAGTAACTTACCTCCCACACAAACAAATGTCTTATTTCAACAACAACATAAAGAGCTTTCTCACAAAGGAGTGGACTACAAAGGCAGTACTGAGGCCACATCATAAAGGAATGGATCAAAAGGAAAAAAGGGATATCATGACCACCTGCCCAATATGCTACCTGCCGACCTGCTGAGGCATGGATTTCAAAAATACCTCTAAAGGTTCCCAGTGGTATTTAACCTTCATCATCCTAGTCACTGCACACTTGCATCCATACTAAATTATATGACTGTACTGTGATGAAACATTAATGGTGGTTTTAATAATCACATTTCTTAAGAAAATTTTTCAATCTCGCATTTCATGGGTTAAACATGGCTTATAATGCCACCTAGTGTTTCAAACTGTCTTGGAAAGTTCCAGGCCAATGCTGACATCGAGTCGACTGTCTGAAGTGTTTCTACGTAATGAGATTTATGTTAAAGTTAATGACCTCTAATCAAATGGTAAATTATCAGACATGGGGAATCGTGTTTACAGACAAACTGTAGTCTGGTCTTATTCCTGTGTAGTGTTTCCTTTGGCTCCTCCCTACAACACAAACTATCTAAGGGAGACAGGCTGCTGCCATGTCTGCACACAAGGGCACAATTGGTAGGGATGGCAGTTTTTCGATCTCCATTTGGTGGACATTTTATGTAAGAGTTACAAAAATATTCATGGTAATTACAGTTAATTTACAACCTAACTTAACTTCGGACAGAACTGTGACCGAGCGAACAGCTCATACTGAGCTGCTCGGGACCACCATGGTCCTCCATCACACTAATGCACACTTCGGGGGTTCTGGAGATTAGGAAGTCCTCCACTTCCAAAGAGCCGTCTGTGACAGAGGTGCTTTGCAATTCTGAGTTGCTCTCCATTTTATTATATTCTGAGAATGTCACTGACAGTGACACTGTCACACAGAGGCTTACCTCTCATATATGAACTCCTCATCCGTGCTGAAATAATGTGTGTTGGCTGTGTTCTTTGGTTTGACACGTAGGGTGGCAAAGTACAGCCGGTCTGTGACACAAACAGAGACAGACAGACAAGCAGGAGGACAAGGAGACAGATGAAATTGCATAATTGACAGGTTTCGGCCTTGTGTCTGGGCACAGAGCATGGTGACAGTTTAATATTACATTTAGACTGGTGCCATTAGAGCAAACTTGAATCTCAAACTATTTTATAAAGAAAAAAGTAACTTTTAAAAAACATTGGTTTTAATAATTGCTTTGTGAATGATTACACATAATTGTGTGTAACCCCATTAACCCATTGTACCATCTACACAATTGTTACCGATATGTATAAATGTAATTGTGTAGCTACAAATAAATCAGCTATTATAACAGATATTTACATAGGCAATTATAAGATTTTCATAGAGATAACAATTAAGGTTTAAAAACACCTGTGTATGTGGTACAAAACTTGATCCTGTTTGGTAATAATGGACAGACAATAAGAGTCTTTGGGAAAATACCTTGATACCTCAAGATAAAAATATCTCTTAGGTTACAATCATAGACTGCCTTACAACCTGGCAACCTAAAAGTTGTACTTTTTTAATGGTTACATTAAAAGTCAGGCATTAGTAATTTATGAGAAATCATTCACGAAGCTATTAGTAAAAGCCATGTTTTTAAAAAGTTACTTTTTTCTTTATAGATTTGTTAAGTTTTTTGTGAGATTAGATTTTGTAGTAGATGCTAACATACTCACGATGATCCATTACATTCATTATTAGATAAAATAAATCCATGAGTAACTTACCTTTAATAAATTCTGACGCACCAGAATGTTCATACTCCTCTGCCATTTGACTTGCTATGGAGTGACGATCCCCGTCAGATTAATGTAAATTATAGTATTATTCCAGTCTATATCAAATTGAAAATGTTTTTTCTCTGTGTTATCCGTTATTAGGCCAGTTGAGATGTCTCAAGAGTTCAGTATAACATTTCATAATACCAGATCCATATCATCACATGATGAAGTCACAATAACTTTTTAACAGACAAACTGTCCGGGACTGATGAAGCTTTCCTTTGTCGTAAAAAGGTCCAAAGTGAAATAAAACAGCTCCTCTCCCTCACAGGTCTACTGACTCGGCTCGAACTGAATAGTTTCCCACAAATGATCCAGTCCCTCCATGTCTAAATTAAAACGTTTCCTGGAACATTACCACGAACTGTCGGAGAGATAAGGACAGCGACCAAGCTGTGCAGTCAGAGAGAGCACTAATCTCTGTGCTGCTCTGCACATGCTTGGACTATGGACACACGCACGCACAAACACAATCACCTAATTCCATCCATAACCCTTAAACTAAAATGATAAATATACATCTGTCAAGAGTTTTCATCTTCAGCTTGAATATGATGTAAATTACTTTAATTTTCCAACTTTAGCAATTTTATTACATACAGCCACCAGCTGCCACAACGTTAATATCCTGGCAGCTGCTGATATAATAATGATGGATTCAAATGATTCTGGTGACTCCCTGACCTTTCTTTTGTGGTCACCATGAGGTTGACGTCTGGTTTTGAGTTTTATTTCTCAACACATTTGTGGGGAGTTGTCATGATTCTCAGTACAGACATAACTTTGGAGAATCTTTGACTTTCCATGATCTACTGTCCTCATCAGGTGAAACTTTCATTTTGTCCAATACTCTTATGACCAAAAACCTTTAAAACCATTGACCTGCCCATCAGCATCAGGTGAACACCACACCTGCTGAAAAACCATACTTAGCATGTGAGTATGTTAGCATGCTGTTGTTAGCCTTTAGCTAGTACCACTGTCATTTAATAGCTGCCAACTTACTCTTATTTAATTATAACACCTCATGTGGTCAGACAGTGTGAGATTTCACATGGTAATGTAGAAGAAAGTATCAAGTGACAAATTTATTTGAACTACTGTAAAACCTAATCCTGCCTATAAATAGATTTCTTTGGTTTCCCAGCAAGCTTAGGTTTTAACCTGCCGTGAAATAGGAATGCTCTATAACGACAAAAGTAAGACAGGTTGTAAGGATTTAATGACTTAACTATAAGTATTCCCTCTTTCACTCAGATTAAAATTAATGTTCTCAATGTTAATGGTAATTGTTTTATCATTATTTCAAAGTGGAACGTTCTGTCTGAGTGGAGTAATGTGTGATAAAAATAGAATATTAACTGAATTGTTAATGTGCTAACCTTAAACTAACCTCGAACTTGGTTGCCAACATATCTTTGTATGTGTGGAATGTAGTCCTATTCCTGGTTTTAGCTTAATCTCCTCTGGTTAGCCAATTAGAGGAGTTAGTCAGATTAACAGCCGGTTAGGTAGTGAGGCGGGTCATAGCTGAGATCACCCACACCATAAGCTTATCATCTGAGACACAAACTACCTTGTAAAATATATACAGATAATGTTTTAACTAATTATTTCTCATTTTCCTGCTCTTCTTTAGCTTTTCAATTAATTTCAGAAAAGCAGATGAAATGTGATGTTATTGACAGGCATGCTTCTGTTCCAGTTTGCCTCAGAAGAAATGTTATGATGATATGAAGTTTAAAGATTCTCACGTGGAGTTGTTCCTCTAGTGAAAGGCTGCTCTCTGCTGATCTTCACATAATAACATCTGCTGGGACTACTTAACAGGGTTTGCCAGTGAGGCAAAAACAAGCATCCACTGCATGTCAGTGATTGACTTGTTTAATTTTTCCTGGTTGAACAGTGCCATGATAAATAAACTCAACATCTGTTAAAAATACAGTCTTGATTTGATTTAGAGGGAACAAGTCAAGCTATTTGAGTGTTAGAAAAGCGCTGTATAAATCCCATGTATTATTATTATTCGTCAAAGCTAGAGCAGACAACTGTCCTGGGAAACTTGAGGGTCTGGTTCCCAGATTCATTGTGTCATTTGACTATTGATGTATGTATTTTGGGGAAATTGCTCCACTAAAGCACAACATCAAGTGAAATGATAAGGGTATTAAAACTAAGCCTCCATTAGTACCTGTCTGGTCTGTCTTTCTTGTGCTGTGGCTGTCAATATTGTCTTACCTCAACCTCCAGACAAACAAGCCAACAGCCAGACAGCTGTCATATTAATGCATAGGAGACAAATAATGCAACATATATGAGTCACTTTTCAAAGTCCTTGTTAAGCTTTTTATAAAGGTTAAATATACATCAGTCAAGAGTTTGCATCTCTAGCTTGAATATGATATCAATTATCCGAATTTTCCAAATTTAGCAATTTTATTAAATGCGAGCCACCAGCTGCCAGGAAGTTAATATCCTGGCAGCTGCTGCTATAATAATATCTCATTTTGTGTCATTTTTCTCATCTTGGGTTAGAACTGTCGACATGTGATTGGATCACCTGAGATGAATGTTTATATCAGGTCTGAAACAAGCCTTTAATTTGCATGTTGCAGATGCAAATACAGGAGAAGCTTGGAAAAAGGATATATTTATGATTCCTAGTTCTGTAGAAAAAAATGTCCTCTGTGACTTATCTAATTTTACTATAAGATTGGTAAAACTGATTTGTGCGTTTGTTAGATGATTAATGGAAGAAGAAAGGGGAAATAGTGATTTCTGCTACATAAATCTATTTTTAGTTTTTGAACTTATCTCTAATCTTGTGAAAGATCATTTGATCTCTTTGTTGTTGTTTTTTAATGAAACCATGTGAGAGGTTTGGAGGGGAAATATGTCTTTGGTGGAACTGCTGAGATCTCAGCGACATCAGAAACAAGGTCCCCATGTTGAAATTATTTTTCAGCTTCCAATTTATTGAGAGGTAAGAGCTTAGCAATAGTTTAGAAAAAATTAAGGTGAGCATTTTATAGAAATACCAAGTTTGAGTACTTTTGGTGGGATTTTTTTTTATAATTGGTTGCATTTATCTGATAAGTAAGAAGGGGAAAAGTATGCATTCTTCTTGGAGACATTAATATTGATCTTCTCAAATGTTACTCCAATTTACCATCTGAATTCCTCAATATTCTCTGTGCATCTTACCTTTATCTTCTAATCTACAAACCAACTAGGATAACAAATACATTTGAAACTTTAATTGACAATATATTTACAAATTATTTTGAGCATATTATCAATTCTGGATTATTGCTTACTGATATTTCTGATCATTTTCCAATATTTCCAGCTTTTCCTAACCAAAACTATTCCACATAATAAATCTGATGAGAGGATTAAATGCTGTAAATTCTCTCAGAGAAACGAATGCTCATTTGTAGCCTTGACGAAAGAAGTCTCATGGGAGGAGGTGCTCAGTAATCAGGATGCTGAACTAGTTTATCTCACATTTATTAATTTAAATCCATATTTGACAAATGCTTTCCACTTGTTCATTAACAGAAAACATAAACCAAAAACTCCAAGCCCTGGATCACTCCATGTTTACAAAGATCTTCTATTAAAACAATAAATTGTATAAAAAAAAGTGTTGTTAGCCTCACCCCATTCAATGTTGAAGTTAATAAAAAATATAACATTTATTTCACAAAATTGCTTCAAACTGCAAAAAAGGCATAATTTTCTGAACAATTTAAAAAAATCCCGGAATTATATGAAAACCCCATGGAATCTCATCAATGAATTATTGAATGAGAAAAAGGCCTACACAACCATTCCATCTGAGTTATCCGATGGTGTCAGAAATTTCACTAATCCTTTGGACATTCAGTGACTTTTTGTAAATATTGGGCCTCCCTTGGCCAAAAATATAAATAATCCTGTCCTTGCCAATATGAAGGAGCAATATTCTAACAGATGAAGAGCTATCATCAATTTCTAAATGGTTTCAAATGAACAGACTCTCACATGTGTTTATGTATAAATATATACATCTGACCCAAGACTTGCCCTGCACTTTCCAAAATGTTTTAAGCTGTACATAGAGATTCATTCATACAATACAAGACACTCTTACGACTTTCATCTCCCATTTTGTCGGACGTCCCTGAATCAATACACATTGAACTACAGAGGACCATTTCTTTGGAACAATCTACTGACATCACTACAATCAACATCTACATTTTCATCATTCAAAAAACATTTGAAAAGGTCACTAATCAACAATTACTTTTAAGACGTTAAAGATCTTATTGAAACTCATATCATTTTGTACACTTACACCCTATCTTATTGTTCTTTTTTTCTAATTTTCACTGCTCATTGTACTTTTTGACTAATGTTCACTGCTGCTTAGTGCAACTAATGTTACTTGTGGTATCTTCATAAGTCTTTTTCTTGTCTTCTAACCACCCCTGCACAATGTTTTACCTTTTATCAAACCTTTATTGTTGTTGTTTTCTTTCTTAATGTGCAAATAAAATTAAATTAAATGAAACTTCACGTGTGGAACAACTAGCAACAAAGCAAAGCAACACTGTCAATGAGAGCACATACAGTATCTGACCTTTAAAAAAGGAACTGTGATGAAGTAAATAAAAGATGTGAACATGAGTGGATTTATAAAAACCTAGTGCAGAAAACAAAATGTGGTTTGAAAGACAGACATCTGGACAGCTAGATATACTTTTCTGTTGTGTTGCTGGTCCTAACTGAGAAATTCCATAAGCCCGACCTGTTTTTACTATGCAATACTAGAACAAGCATCTTCATGAACTGGAAATCTAAAGTGTGTCCTGACTCAACTGCTGTTTTCCGTGGAAAACCAGCTGAACACACAATCAACAGTGATCATGATGTTTTACACTTTTCACCGTGCAGTTTCACACACGACGTTCATTTTAAATGTCATGAGAAGTTCCAATCAGCCTGTGAAAACTCTGTGGGTCTCTCTCTGGACTGCATTAATACAAATGTAGGCTCCTGCAGTTTCAGAGCTAGGGACACAAAAACTCAATTTCAATTTTTACCACATTCCACATTCATACATTCATTTGAGCCTGCCAACTTTACAGAAAAACATCCATAAAGTTTTTGTCATCTGCTGGTAGACAGGATTCAGCATAAACCCGCTAGCTACCACTATTAATGTGCTCATTCATCCGACATGTTCTCAGCAGCAAGCAGAACTCATTGCCCATTTAAATCAGATGTCAGATGTCATTGGCATATTGTTTTTCAATTTGAGGTATGTTATCTTATCTGAAAATTGCAATGTAAAATCTTATAGATTTACAACATTAGTCACATTTATCAAGTTAAGTTTCATTTAGGTACACACCTGCAGATACAAAGTGGAAAAAATCGGGGACCACTAAGTAAGAACGTTTTGCGTTGCAACCTGTTATAATTTAACCCTGTGAAACACTCCACTCTGTAAACACTCAAGTTAGAACAGGGTTTGAACATGTTGGCAGCTGATACTGACCTGTTGCTTGGCAACTGGTCCGGGCAAAAAATGTACTGCCATCAAATGGAATTTGTGAACTTGTGGTTATGATATGTTAAGTCGTGTACACATTGTGCATGGTGTTAAATTGTTTAAGGCATGAAAATACCACTGCAAGGAAACGGCAACATGGACGCTATAACGGTATCAACATTATTATCAACATCTTTCTTTTAAAAAGACAGAGGACTAGAAGAGACAGAGGCTAACAATTTAGCCAGGAGCCTTTCAAGGGACCTAGGGGTCCCTACATTGGACAAAAAACTAAACCAAGAATCACATGTTACCAAACCACATAACTCCAATATTCAAACAATTCCTTTATCATCAAAGTTATAAACAAAGTCATACAGTGCACATAGATGATAGTAAAGCAGTAAGGTTCATCATACACATACATTTAGACGTTCTAGTCTTCAGCCAAACCTCTCATTTTTACAAAGCTTTTGGCATAAGGCTTGTTGCATGGGGTATAATTAGAGCATTTCTGACCATGGTGTCGTTGCAGTCTCCTGCACATAGCCCATCAAATAATTTCAGGGGGTTCTCACAAAATGATGGTTATAGTACAGGACTTATGTAATGAGGAACCCCCTCTCAGCTCAGGGCCCCATGCAGGCTTGCTTTGTCTACCCTTAGCCTGCTATGCCCCTGAATTTAGGAAGCTAGCGGGCAGGTAATGTGATGCAGGAAATGCAAAGAGGTAGGGAAAAGATGAGGGACTTATGAATATCAACATTTTCCACAGGCGTATTTTGAAATTCTGAAGAAAAACTTGACGAAAAATGTGTCATTGCTGAATGTGCTTTTCATTCCCTTGCGGTTTATTGGACCGATAGTGGAGCATCAGGTAACAATATGCATTTACTGTAATGACCAAACTCAGGAAAAAGCACAAAGGTAAACTGTCACTCGCAAACTAGGAAAACAAAACCATAAGACAGACCGATGCAAGTTGTGATTGTGTGATATTTTTTTTTTAAATTGTATATCACATTGTAGTTCTTTGTTACAGCCTATCACTGGATGATACTGATTGTGGTTTGCCATTGATATTGGCTGGTTTGCTGATTCCACACGTTGTGTTCTCAGCAATGGACAAATTGAACCCCCCATATTTCGGAGTGAATTCCATCGATTTCATCCCCGACACATGGTCGCTCTACAGCAGCCCACTGTGGCCCTGTGAAGCAAAGTGCTGAATAATGGGGCTGCAAATGACAGGCCGAAATGGCAGCATCAGCTGCACGGAAGCAGGAGGTCTGTCTCGGTCTCAAGGGCAAGGGGGGGGTGGGGGGGGGGGGGGGGGGGGGGGGGTGGTGAAGGATGAGAGAGAGAGAGAGAGAGAGAGAGAGAGAGAGAGCATCGGTCTGCATGGTGACGTCACCCCGCCTCATCTGTATGGCCGTCTCCTGTGCGTTAATCCGCCGCCCACCCGCACCGTCCGGGAGGATGAATCCAAGCACCTTGATTTCATTTAACCGATTCGTCTCGAGCATTGAACCGCTCGTGCGAGCTCACTTCTCAGCAGCCGGGCAGCGAGAAGAGGAGACGGACGACACCATAACCCTGCGCCTCATTTACTGAAAGACCTGCCCTCTTTTCTTCTCCCAGCATTGAGGGGCTCTCTCTTTTTTTTTTCTTCTGTTGGTCCCGCGCGGAAGGATGCGGAGAGGAGCAGCGGAGGCGGGGTGGGAGGATGCGAAGGCTCCGGGATGGATCCTGGAGGGGGACCATGCGACGAGGAGACGAGCAGCCCCGGGTCTCACTGCAGAGGTCGACGCGCTGCATCTCTAGGCTAATTCATTCCCGTTATTTGAACACGTCCCAAGAAGTTGCTCTGTGCGGACAATGGGCCGGGCGTGTGGGCTGTGTCAAATGGTCAAATGGATTATTGCTGTGAACTGATAAGTTAATGTATATTGCGCTTCTTTCGATGTAAGTGCATATTTTGGGATTCTCATCTTTTGGCAGAATGTGCTTGTTCGGGCCTTGGTGGAGAATGAGGGCTACTGCTGCATGGCCCGGCCCCCATACTGTAATAATCTGATTCACTTGATGTGGGGAGGGGTGAAATGAAAAATCACTCTTATATAACATTCCAGCAAGGACATCTGGTCTGTCTGAACTTGGGAATATTCGGTTCATAATGTGACTTCGCAATGATGATAATGTACTTTTTTTCCCCCTTCATGACAATATTCCAGCAGGGGCAATGTGTGTGTAGTAGGCTATTTAGACGTGTGTTTATAGTACTGCAGCGCATGTAGTACACTTGTGTTTTATTAAAATCCACTACATTCATGTAGACAAAAATATTTTAATATTCTGCACTATTTTAGCCGCATTCTTTTCATGAGGAAAATGACCATGTCACCATTTTTTTCATGAGCAAAGAAGAGGATATTTCTACAAAAACCCTTTTCTTACCATTTGCTTCATAGAATTAACATCTCTTTAATCATCATTACAAAGTAAATGCGATGCTCTGGTTTCCATCTGTTGACATCCCGATGGGACTCATGAAATCTGGTCTTAGCCTCATTTAGCTCTCTGCAGACTGGGCTCCACTCTGTAATGGCTGCCTGCTTTATGTGTCCTTGACATGTCATGAAAGAGAGAGATGGACTATATTATTGGTGTGTGCACAATTTTCCCTGCTGAAGGAGACTGCATTTGGGTGGGAAGGTGTAAGCAGTTGATGGCTGCTATAAATCACACATCATCAGTAAAAGGGAGATGATCAGGAAGTGTGTGTGACCTTTAAATATTACCAGCCAGAAAATGAGTTTTCGAAGAACTCAAAAAAAAGTAGAGACAGTTTTTCATTTTGTTCCTTTTTTTCCTCTTTAGAGTCTTTATTCTATGGGTGTTTCCGAGGCAGTTGTGACAGTCCTACAGAATTTCAAAAATGCATCGCTGCTGCAAGCCTGAATGGACAATCAATGCTGTATATTCAGCAGTGATGTGTGTTATTCAGAGAAACACGAACAGTAAGCAGAAACACGGGATGTACAGCAGGTTTAACCTCAGCGCGTTCTTCCTCAAGGTTATTGTCCCTGTCTCTATGTGATTCTGGGCTCCCTCTCTCAGTGTTCACAGTGGACCTTGATTTAAAATCAGTCAATTAAGGCACGCGGTGAATGCCAAGAGAGGAGCCTCGCTGCTCCAGAATGGCTGGAATGCCTTAAAAGCTGCGGTGTACATATGTACATATGCTGCATGTGTTTATATATACCTCTCCGTGGAATGTATTGTTCTGTACCACACTGTAGTGTGCAGAGGGAAAATAAACATAATCAACACCTAGTTTATAATGTATTTTTGGGGGGATTAAGTCTATACAACAATTAAAATTAGTCCTTTACCATCAAATGGTGCTTACTGTATTTTGATATTACTCCACTTAGAATGTTTATGCCATACAATAATACGTATTATTCCGGTAGATTTTCTATACTTACTACTTTTACTTGTGGTACAGTTTTTTATTAACTATGCATCTATGAAATGTTTTGATGTACTTTGATTTTATATGGTGTTAAAGGACAAATAAAGACATTCTATTATTGTGAGAAGTGATGTTTCTTCAGCTCTTAAAGAGGACCAGGCCTCCACGACACCAGGGTTACAGCAACACAATAATTGATTGAGGAAGTGTGATTGCATTCATTGATTTTTAATTTTCCATGATTTGCTCAACTGAAATTTGTTTAAAGAGTTGGCTTTCACTACATGGTCTCTGTCAGGAATTATATTCTGTTGAGTTGCCCACTCTTACATTGACTTACGTTTTTTTTCTATATTTCCTTGGCATGAAAACACTAGTGAATGTGAATTTGATGAATGTGGAACCTGTTTTTAAAGAACACATAAGGTGAACATTAAAAGTGCGCTTGCTCCACTCATTTTCCCTCCGTCGTGAAAAGAACTAAACAGTTCTCTATCATATGTCTGGAGGAGCCATTGTCAAGTCTGAGAAAAATAACCCTGATGATGTCATAGCGATGTAATTGAGGTTATCTCGCATTCGACATGAAGAATACAAATTAAAACAGACATCATGTGTTACACAATGGAGTTGGGGAGAACACACATGGGCATTTAATAGGCAGGTACCCTCAAAACATAATAGGTTTTTGTGTTGATTTATGGGAAATGTGGGATCCAGTGTACATAGCCTATTCTCAACAGAGACCCTGCTCTTGCTGTAGAACACCTCTCACTTCGCCACCTTTACTTGTTTACACTCAAACAAACATAGCTGGCATAATGTCAGCCCACTGTTTGACTTCTGGAATCAGAGGCGTGGGGTGTAACAATGGTGTCTGCGTACTGTCCCACCATTACAGCTCTCCCTTTTACACAGACATGGATCTGACTCTGTGGCTACCTCCACTGCATCTCAATGACATGAATTCTGTGTTTGAACCTTTTATTCAGAATGGTATGGAGATCCCGCCAATACACGTGCTCCACCAATCTCAAGTCTGTCTCGCCTGCATGTCAATCGTGATGTTTCGCCCCTTTGCTAGCATTAACTAATGAAAAATGTACATTTGAACATACACCAGTGTGATAAGAACTACCTAAAATGACAGAGATCATCTATGAGAAGAACTGATTTGACATTGGGATTGATTTTTTGTTTGGTCCATGTCCAATCCATTAGTGAAGTTTCAAAGTGAAGCAGGAGAGAAGTCCCACGTTTGCAATTTCATCAGCTTCCCCAGAAATTCTGTTCGTGGCTTTAAATGTTATATATTACATCTATGTTCATGAGCTCTATTGTTAAAGCCTAATGATTCTATTGAATAGTAAATGACTGCCAATTTAACCTGTCCTGGGTGGTACCAGGTCCTGAATGTTCTGGAATGTTCTGGGGGATGATTGTTGCACTGTCCAGGGACAGGTGATAATGTTCTGCAATGAGTGTGAGGAGACATGCGTGTATTCCTTCCAAAACAGTGTTGTTCAGGGAGAATGAGGGGAGGTTTTCACTAGGACACTGAATTCGCCCCTGATGTGCCTGTAGTCATTCAAAGCACGAACAGACCACCTCCTTCCTTTCCGTCGCTTTTCTGAAAGCAAGTTTAAAACCAGTATTTCCTCCTTGTCGTCCTCATCTACCGATCCCAACACCGGCTCTGTCGCCGTGGCCATGGTGCATGACGCCTCTTTCTTCCTCTTGTGGCGATTCCAGCGGTGTAGATAGTTTTTTGTCAGCAGCGACACCTTTTGTTTAGTAGAGGACTGCGCGGTTTCAGACGCGCCTGCAGCGCGAGTATCAACGAACTGTGAATTGACCGGGATGGGGGCCAAGATGGCGCTCTGAGTGCAAACATTTGTTGAGCTCCGCAAACCAAACAGTTTTTTAGCTAGATGAAGTGTGAACAAATACACATTCTTTAGCTATTTTGATACTACCTCTACTCGGCTATCGGCGGTTAACTCCAACAAGTAAAATGAAAGCTTCAGAGAAAAGGAAGATTGATGCCAGGAAATTGGCAACTGGTGCCAATGCTGCTAGGAAAGCTGCTACAGCTGTAGCAAAGTTGCGATTCTGTTTTGTTGAAATGGAAACTGATCTGTACATAAGCGGTTGAACATCATCAGATTATTTATTAATTATAAACAGGTCATCAAAACAATTGATCTGATCACACCATATTGCACCAGGATCCTCAGCCTCCTCCATCAGGAGCCTTCATTTATTATTCGCTCTGACCAACTGATCTGCCTGTGGAAATGTTGCAGGAGGTGTTCTCCTCCTTTTAACACATCACAATGTTTTTATAGATTTTGATCCATATCATAACTGTACTTGTAGCTGCCATCAGAGTCAGTTATTCACTTCAAGTTAATCAAATGATTAAGAGAGTTCTAAAAAACGGTTTACAGATAATTAAAGGATTTTTTTGTTTTCTGAATATTTAATGTGTAACATGTTTGACATGTCTAAGAGGAACTGACTTTTATTTTATAGCGGAACTAATGTTGTGGTTTCCGTTGCGGGGTCGGGTTGTTGACGCTGTTACACACCATGCAGACCAGGAGCAGACGAAGACGACGTTGAGTCTGAAGACGGCGGGGGTTTGTTTTTTATACTCTTTGTTTAATTATCATTCTCTGTGAGAAGGCTTTGATGTTGTATCGGACTCATTTTTGTAATTTATTGTTTCTCTTTTTTTGTATAGTTCTCACGTCACGCACCGATGTGAAAATAAATGCCCGTAAATAAAAGAACGCTTTGTGTCCGTGATCTTGACTGGACGGGAGTTATAGTACTATTATAGATTTGCTCAGCTGCTTAAACACTTGTCCACATCACATTGTTGTAAAACAGTTAACACAAAGGCTGAGACAGAAGCACACTATACAATATGACTCACAAAATATTCAACACGTGCAGCAAAAGCAAATATTTCCCTCAAACACCACAACTTGTGATCAAATGAATTTACTCTCTGAACCAATGGTTAGTGATCAACGAAATACAGCATCAATAGGAACCAGTTCAGCCTCACTGTCATTTGTGCTTCTTTTTGTTTGTTACAGTATTACAGGGTTACAGGGTAGCTGTCTGACTGGCTTCTTTTATATATATACTAGATATACTAGTGGTTTCTAGAATTGATTGTAAGTCACTTTGTAATGACTTGCTACATTTGTTGAGGGGGCGTGCAACATATCATTAATACCAAAACTATTGTAATAAATAGGGCTGCAACTGACGATTCCTTTCATAATGGATTAATCTGCTGATTATTTTCTCAATTAATAGATTAGTTGTTTGGTTCATAAAATGGTGAAAAATGTTAATCATTTCCCAAACCCCAAGATGATGTTTTGTTTTGTACACACACCAAAGATTTTTAGTTTACTGTCACAGAGGAGCAAGAAACCAGAACGTATTCACATTTAAGAAGCTGAAATTAGAGAATTTTGACTCTTTTTTTTTTCATGAAAACTACTACCTATTAATCGCTTATCAAAATAGTTGTCCATTAACTTAGTAGTCGATTACTAATCGATTAATCGATTAACAGTTGCAGCTCTAGTGATAATTATTCGATTCAGTGGTGGCAGGAAAACACTGCCACTAAGTCGGAACTGTCAAATAACCACAGAATGCAATAGAAAAATCTGTATTATTTCAGTTATTTATCCATAAAAATGGAGGGACACGACGAGAGACAATGGGGCCGAGCTGCTGCGACAGATGCTCCAAAATCTTGACTGCCGTGTCTTCACTACCCTTTTTCCCTAAACCCAGAATGACCCGACTGTCAGTTCAGTCAATCAATCTTGCTATCAGCCCATTTACATCACATAATGACAGTTAGGAGAGAAGAGATCTTCTCTTTATCTGATGGAGGAGGTCCTCTGTTCTCCAACTGACCTAGTAAATATACTCACAAAAAGACATTTGTAAACTGCAAAGAAATTAAAAGGTGGCAGGGACATAAAGTTTTAGTTGAGTTCTATTAAGTTTGGTTCACCTCAGGGAGGGTTAGAGTGCAGCATCCCCGTCCTGAGAGAGACACAGACACCACAAGTTTTTAAGAAATAGTGCTTACACTGTAACACTTCTGTAATGGCATTACCACGTGAAGAGAGGTAAGCCAGGGACTTGAGTTGGAGTGGGAGTATGCAAGTTGGAGGCAGCCAAGATGATGGTAAAGAAGACTGAAGCTGAACGGGTCAGTTACTAACCCCTCCACAGCAGGCAAGCGGTCTGGTCTACTACTGCCTCTGGACCGGTGTCTCCTCTGGCTGTGCAGGCAAGGGGAATGTCCTGGTCCCCAATGTTCCCCGGCTCCTAGTAGACCCCCCCATAGGTCCCCCCCTAGGCATGCTGGGACTGACCCCTTTCCAAGCCTCCCAGGCCACTAAGACCAGATCGAAGACACTGCCCCCCTTACACCCATTAACTTCTGGCTTTTGTGTGCAATGGAATTGGCTTCTGGACATAAACTTGCCATGCACTCATACATACGTAAAATAGTAACATTCAAAAACAAAGGTCGGGTCAATACATCGCCACATACCTCGACGTGGCTCGTCGTGACACAAGATGGTGGCCGGTGGCTGCAAAACTTTTTGAAAGACGTTAACGAACTTAAATTATATATAAATATAACAAAACCAGCTGGATAGTGCGGCGAAACCTACAGTAAACATATTTCACGTGATACAAAGTAAACTGTAAACATTACAGAGGGTCGGGGAAGCGATGGAGAAGGCTCTGTCGACCCAGATTCGGTGCTTGGTCCTGAGCAGGTTGGCCTCAGATGAACAAAGGCTGCGGGAAGGAGTGTGGTAAATGTGTGTTTTTTCTTTTGACCATTATATATATATATATATAAATCTTAGTTGATCATAAATTATATTAACAGGGCTTCCCACCCTAAGCACCTAGTTAAAATCTGGACATTCTTATCAACCTATTATTTCCTTTTTATCAGGGTTAAGAGTATAGTATGCCCCCTGCTGGTCAAAAATAAAATTCAAATGCAAAAAAAAAAGAGGAAAGTTCCATGTTGTTTTCCAAATACAGATATTCATTTCAGCACTGAGTGAGTACCACTGCTTTAACCTTTCCACACAAAATTGTTATTTTTTTTAATGATATAAAATTCAAGTTTGATGAATGATGTTAAAGCTAGAAAGTCCACATGTGTTTGTTTACCAAAAAAGCAACAGTGGACCACAAGGAGGGAATTTTAACTTCATAAAAATAATTTATAATTTAACAACTAATTTTGTTCTGTGATTGATCTGTTTTTTTTCATTATAGATTTTCTTGCACTCCTGTCTTGTCCTGCCCAACATTCCAAACATGGCTACATGTAACAATAGGCAATGGTAGCTTACATGATTACCTGCGTCCCTTCTTGGTCATATTCATACTGTACTTCTTCTACTTCTGATTTAATCATTTAAGTTTAGGGGCACACTTTGCCTGGGTGGTAATCCAGCCTTGACTATGTTTGTTGCTGCAACTACTGGTAGGAGCTCAATACTAGGCGCACTTCTTTTGCTTTTACTACTGCAAGTAGTAACAGTGTCTTTACTGATACCACAACTACTGTACCTATTATTGCGACCTCTACTGGGACCATTACTCTTATGATGAGTTTTTAAAAACTGATATATTTAATGTTACTGAAGAAAAGAGGAGAAAAAAACAACAGAAAGTAAATAAGAAAGTCAACTATCATTAGAGGAAGGTATCATTTGTTGACTGCCATACAAACTCCTTCTGCGCAGGCAAAAACAATCCTGAAGAGGTGAAGGGAAGAAATTCCCCTGTGTACATGTACCAGGGATATAAAGGGCCTTTCTTTTGCAATGCATAAACACTGAGAAGAAAATATGTGTGGGATGCAATGTGTTAAACAAACACTAGAGGGTAATGTACTTCTGATAATCAGCAGCAACAACCCCATATAAAATAACTGAATTGGCCACAGGGATTTCATTTCATGACCCAGATTTTCAAAGCAATCCTGAGCAGCATCAACATCTGCATTATTTACAGAAATGGAAGAAAGTATGCAGATGGTTAAATCCTTCAGTGCCTGATCCTCCTTTAGGTGGTGATTTAACTTAATTTCACTTCGCTCAGACTCCGACTGCCATCGAGCAAGTGTGTCCTGTTATAAATCCTAACTGACCAGTTAGCATGCATTGGCAGAATGCAGTGTGTCATGGCCAAAGTCACCCTACCTGAAAGACAAACAATGGGACATAAGCATTTTTCATTTTCAATTCTGATTTATCATCAATACTATACTTACCAAGGGCTGCACGGTGGTGTCGTGGTTAGCACATTCGCCTCACAGCAAGAAGGTTCTGGGTTCGAGACCCGGTTCAAACCAACCAGGACCTTTCTGTGTGGAGTTTGCATGTTCTCCCCGTGTATGCGTGGGTTCCTCCCACAGTCCAAAGACATGCAGATTGGGGTTAGGTAAATTGGAGATTCTAAATTGATCGTAGGTGTGAATGTGAGAGTGAATGGTCGTTCGTATCTGTATGTGGCCCTGTGATAGGCTGGCCACCTGTCGCAGGGCCCCAATGTCAGCTGGGATTGACTCCAGTTGACATTGGCCGCAAACCTTAAATGGATAAAGCGGTAGACGATGTATGGAGTATACTTACGAAAATGGAAATAAAATGTGGGATTTTTGTTTAGAAGCAGGTCTGAATGATTATCTTTTAGCTCCATACATTTTGATTCATTACTACCATGTGACTGCCCTCTACATGCAGTCCAATGGTAGTGAAAGGAAATGGACAGGGTGTCCATAGACGGGCGGCGACTGTACAATACTTTTCAGAGAGCATTGTGGGATACTATGAGTCCACTATATAGCATATAATAATCCTCATCAAACATTCCACGATAAAATGGTGCACTTACTACACAGTGAACTATATAGTGTGAAGTGAGTGATTTCAGATACAGCCTTATCCATCCATGGCTGTGTACAACATCTAATTTTGCAAGACTTGCTGCAGTTTTCTAAGATAGCAACAATGGTGGTTGGAATTAGAGTCATTACAGTTACAGTTTTTTAGGCCAGGGTAATAATATATTTCAAAGTGAAATTGTGACCAGCAGGTTAAAGTTATGAACAGAGTTGCGATTATGTTTCAATTCAATTCAAAGCAGCGTGTGTGTGTGAAGAAAAAAACAAAATGTACATACAATAGCAGTGAACTAGTTATATATATATACATATGCACATGGGTGGATGTGTGGGTGGACAGGTTGACAGTCTTTGTTGTTTTGTGCCGTTTGACTCCTCTTCTTGTCACAGCATCAAATCATGCTGCTGTGACTCCCACATTCACAAAAGCCTGAAACATGTTTTCCTAAAATGAATAAATAGTGCTTTAGCCCACTATGTCCCAGCCTCAGTCTACACGGCTTAACTGAGTCCCTACGGCACAGAGAAGTGCAGAGACATATTTTCCTCACTTGAGGTTGTAGGGAGAAGTGGTGTCTACCCCTGTCTTCCTTTTCCCACCCTGTCTGCCATTCTTTTATTAGGCCCTCTTCTGTTCTTTCTCTCAGCTCCACTCTCCCCAAGGATACGTGAACATCCACTTCTCTGCTTAAGCTCTCTTTTGCAATGCGGTCCACCTGTTCATTCCCCGTACCCCGGCGTGCCCGGGAACCCAGCGAAGAGTGATGTTACTACCAAACCCTATTCTAAATATATGTTATCTCAGGTCGTTCACAGCTTTGTTGAAGTTGCATGTGGCGCTTATGTTTTCCCCCCTGTCCATTTGTTTGTTGGTTGGTTGGTGTGGTTTGTCAGCAGGAAAATGCAAATCTACCAAACAGATTTTCTTAAATAGGTGCAAGGATGGGACAAGAGCCAAGAGAGAAACCAGACAAAGTAACATAAAAAGGGCAGGATCCAGGAATAGTTTTTCCCTTTATTTAACATTGTGAGAAAGGTTGTTTTTTTCTCCACATTTTCAAATATTTTCCAGGGAATAATTAATGGATGATGAAAAATATATAGCTGTATATATATATATATATATATATATATTTATATTAAGGGGCCTGATATCTATGAGTGTGTGCAATTTAATGTGGCTTGAATTAATTTTAGGCGACTGTCGGGCCTTGGAAGTGTTCACACTTCTGCATCTTTGTGGCTCTCTCACCAAGTCAAGCAGAAACATTCAGAGCATGTGTGATGGAAACTTTCCACCAGAACTTCCTCTGCCCCTCCGAGGACACAACCAGCATCTACGTCATCTTGCGGGCGACGTCTAATATATGTGGCATTCAAGTGTTTTACTATGTTAGAGATACAGAATGCTACCCGACAACAGCAATTGACTTCATTCTGATTGGCAATCTTTTTCACCGAGAGGCAAAGCCGTTGCAGGCCTCCTTTGATGGCTGGTGTGATCTCACACAGTAACGTCGAGGCGACACCTGACAACAACCTGATAACAAAAAAAATGCAACGACAGTGACGTTGTTCGTCCCTCCTCTCTCTGCGACAGCCTGTTTACGATCGAGTCGTGATATGTCCAACTGCAACTGAAGGCAGCAGGACGCGAAAGGTGGAGAGAGGCGGACGTGGAGAGAGAGAGAGAGAGAGAGAGAGAGAGAGAGAGAGACGGAGAGAGAGAGACGGAGAGAGAGCAAGAACAAGAACAAGCTAGCGTCAAAACCGTGAGCCTGTTTACCAGAGACTAGACGCTGTCTTGCGACATGGACGCCACGGATGAAACCAACATCTGAGCTTCGTCCCGTGGCTACGGTATGTGAGTGTGAAGCGACAGGGACGTTAGCTCGTCGTGAGGACCGAGAGGACATCTCTGGCTGTGAGCGAGCAGTCCGAACCTAATCTCCGGATGGTAGTCGCTCCGTGAACGCTGGTGAACCATAGCGGCAACGAAACAAACCCCCCCCCCCCCTCCTCTGCTAAAACAGTGAGGACAGGAGAGAGAGACAGGAGAGAGAGACAGGAGAGAGAGAGACCAGCGGGCTGCCGGGATGAAGTTCACAGAGCATCTCTCCGCTCACATAACCCCGGAGTGGAGGAAGCAGTACATCCAGTATGAGGTGAGTTAGCTTCGCGTCCAGCCCGCTCTCCGATAGCTCCTAGCTAGCCGAGCGGCTAGCCGGACGTTCGCGCGGTGTCCCGCTGGTTAGTTCGCTTCAGCGCCAATTGAACGCGGGCGTTGGGCTCCGCTTCCCTGGGGTTCCTTTCGCCGTCGGGCAGCGGGCTCGGAAGCGACGCGGAGCAGACAGTAGACATGTGTGAGCTAGGTGTGTGATGCGGCTCCGCGGGCTACTGCCCCGGTCACATCCAGCTGCGGCGAGCTGCTGCATGCGCCGGCCGGCAGAGCCCCGTGTGTGCCTGTATGCCTGTGCCCCCCCCCCCCCTCCACTGTGTTTACCACTCATTTTGACGAGTCATCATTTATTGAGCTGGTTAATCTTTGCCCCCATCCCCAAGTCTGGCCTGTAAGGCAGACCCAGTCCATGCTGCTTGCGGTCAAAGGTCAGGGGGTCACTGAGGGGTGCTGACACCTCAGTCTGCAACCTTTGATCCATTAATGCCATTAAAACCTATCTTTGTGATGCCTCAATTTTAAACATCGCTGACAGTGCAAGCACATCATTAATAAAGCACAAACCCATTGCATCCGGGCCGGAACATTTTACATTGGTACGAAAATGACTCTTGTCAGGGTTGTGTACTGGGATTGCAGCGTGTGCGCTTCTGATACCGAGAGAATGTCAGTTGTTATTAGAGCCCACCCAATATCACTGTTGACAAAACGGTTGATAAAATCAGCCGATCCGAGCCTTTCATAAACTTATCGGTATTGGCGTTCATGTTTGCAAATATGAGCTTTTAATTTACCGAATAAACAATGCAGAAAAGACGTGCATATATGTTGATTTTTTTACGTTAAAAATTTGTTTATTTTCCCAATTAAAGTCCTATTTATTTGGTTATATTTGTGTTTTCTTTTTCTTCATAGATAATGACGTTTAGTAAATTGCTTTAACTCTTGGCAATTATTGACATTTTGTAAAATGAATATATAAGCCTATATATCGGTATTGAAAATCTTTTTCTCCCAAATATCATTATCATTATCGGCATCGGCCTCCAAAAATCCATA
Organism: Scophthalmus maximus; assembly: GCF_022379125.1. Taxonomy (NCBI): domain Eukaryota; kingdom Metazoa; phylum Chordata; class Actinopteri; order Pleuronectiformes; family Scophthalmidae; genus Scophthalmus; species Scophthalmus maximus. The sequence continues at coordinate 7,692,564 of NC_061519.1, read as the reverse complement.
CCAGTCTGGCTATAATTCTTATGCAAATCTTTCTGAAGCCATATATCAAGCTTATCAGGGTCAATTAAGGCTGTCACACAGCTGGTGTGTGAGCTGGACTCATTTCATTATCAGTAATCAATCTGCAATCAGGTCACAGTGACAATCAATAATATAAAAGGTACACTCTGTTACACAGTCACTTGGAACAGGGGCCATTAGGTTTTACTGTTACACTGACGACACCAGTCCTTCTGCTGTACAGATGAACTGAATGTCAGTTACATGATGGCATTTTACTCAGTCTGAAACCAGTATCACATCTAAAGCCACCACTCAACATTTGTCTTTCAGCTCTCAAAAAGGTTAAATCCACTGCAGTGTAGAGAGGCAGTGTCATGTCTGAAAGCTGCAGCTCCAACCTTAAACTTAGAGAGCTGAATCTTAAACATTACACAATGAAATAACAATTGTTGCCTTTTAACTTTGCTTCACTTACTTTTCACATAAGAAGTGACAAATTGATCATTTGAGCCGAGAAGGCTCCGCAAGTGTGAATCAACACTTCTTCTCCCACACAGTTCACCTGCCATCGTGCAGTGATGTTCAGTGCAAATTATACTTTCGGGTCCTGCATAGTCGGTGTGATGTTAATTTTGTCCTCTAATTATGTCCTTGAGGTACCACACGAGATAAGCACATTAATCACACCACAGGCAAAAGTTTTGTCTCTGTTTTTGTGCAAGTTGCTTCTATGATACGCTTGAATGAAATTAGCTACAGCTGATAGAATCTGCTGCAGGTGGTATTTCATTTCAGCTGGAGCAAACAGGAGTCAGAAATCTTTTTCTTTTCAATTAAATATCAAGCAATGGATTACGTTGTAATTTAGTCAATTTATTTATTAAAAAAACATTGCTTGTTAATTTATCAATCCCTATTTTTATTGTACAATTAGCCACTAATAAAAACCAGGACCAGCAGAAGTAGAGTGTACTCTCACCATTAAAAATAAATTTATATATTTTTGTCGTAACGAACGCACGTGAAGTTTTCTGTAACAAGATTGTCTTGTATTAGTCATTACAGTATCCGCATTTGCCAGAGAGTTGCAGAAACTTCCCCCGCCATCTGATCGATTCCTCTGAAAATCAGATCATAGGCCAAATTAAGATCGATTTTGATATAAGTTCGTCAGATCGCCCACCCCTAACTACAGGTCACTTTTGCAGTTAAAAAAGAAAAGTGCAGCCAACAACACCGCATACCAAGAAAACCACTCCAGACATAATGTTGAGAACGGCCACTCGCGTTAATGAGAACACAGTGGGGCTCTCCGCCTCTCCCCCAGCCTGCTCGCGCTTGTGTACGTGAGCACACATACAATGCACCCTAAGAGATCTTTTATGTTGCTCTGAGAAGTGTAAAAATACGCTTAATTTGTGATGGACCGCCACAGTCTAGTCAATGAGTGGGAGACATGGACATGCACGGGGGCGGAGACTGGAGTCACCAAAGCATTGGATGAAATGACTGATTGTTGAATTTAAAAAAAAAAATTGCAGTGGTGGCTAAGATTTAGCCACTGTGAAATGTCTCCAGCGGAAACACTGACTTTATTATAAATAATAATGAATACAAAGAAAAACACTAATATAGCCAAATAAATACAACTCAAATTAAGAAAATACATTTTTGTTAAGCATTGTTTATGTTGTAAAATATTTTTATATTGGCACGTATTAGCAAACATAAATGTTGATACTGTTATTTCCGTGAAAGGCTTTTTGGACGATTTTTGTCAGGCAACAGATAAATCTGTCAGCCTCTAATATTATGATCACACTTACTGTCTCATGTTCATTCTCCAGGGGCCTATTCCAGGAAGCAGGTTTAAAAAACTTTGAACTTAAACCTAAACTCTGACTTGATCTACTCACAGATGGGAAACTCAGAGTTTTCGGTTCCAGAAAAGCAGTTCTGAGTTAGTTAGATCAACTCTGATTATTTTCACACAGAGTTACGCGTGTGCCCGCCGAATATAAAAAGTCATCATCAATGGAGCTCTGATACTATGAGTCACCATGGCAACCAAGGCGAAAACAAGGTCCTCCTACGTCATGCCGTTAGAGTTGGAGATTCAACTTTTTGCTTATGGAGAAAATTAGATAATTCTGAGAAAGAGGAGAATCACAGCTGCAGTTGGTGTGGGAGACAGAACTGCCCGAGTCGACATACAGCATATGGCTAAATAAAATAACCAAATGATTTAAAATGATCTGATATTTTCTCCACAAATGTCTTGTCTAAGATGGTTAGTGATACTGTCTGGTGCACAAGCAGCTGGGGTTCGATTCTTGTTGCTCACGTCTGAAAAACGTCCGATGTTATTTCATTATTTTTAATTTAGCTTCAATCCCACTGGCACAAGAATGACGTGGCTGCGGCTGAAAATAAATTATAAGAATATATTGCAGATAGGTAAGGTATGGTTATGGTATATGGCATATGGTTTTGAGAGAAATGGTAAAGTTTTACTAAGTACTCGTCAGAAAAATGAAAGCATCGGGTCTGAACATCCTCTCTGACATGAGGCGACTGAATTAATTCTGTTTCCACAACGATAGGGTTGACGAGGACACTAAGGAGAAACTGTGTTTTTTTTCAAGAAAAACCTGCCAGTGAGCAGGTTAGGTTCACAGCGTGAGTTACCATGGTAACTTACCTAAAGTTTAAGTTCCCTCGCTTTCTGGAACGGAAAACCCAGAGTTTCCCTCTTTTCAGGGTTAAAATACTCAGAGTTCTAGCAAAACCTGCTTCCTGGAACAGGCCCCAGTTAGGACTGATTGGGCAGGAGCAAATCAGTATAGCATCATTTGTTGCCACTGCCCATATCAATATAAACGTGTATAAAGTTGCATCAGGAGGTGAAGTATTCTACCTTGTTTCCATACTGTGAGTACAGATGTGGCAGGAATGCTGCTTTCGTGTTTCTGGTCTCCTGTCTCTGCACCTGTAAGCAGCAGCCTCTGCATTGTTTGCTGTTGGAGTATTCACAGTATTTTCAGAAGTCATCGTCTGCACTCACCACCACACCAAAGCCTCAAATGCCATGACACTAATTACATCTGGAATTTATTCGAAGTGACTTTAAAATAGCTATTTATAGTGTCTTACTATATTTAGATCATTTATTCATTGGTTCAGTCGTGTTTTTGTCTTTTTTTCCAGTCAGTATGAGCCATGGCACAGCTCTTTAGCTTGAAGGCAGATGCTATCACTCGTCTTCACTCTGCACTCTGACACATTGTTTTAGTTCTGCGTTCCTTTTGCAGCACAGCCACATCAGGCGCTTGGCCAAAGGTCTTTTCTTGACGGTAGAAATGCAGCCTGATGAGAAGCTTCAGTTGCCCTTTGTAGAATTCACCCCACTTAAATCTGGTCCAGGGATCCAAACGACAACCAAATAAGCTCTTGTAAAAAAAAAAGAAAAGAAAGCTTGAAGAGGTCAAGACTGGTCAGTACGGTTTGGCTGTTGGAAATTCTCTTTCCAAATTTTTGTTTATTGAAATCAACTTTGGTCTCTGTTAGAATAAATTGTTTGCAAGAAGAAAAACGTAGGAAACAAACTCCAGAGACTCACTGCGCAGCGACAGTTAGCTATCCGTGATCGTCGACACCGACCGTCAGTCGATCCTCACGCCAGCGGACAGTGAAGGTGACCTGCTTCAACAGTGCTTGAATGGCAACCTGTCACACCGTCTCCACACACCGCGACCCAGCACCAATATCTCTGACTCCGTCGACAGCGTCGCATCTCACTTCGTCGACCTTGAAGCCATAACACACACTTAGCCTCGCAGCTAGCTTAACTGGTCTATAAATTACATTTATTATTATTATTACTATTATGTTTACATCGCATGTATTCAAGAAGAGGTGCTTCCTTGGTTTGTGCTCTGCTTGTATTTTAGTATTTATTTCCTCTTTGGTGGTGCACAGGAATAGTCCTGATAATTACGTGGTGGACTTATCATATGATAAAGCCAGAGATGAACATGTACATGAACATGAACTGGATTTTTTCTATTGAACTCCATAATCGCCATTGTGTTTGTTTGTTGACAAAGCCAATCCAATGCTTCAATCCTTTCATCTGCTCTGTGTCGCAGGGGCAGCTCACAAACTGTGGTGTTATCATCTGCTTTTAGATAACATTTCTCTCCACAGCCTTGGTTTCCTCTCTGTTCATTTAGCTAAATTATTGCAGCTGCTGCTTTAGAATTTTATTAGATGTCATGAAGTTGCAATTACACGACTCTGCGAGGGCTTTTATTTCGCCACGACAAGGTCAAACGAGGGAGCGCTCCAAAATTTCTGGGCAACACGCCCTGAGGAGAGGCAGGGAGAGCGACGAGTAAAGACAGAGTAGGGGTTACCAGGTACCAGGGAGAAAATATTACCATTTTCGGTTCTGCCTAGCGGTTGAGGACGTGACTGTCTACGTCACGCATCAACGTACCGGCGCCTGTGTTTTGATATGAGCTAGCGCTTAGCATGCTTGCTAATGTCCGAGCCAGAGTGAGAAATTTTGCGGTGAACGGTCAAACGTCTGGCTGTCCGTTAACAGAGAAAATGATCGATACTCAAAGTGCAGTAAATGCGGGGCAGTTATTAGCTGCAAGTAAGGCCGCACCTCGAATCTGGACAAAATGCATAACATTGATTTGGAGCAGGGTACAGTGTTTGATGTCCTGCAGTCTCTGAGTGCCTGTCACCCTGCTCAGCCAGTGCAAGAAGCTCGCAACCAGCCCCAGTAAAGCTCTTTAACATGCAGTTAGACACATAGTGTAGTTATCACATTTTGCCCCTATTGCTGCTTTGATGAACTGCCCCCACTGCTGAAAAAAAGGAGGAAACTGGCAGTGACACAAATCTTGTACAAGAGTGCAGTGATTCACACAAGCAATGACCAATAGGCCTTTAATAAAAGCTCACGTGATTCAGTTGCAAAAATAATATCGTTTATCGCAATAATTCAGGCCTAATATATTGTTATAATAAAGTAGTTATTGTGACAGGCCTAGGTGTTGCTTATTTCCACAGTTTCACATGGAGTCAGTGTCTTCCAGCTCCTGCAGTGTGTGGACACAGACCAGATGTTGCTTGTTGTTCTGTCCAGCTGTAAATCTGGCCCTGGGCACAGTTAGTTTTAGTCCTGTGATGTTGTGGGACCCGGGCCTCTGAGGTTTGCAGAGCCATGCTCTCCAGGGCGGTTACATGTGTGCCGTATTTTCTAATGGCAGCTGTGTTTGGGTCAGACACTTAGCAGGGAAGCTAGATAAACAGAGGTGTACCCTGAGCTGCTGTGGTGTGATTGCTGCTCTCGCAAAGACTGTCAGCATCTTTTTTTCTCATACTGGCCTGGCCTGTTTCAAACATGCCATGATTTATTACAACTCCAGTTCAGCTCTGACATTGGAGCAGCGTGCAGTTATTTTTTTCCAGGAGTTTTTCCTGCAGAAATGTGTGAGATATTCAGATGCAGTCTGGACAATAGAATACACTCCTGACAGATTCTAGCTTGACTAGCAGTATACTGCACAGACACATTGACTGGCTAAGAAGACTGCAGGGCTGGAGCTCTCTGTCTGGCTCTGGGTTTTTTTTAGTTTCCAAGTCAAGATGTCCATGTGTTAGCTGCGTTTTAGCAGAAGGACAGAACTGGTGTGAGCGAGACCTGACACAAAATGTTACCGGCCGGTGCAGAAAGAAGCAAATGTTCCAGAAGAAGGGGAAGGTGTGAGAATACTAGGTCTACAACTAACAATTATTTTCATTATTGATTAATCTAGAATATGTACTTAACTGATTCATTGTTTAGTTAAAATGGAAAAGACCCCTGTAAACACGTAGAAATTGAGTTTAATTTTATTTCAAAGTTCTATTTGTTTACAGGGGTCTTTTCCTTTTACAGCACATCAATACATTAAAATTAATAAACAGTAAATTATCTGTAGGAGCAGAAGGATCATCACTCCAGCAGCACCTTGTTTGTGATATAACAACCATATGGCATTGACCTGAGGACATTTATCTTTCTTTTTGTTTTACCGAGTTAACATTTTTCAGTGCTGGAAACTTCAAGCTGTGCCACTCTTAGTTCATGGGAAGTAAGTTTGCTGATGGTTGCTGGTTTCAGTTAAGTGAAGCTGACAAATGAAAAATAAGGGTGTATCAACAGTCCACCTTTTCCAACTGCATTCACAGTTATTGTCACTGACAGACTTTATTATATGCTTCTGCTTTTTTCAGTTGTATGGGGTTGTTTTTAGGGAAAATAAGTCACAGAGTTACATTGCATGTTGTGAATTTGATAAATAATAATAAATAAAGGTATATCTTTATACTGTCTAAAGCTAATCTATATTTTACCATGTTGAAATGTCTTTTAATTAAACTTTTTCTTTTGAAAGACAAAGTCCAGGGACATAATTCATATTTAATTATCCACAATGCATCTGTCACCATTTGTTTTAGTGCTAGTTTCCCAGTATAGCACCATAATGGTGCTGATAAACCAGAAAGGCTGCTGACTCCACACAGTGTGGCACAGCTGTGCTAACAATGCTAGCCGTGCTAACAATGCTAGCCATGCTAACTAGCTTCTAGCCACCTTAAATAAAAATAGGCATGTATGAACCGTAAAATATTTAAGAGCATGTTTGCAAATAATAAGTATTCCGAAGTCAACCCAAACAGTGCCTATGTTGTTTTTCTTTCAACAAAAAGGTTAATTACACCAATGGTGATTGTTATTGTCTGTTAAATGTTTTCCTAGCATCATTAGCTGTGATCCACTTGTCATCCCCATATAATAACATGGCTGATACAAATGAATCATGGTACTGGTCTTGGATACTGGTTAACATGAAAGTTACTAATTTGAATTATTATTTAGCAGATTTAAACTGTTTCTTAAAAGACAAAGTTCCTGCTGCTTGTGTTTCAGATAGTTTTAATTTTGTCAGTATTTTTTATTTCAGTAATTGTTTTTTATACCTGTAAGAGAGTTCTGAATTAGCAATAGTATAAAACATTTGAATGATATCCCGTCAATGAACGCAGGGTTTAGAGTATGAACATTGACACTAGGCTTTTAATACATGATGTATGGCTTATGAACAGTGAACTAAGGCCGTGGAAAATGCATCAGTAAAACTTCCATTGTGAGACCTTCGATTAACAACCTGTTCAAGCTGCCAACCAGAACAAACATTAGAGATCCTCCTTCGTTTCTGCTGTTCACTCTGGGCGCTGGCCTTTTGTTTTGTCCAGTTAGTTTAATGCAGTATATTCACGAGTTACTCACACATTTCTCGAGTTTATTTGTAGGATCCCAAATGGAACATTGATCTCAAATTGATTTAAAATGCAGACTTTAGTGTTTGTCTGCATGTTTGAGTGTCCAAGTACTGTTGCTGCCTTCAGCAGAATATAGTCATGGAAGGCAGCTTCTGATTCTGCTGGGCGTATAATCGGATGAAAAGCAAACGATAAAGGACAGCTGAGTAGGAGTGGGAAAGAAAAGGGGGTCAGAGAGAGCAGACAGAGGGGAGAGCAAAATACAGGGGCATATAGATGGAGAGATGTGTACACTCAGAGGTCAGTGTAGGCAGAACGATGGGATTTGTCCATAGACGGAAGCTGAGAATAACTGTGGAGATGGAAGAAAGGGATTAAAAGAAAGAATCTGACATTTCTAAAGGCTTTATTGCCATAATCCTTCTATGAACTCCTAATTAAACTTAGTTCTAGGATCAAAGGAAACATTTAAAGAATGTGAAAATATCAACATATAAAGATTGAGAAAAAGATAAGGAAGAGAAGAAGTGGGTAAAAAGGTCAGAGGGATAATGAAAGACCAGATCTTTGTGATGGCATCAGATCCCACCTGAATGGTATGGGTGTCCATACCTGCCCATAATCAGTCATCATGCAAGCTGACACATGCATGGATCACATGCTTGGATGTTTTCTCATAGCCGTCTCCTTTCAGCCAAGTCTTATTAAGACATACTCTAGAAGTATTGTTTCCCTCTGTTCTCTCTGTCACCTTTCATCAAAATGCACTTATTCAACTCACAGTGAGTAGAACAGTAGCCAAAGCTAAGGAATCGAAAGAGATAGTGACTTTTTCTTCATGGTAGAGCTGAAAATCACTCCTTCAGGCCTTTAGGCATCCAAACCTCTTTGGTTTATATTTTGATCCCCATTGGGGCCATCATCATCTAAAAATTAAATAGTCACATGTCAAATCTTGTATTAGATGGTTCATGGTCAGCTGGATCTCATGGTCAGTGAGTTTGATTTGAAAAGTTTAAAAAAATGTACATAACATGCTGGCGTTCCAGAATCTGCATGACAGCAATAGCAACCTGTTACTCAATGCCAGCTCTCCCTTTTACATAAACATCACTCTGGCTCTGTGACTACTAGGTCCTTTGATGGTTTAAAGGCAGAACAACAATGCCCCCCATCCAGGGTCCATACATCTTAAAACAACAAGGCTTGTAGGTTGTCTTTGTCAGCAGGGGCGAGTACCTGCAGACAATGTTCAGAGGCACAAACCACTAACTGACTACTGGGTTGTGTTAGAACAAGTCTGATCCATGGCACCTCCAAATCCCAAACTACAGGACTCAAAGTATCTGCCTCTAACATATTGGTGCCAGATACCACAGTACACACTCAGAAGGCTTGTAGCGTCCCTGCCTCACACTGCCGAGCTGTTTTGCTGGCACGTGGGAGGAGTAACACCATTTTAGGTCGGGGTGGTCATAATGATTTGGCTCATCAGTGTATAGTCTTTATTGAACACACCCATCAATCATTCCCAGTGCTGATGGAAAAAGGAAGTGAGCCTTTTTACTTAATAACTGGTTTAACCTCCTTTGGCATTTTAAGCCTCAAACCAGCTCTTCCAGTATTCGATCAGACCTGACACCTAACACTTTGTAAGGATGTCTGGTGTGAACGTCCTGAGGTGAATGGGGGAGCTTTAAATCATTCTGTTTGGGGTCATTGGTCTGTTGCATCAACTTCTACTGAGGACTCGGCTCAGCACTGGGCTGGGGACTGGGCTTACTGTGCGCATTCAGGCTGCTGTTGGATGTTACGAACTGCCGCTTGATTGATGCTGTCACTTTTTTTGCTTACCCCTACACCCTGGGAGGGGCAGAGACGCTCTGCCTGTATAACATGTTCGCCGCTGGGGATTTTTATCAGCGCTTCCTCGCAGAGTTCCCTGACCTCACCACACCCACATTTTCGGCAGTCTACGCACATGCTCAGTGCTTCGACTCAGCAAAGCTTGCAATCGCCAGTTCGCAACCATGGAACGCCTGGGCATCGCGCAACGCTCCGACAGCCCTTGGGCCTCCCCCCTACATATGGTTACTAAAGTTGATGGTAGTTAACAGGTTCATCCCCCATGCCGCTCACCTCATGCGCCCTTTGTACGAGGCCCTGCGGGGCAGCTGCCCCAAGGATGAGGTTGACTGGTCCCAGGAGATGGACAAAGCTTTCGATGGGGCCAAAGCTGCGTTGGCTAACGCCACTTTGCTGGTGCACCCGCCTCCTGCCGCCCCAGTCAACCTTACGACGGACGCGTGTTCACCACAGATATCCAGCATTTGGCTGGCAAAGACAACTTGGTCACGGACTGCCTCTCCAGGGCGGTTGCTGGGTCTCTGCACTTGGGGCACGACTATGCTGCCATGGCAGTTGAAGGACGTGGTGTTTGCTAACGCCAATGCCACGCTACTCTGTGACGTCTCCACTGTCCCGTCCTATGGGGCCTGCAGGTTGGCGACGCCATGTTTTTGACTCGATCCATGGTTTATCCCACCCTGGTATGAAGGCATCTACCAAGCTGGTGAGCGCAAAGTTTGTCTGGCCCGGCCTCAGGAGGGATGTTAAGACCTGGGCTGGCTCCTGTGTGGCCTGTCAGCGTGCCAAGGTGCACCGTCATACCAAAGACCCCTTGGCGCCGTTTCTGGTGCACGAGAGGCACTTTTCGACCATGTCAATGTAGACCAGGTGGGCCCCCTGCCATCCTCCCGCGGGTTCACTCACCTTCTCAACGTGGTGGACAGGACCACCAGGTGGCCAGAAGCTGTTCCTCTGTCTTCGACCACGTCTGCTAAGGTGGCCCGAGCATTCATCGGGCCATTGGTGGCCAGTTTTGGTACACCAGCTGACCTCACCTCCGACAGGGCCCAGAAGTTCACATCCGCGATCTGGACGGCAGTTGCCGAGGGCTTGGGGGTGAAGCTCCACCGCACCACAGCATACAACCCATAGGGCAACGGACTGTGCGAGGGGTTTCACCGTTTCTATGAAGGCTGCTCTTCGGGCCGGCCTCACAGACTGCAACTGGGTCCATCGCCTTATGTGGGTCATGCTTTTAGCATAGAGGGACACTGTGTGTTCATGGGGTGGCAAGCAAGTGTAAGCTGCTGTCAAAAGTGGGAGTAAACAGACTCAACTTGATTTCAACTCTCCGTCTCGTTTTTCCTTTTGTATATATCTTTGTATATATACAAAGATATTAGACTTACTGGAAGTTACATGCATCTCTTTGCAAAGTGTGTGTGTGTGTGTGTGTGTGTGTGTGGGGGGGGGGGGTTGGTTCCTTATGCTGGACTGGTTGCCCCCCTGGTCTATAACTTTAACTGTGTTTGTTTGGTCCAGTTTAACCTGCAGGGGTCTGTGACGACAGCTGAGAAGGAGGAAATAAAATAAAATAAAATAAAACAACCTCTGAACGTCTTTACTGTAGAAATCAACCCGAGAGAAGTAATCCAAACTCCAAATAACAAAGAAATTGCCCTATCTCGCAATGTTAAAGAAAGAGATAAAAATTCCCTGGATTCACCTCTTTTTTGAGAATCGTGTCAAAATGTAATGAGTTGTTTCTCAGACCAAGTTTCGTGAATATCTGCTTTGGAGTTTTTATGTAACCCAGCCAGCCAACCAGAAAGAAAGAAAGAAAACAATGTTCTTGATGGAGATAATTAAAACAGAAATATCAATTTAGGTTTCATTTTATGAATTAATCAATCTCTACAATTGTATTAATATTATTTTTCATGCATTTATGGTCTATGATGAATATTCTCCTATCCTGAGCTGTCTGTGTCTCGGAGCTTACCCGTTGCAGGGGGTCCAGCTCTCACTGCCTGACCAGACACGTAGCATGGAGAGACACAGAGATGGACCACACACACACACACACACACACACACACACACACACACACACACACACACACAGAAAGAGAGACATTTTCAGTTTGTCACTTTTAAAATATGAGGTGAAATACCACAATATCACACCAGCACATTATTATTATTTTTATTTTCTTGAGGCAAAGATCATTTGCTTTTATTTTTATATTATTTTCATATTTTTGAATTGTTGTATTCAATTTAATCAATTCGTTTTTGTTTGTTCTTTATATCCGCTTTGCAGACAGCTGTTCTGCATATCAAGCACCTTGATTTAGGATTGGCTGGTCTGGTATAATAAAACAAAAATGATCAGTCATCTTTTTTCGGGCAGGCCATTTTCTTTTGCTGTTTGGACAGTGTTGGACTTTTCCCGGTCTGGATTGTGGAAGCAGGGAAGAGGCTTTCTTTCTCCAGGACCGAAGCGCTCTCTCGCTCTGGACCAACCACCTCTCGTTCCCCAACAGCATGGCGAAATACACACCGATACTTATCGCTAAACTTGAGGCGCTGCAGCTTTAATCATTATTATAAACGTCCGTGTGTGTGCATGCAATGAAAATGCTCTTGACTGAGTTTACAATGCCAGCAAGAGGCTAAGAGGGAGGTGGAGAAGGAGAGAGTGAAGGGGAAAAGGACAGAAGTAGGGTAATCTGTGAGGATAAGCAGAGTTGCCCTCCTTCCTGCAGAGCTGCATGTGTTTTGTTTTGGAAACTTGCGCCTTAGCACATGCTGAGCCAGCCTGCTCAGCAAACACAAATATACACACATTCTCACACACAAACACATGCACACACATCCCATGGGCCTCAGGACAAGTGAGGGGAAGATTGTTGTTTTGCAGTGTTTCTGTATGTGTGTGTTTGCTGCTGAGGAGAGTATGTTGTCAGATTGGTGAACAAAGCAGTGTGTCAACATATATCGCATCATATTAAAAGAAAGTGTTGTATTGTGTGTGGCTGTGTGTTGTCTTGACATTAGTGCCAATATAACAGTTAAAACAGACAGTGGTTTTTCATTACTTATAGACAGGATGCAATTTGTGCAAAAAGCAGAGGGGGTTACTATTATTTGTCATGGGGCAACCTCCGCGCTCTACCATGGGAGCTAAAAGTCTCGAGAGCTAGCATTAGCTGCTAGCACGTCTCTTAACGGGTCTGTGAGTGAGGTCTACACACACTGCACGCACTCGACTGGCTTGGCCACCGTTACATGTACACAGCTAAACAAAACATGCTCCGATTCCATTGTTTACTATACTCTCTAAGCTGTCTGCAGCCCGGAGCTGCTGACACAGAGTAAAGCGGTGAGTTGCTACTGTAACTAGTTCGTAAACTACATACAGGGAAGCAGGCCCTCGCTCACGTGTCGCAAGTCATGGCATGTTGCAGATTTCACATACCACATCCGTGTACATGATGCGTCGAGTGCACCATGTAAATCGGATGATGTTTGTCAAATAAGTCATACTTTCTGTTGTCAGTAGGTGGCGCTTTGACCATGGCTCAATATTGACATGAAAATGTGTTGAGGGTGGGACTGTTATAATTCCTGAAAAAGTTGGTGAAGATATGAGCATGTGGACTGGAGTTATAGTAGTCTGATGTTTCATGGCGGCAAATCAAAATTCGCCACCACGCCACGGGGAGGGTGTTAGATGAAACGTCACAGACGTCTCCACATGACATCATCAAAATGTTTTCTGAGGAAGTTTGAGGTGGATCTGGTCAACCTGGAAGGCAGAGGAAGATCCTCTATTATTGAGCAACATCCAATTTTTCCGCTAGGCCGAGCCCATGTTGATCGACATTAACCACAAATTCTTTAGATGACAGCGACCAAATATGGAGTTGCTGTGATTAATTCTGTAGGAGGAGATTTTTAAAGTATGATGCAGCAAAATGCATCAATTTTTGAGCTCAAAATTAAAAATGTCCGACATCCAGTAGGTACCCTAGTAGGTCCTCACATGCTACATGTGCATACCATATTTCGTTCATCTACATCACATTTAAAGGTGGGGGCCTTGGCTTTAAAATGTTATAGGGGGCGCTAGTGAGAAATTTTTTCACCATAAGACTAAAGAGCCATTTCAGCCATGAGGAATTGCCGCTCTCAAACCCTCTGCCAAGTTTCATGAGATTCTAAGCACCCCAAGTCCATCAAACATACATTCATATTTGATGGCGAACAATGCGTTGCCATGGAAACAGTGTTTGACAGATGGTCAAACCTTCCAGAATATAACATCTGCAACGTCTCACAGCTTCACTGACCAAATTTGAGGTGGATCTGGTCAACTTGCAAGACAGAGGACATGAAAGTATAAATCATGACACTTCCTGTTGCCAGCAGGTGGCGCTAGGGCGTTCGGTCAATATTGACATGTAGCCGTGTTGAGGGCGGGGCTGTTATCATGCCTAAGAAGTTTGGGTCCGATCGGACCATGTAGCTTCGATTACGAGCAACTTCCTCTTTCATTGCGAATGATCGAAATCGCCACGCTGTCACTGCCACACCCTCTGACGAAAAGTCAGGATTTTATACGTTTTTCATCCAATAGGTCTTTTGATGACACACACCAAATTTGAAAGTAGGTCATGTGAAATCTGTAGGAAGAGTTTGTTGAAATATAGCTTGTGAAAATGGCAAAAAGCTGTGCCAAAATGTCACTTTGAAACAAAAATGTCTGACTTCCTTTTGAGATTAGCATATGCCTCGAATGGAGTTTTTGGTGTATTTGGACATGATAAATGTGCGTGCCAAATTTCATCCATTTGGTGAAACCTGAACGAGGTGCTCAATTTTAGCAAATTTGTAGGTGGCGCTGTCGAGGCATTTTGCCACGCCCATGCAAAAGATAAATTTTACGCAAATTACATCCCATTTCTGGCAAGTTTGCACATTTTGGGGAACGTACATGCACGTTTGGAATATGCAAATCATGGGCAACGCGCAAAGAGAATTATAATAATAATAATAATCCTTAGAAATACAAGAGGACCTTCGCCAACCTCCTGCTGGTTAGTGCTCGGGCCCTAACTAGGGATCGAACTCCTCAGGAACATATTTACTGTTGTTATAAATCATGTGAAAAGTAGTGTAATTTTCTCATAGACTTCTATAGAAACAGATTAATTTTTACAACCAGTGAGTCGCCCTCTGCTGGTGATTCCAGAGAATACACTTTACAGGCACTTTAGCGTTGGCTTCATTTTCCGAACCCGGTAACTACATCCATTTTTATTTACAGTCTATGGGTTAGCCCAGTACCCATAGACTCTGTTGACGGTGACGAAGGTCATGTTGCCACAATGTGGCCTCGAAACACAAGGGTAAATCCATTTTTTGCTACCATAATCAGAATCCATAGGACCGTGTGACAACACAACTGACACCACAATTTGTGCCCCTCTCACTTGCAACTCTGTCTGACTGTCACACTCATTTAATGATGACTTAAGGGAACTGGGGAAAAAATGTACTAATGTAGAACATGGGCATTAAAGGTCGTCAGAGGCCGTGTATGAGATCAGTGTAGATAATTATAATTATTTGAACTTCAGAGGACAAAACCCACAAACTGCCTCCCAGCATGTTTCCATTTCTTCGCTGTGATTTGTTACTCAGGTTGTTCTTCTCACGTCATGTTATATTGGTAGGTGGTGGTGATATTCTCATAAACTTATCACTGCTGAAAAGGAAATAAGCGTACAGCTGCACTTTACAACTGGTTAGTAACATTATAAAATATACAAACAAAACAACAACAACTACAAACAAACATCAGATAGTTCAACAGAAGACTAACCAGTCTCTAAAGCCCAACCAATATGGATTTTTTTTGGGGGGGGGGGGGGCAGACACTGATATGAGGGAATAAAACATTTCTGAAACTGATATACCGGCAGAAATAGATAAAAATATTTTGGAAAAATTGTCTAAGATGTTCTTGTCAAACCCCTATGCCAAATAAATGTAATTGGGGCTTGATATTTTATAGTTTAACCACAAGCTTTATTATAAATTACAAATAAACTATGAATAAAAAGAAGACACAAATACAACCAAATGTATAGAACTTGAATTGACATCAAATGTAAACATAAATGCATGTTTCCTGCATTGTTTATTCTGTAAAATACAAATGTTTAATATCGACGCATATCAGCAAACATAAATACAAATACCGATATATCTGTGATAAATCAGTCTGTTTTTCTTAACATCAGAGTGGTCCTCGTAAACGAATCCACTCAGCTTGTCAACCAGACAACAAAGAGCAGTTTTTTGTGTGTAGTTTGGCCAAGTGATGGAATGACTATAATCAATTACAGCTGGTGAATTTGACGCTTATCATGTGAAATGATAAACAGCAGCGTGAAACTTTCATCTCTCAACTTCACACGGCCAACTGGTTGAGTTTGTGACTTCAGTCTGCGCTTGTCTGTTTAAATGACAATAGAAGGGATGTTCTTAAAAAGAATCCATGGAAATAATGAAGTTAGTAATAGTGTATGTCCTAACATATACAATGATCTGAGTGGCGTTCTGTTTCCAACACAGCATGTTGGAGAACATGGCTTGTACGTGAGTCAAGCGGTCTTGGTAAGAAATGGGAGTTGGGAGCTTCTACTCTGCTCATGCACATATTGTGTTTGTGTGAGAAGAAGCTGTTTCCACACTGAAGGCAGTGGAGCTGATGGGAATGCTAGCTGAACTACATGGGGCTCACAGTGGTAGACTTGAATCCCTTCTCTCCTCTCTATCGCCTCTACCTGCTGAGTGCTTCGTCTCAGTTTACACTGGCAAACAATTTTTGTATTGATCCTAAGTTCAGATTATAGCTCGGGTTTTATTGTCTTTGAAAACACAAAGTCTGTCGTAATTGCCAAATGCTGTGGTACAGTGCGTTATATCTGCAGCTTTTTCTCTGTTTGGATAAAAAACAAACACTTTCTGATAGGGGTGGACGATCTGACCAAAAGATCATATGACAATCTTTTGGCATAGAATAATGATCCACAATCCGAATCGCGATTTTTCGCATCATCTAGGCTTTCCAAAAAAAGTGAGTCAACAAAACCAACAACAAGTGAGCGTTTTGTCAGAAAAAGGCCGACAAATAAAATGTATTTTGAGAAAAATAACAGGACCAGCAGTAGTAGAGTGTTCTTTCACTTTCACTAATGTTTTGACAGAATGCTCCTACATTTGTGTGGCAATGAGCATTGGGCATCGTGCAAGAACAGTTCGTACAAACAGGTTTTTTCATAAATTGTACGTACAAGTAATCTAGGAGAACTTCCCCCATTCACCATTTTCTTTTGTATTTGGACATTTCTGTCAAATAAGAACAGAATTTATGACTGGTCCAGACCTGCCATAGGATCCCAGTGGATAAAGATTAGCAGTTAAATGTATGCACTTTTTATGTTTAACATGACCCACACACAATAGTATAAATAAATGCAGAAATAAATAATTTTATACACAAATAAATTATTAAATATAAACAATTTGCGATGAATAAGGCCAGTTCTCTATTTATACGTTTATTTATACATCATTTATGTATTTATAGAGCAGTGTGTAGACCTCACTCTGAGACACATTTAGGGACATGCTGGCTTCTCATGCCAGCTCTAAAGATTTTTAGCTCCCTTGGTTGCGCATCCGTTTACAATGAAAATGTAAACGAAAAACTTTTGTATAAGTTTGTCACCAAACAGCCTGGACATAAACTACAATTTATCCTCACGGGTCATGACTACATGAGAAGCGCGTGTGTAACTAATTTTCATCTGTATATAGAACTACAGTAAGATGCACCATTGGTTACAACAATGTACCACACAGCAGCAATACAAGTGACCTCTTCAAACATCTAAAAACAACGCAATCTGAAAGTCATAAGGAGGATGAGCAAAAACAAAAAGATGATTCCCAGTCTGCTGCAACAGCAAACAACAGTTTGTTTGGGGAAAAAGTCATGACCTGTTTAAGACAAAGAAAATGCAAATGGGCACATTTTATGTTCATATTTATGTTATAATTATTTATTGTTATTTTTAGTTGATAATAGTATTTCTGTAAATTTATTAGCACTTAATTTAGGTGTAGTAAATTATTCGTGGCCAGCATGTGTCATGTAATTTGAATACCCCTCAAGAGTGGTACAGTATAAAATGATAAAATTGTAACAAAAATATCAATATTGTATCGAAGGTTCTGGGTTTGCGTCCCGGTTCAAACCAACCAGTGCCTTTCTTAGTGGAGTTTGCATGTTCTCCCTGTGTCTGGTGGGTTCTCTCTGGTTCTCCAGCTTCCTCACACAGTCCAAACACATGCAAAATGTAATTTGTCATTATTGGCAAAATACTTAAAATAACAATTGGGAGCACCTGTATGTGGGATATTTTGGCTTTATCTTTGTACAGTGAGAGGAAGAGGAGATGTAATGTCAATCTTTATATAATGTCAATGACAGTTAATGGTTTGCTCTGACAAAACATTTTGAGATCTCAAAGTGTGTATATATGCTGGTATTTGGCATTATATAACATCCCACAGATGTATATAAAACTCTGTAAATATGTTTCAACAGATTAAATAATTAATGTCAGTCTTTAATGTTTAATTGTTGAATAATTTCTCTCTTGCAGGCTTTCAAAGATATGCTGTATGCCGCTCAAGACCAGGCCCCATCTATTGAAGGTATGACAGACTTTTGAACGTTTATGAATATATGAACAGTCTTTTTCCGTAGGCGTCTGTCTTGTGAAATAAAGTCCTGTGTGTGTGTTATGGCTGTGCCACATCATACCGTCCACAAAAATACATTTTTACCAGGTTAAAAAGTGTGATATCACGATATCAATGATATAGCGACGCAATGGCATATGATGCATTTACGTTCCCTGGCGCGCATGCGCTCAACAACGACACAAGCCCAAAGATGTCTGAGAACAAGAGCAGCGTGTCAGCCTGGGCAATACAAACAAACCTTCAATCAAAATATAAACACTCACTGCTCATGAAAATAAAATACATATGCTTTCAAAACTTAAATAAAAGATGCCTTCCATCTTTTTTTGGGATACCCATTGTGCCGTCAAGAACTTTCTAACACACACTTGCACTCAAAGACCACAAGACATGTGACTCAGGATTTTACATAACTGTAAAATCACATATGTATTTCTCGAAGTATCCCAGGTACCTGATCACACTGATCCACATCATTAATGCAGATGTTCCCAGGAAGATACTGCACACATCTAACTGGTCAGACTCTTTGCTTGTATGTCCATCTTTCAACGCATTTGGCATTGTATGCAACGGAGCCCACAACCAGACGTTCAGGATTGAAGAGATAAATAACAGCAGAAAGACTGTTACAAAAGTTGTTTCTGACGAGAAGCAGTTGCTCTATCACTGATTGTGCCGCTCGTGTGCATGATTAAGACAAGCATGTCACCCCAATGAGGGGGATTGCCCCACCGTAGCGAGTTTGGAGCGCAAGACATCGGTTGGTATTCTGGCGAGGTGGAAACAGACCTGACTCTGGTTAGCTTTCTTGTGCTCACTGTTATGGCCAAAGCCATATACCTTTCGATCTATGCAACATCTTTGCCTAGCAAGCGCATCTTTTCAACCGCAGATGAAATTGTTACCTCCCAAAGGTCTCCGCTGTCTCCAGAAAATGTGCATTATTTGATTTTTGTCAACAAAAATATGCATGCTAGGCGTCGGTTAGCTCACTTGGTAGCACTGGCGCCCCGCGTCCGGAGGCGCCGGTGATGCTAAGGATGTGAAGTAAAGCTGCCACTACATGTGATAACATCTTACAGCAGAGTTGTTACTGTGGCATCAAGCAGTGTATCCCAATGTGTTGCCAGCTACAAATTTTATTTGTATTTAAATTAAATATCAATTCTAAAATATTAATACCTCACTGAACTGTTTATATCAAATCATGGTGATATCTAATCGCAAACTTCATATCGTATATTGAACTGAATCCTGAGATAACTGTATCGTCCCATCCGTAATATAAACCGTACAGTATCCATATCGTATCAGTCTATTTAATGTATGGTTGTTGAATTTTAATACAATTCTAAGTACCTGTGATCGGAGGCTGTGATGTAGCCTGGTCTAGCCCGGTTCCTTACCTTTATGATATGAATGTGGTTCCCATAGGATTTTGAGAGACTATGGGGGTTTGACCTCAGACCCTCCAGGGTGGTCCAGGGGCATGCTCCCTGGAAGACAATTTTGTTCATTTTAAAGTTAAATCCATCACTCTGATGAACTTTGATAGCACTTTAGGAGGCAAGATCTATGAAGAACTTTATGCTCTTGTGAACAATTTTGTGCTGTAGTAAAGCATTTAATCATAAACACATAGGTTGTATGGATATGCATGATGATCACCACCATTAATATCCTTTGCTGTAAAATGAATTTGATTGAAAATGGCAATTTAGGAAAATACTATACATGGAATGGTACTGAATAAAGAGTATTACATTAAATATTGTTATTATGGAGTCTGACAACTTTTCCGATAAAGGACCTGCGGTACGCCGTCTTGCATGGGGGGTGCACTTCAATTTCGACAAAGATCCACTCAGCTGTCCGCACTTGCCCCAATATTGATATCACTATAATTCGATATCCAAAAATGCCAATCAAACATAAAATTAAACAGAAGAAAACGGGAGAAGTTGTCGACGCTGTCGACGCTAACAACGGCCTAGCCTCGCTAGATGTAGAGGGGGAGGAAGACGCAAATGCTAGCGGCCAGGTAGATGACAAGGCTCACGCCGTCAAGGGCAAACCCTCTGACGAAAACTCATGATTAAGAAATCAGGAAGGGGGCAAACATTTTTTCACACCACTGTGTTCTATACAGGAATCCACAGTCACATGCTGATGGTATCATTAACAGGCTGTTCCATTCTCATTTTCTGACTAATGAAAAAATCCACTGGACTGTCTCGCTGTCTGTCATTTTGTTTCATATCTTCCCCTTTATTTCAGTTTATTTTCAACATGTTACTGTGACTCAGAGGTGCAGCTGACAACAGCATCAGCTGGAAAATGTTAAAGATGGATACAGTGGCCTAAAAACCCATGCTCTCCCCGAGAAATGAGCTCCTATATCAAAATGATAGACTTTTCCTTCAATGCCAATGTATTGGTATAACGTATTCATTTCATTTTATCAGTTGCAGGGCTCCATGTCGCACATGCGTCCAAAAATCTGTGAAGTGTGACTAAAATTTTTCCTTGAAACCCGGTATTAAACGGGCCCCGGGGCTAAATTATGAAACACCGTAGCATTGATAAGCTCCGACGTTATCTGTGTTGCTAACGGTATTGAAGAAATTAATGCATTTGTCTATGATGAACCTTCGCAATTTACAATCCTAAGGAGAGATTTGTTTCCGAGTCTGTCCTGTGCAGGGGGCGGGGCCAGCTCTCACTGACTGTCACACCCGCAGACCTGCTCTGTGTGGTAAAAAGTGTGGTTGTACTTCACCAAAATCGATTGAAGCAACGATCAACACAAGCAATCTGTCGAAACATTTGGTGAAAGTGATAGTACATCTAAACCCAAAGCCCCTTCACAGCTGCAGCTAGTGGGAGGATGACTGAGGAGAGGGTAAATAAGTGCAACCTGGCTTTGACCCGGCTTATAGTAAAAGGCCTATGTAGGCTACTCTACTACAACAGTTAGGCCTGTCACGATACTTTTTGTCCGACGATATATTAGGCCAGAATCATTGCGATAAACGATATTATTGTCATTTTTTGCAACTGATTCATGTGACCTTTTATTAAAGGCCTATTGGTCATTGCGTGTGTGAAACACTGCACTCTTCTACACGATTTGTGTCGCTGCCTGTTTCCTCCTCTTTTTCAGCAGTGGGGGCAGTTCATCAAAGCAGCAACAGGGGCAAAACGTGAACTAAGTACTGCATGTTAAAGATCTTTACTTGAGGTGCTGGTGATCAGGCTGACACAGTCACGCTCCCACAGGACATCAAAGACTGTGCATTGCTCCAAATCAATGTTGTGCTGTTTGTCAAGATTCTAAGTGCGACTTGCAGCTAACCCGCATTTACTGCACTTTGCCTTGTTGTCGCTTTTTCTGTTAAAGTACAGTCAGACTTTTGACTGTTCACCGCGGTGTGTTTCACTCTTTTGGTTGGACTTTAGCATGCATGCTAAGCGCTAGCTCATTTGAAAACACAGGCGCCGGCACGTTGATGCGTGATGCACACAGTCAGGTCCTGGCAGATGAATAGAAAACCTCCTGGCAGGTAGTCACGTCGTAACAGATAACCGATAAGCAGAACCGAAATTTAACTTTATCTCCCGGGTACCCGGTAACCTACTCTGTCCTCACTGTCTCTCTGACTCTCCTCTTAATTCATCCCACTCTGGGAAATTCACTTGTCACAGCAGCACAGTCTCACACAGGGAACCAAAAAATGTTTAAAAATTCAGGAACAAACTTTTTTCGAAAAGCTATGTACATATACACACAGTGCTAAAGTGATGTGCAGTGGGTTGAAAATAATACATATTTTATCATTATTATAATAATTATTAAATATGCATAAATATATATGTATTTCACAGAACTATAGTATACATGGAATGGTACTGAATAAAGAGTATTACTTTAAATATGGTTATTATGGAGTCGGACAACTGTCGGGATGAAGGACCTGCAGTAGCATTCCGTCTTGCATTGGGGGTGCAGCAGTCTGTTGCTGAAGGAGCTGCTTAAGGCCCCTACAGTCTCGTAGAGGGGTGAGAGGGATTGTCCATGATGGATGTCAGCTTGGCCAACATCCTCCTCTCACCCACAGCATTGTAGTGTGTTCTGTTTGTTATTCATGGGAACACTGGAAAAAGAGATGATGTAAAAAAGAAAATGTAATGCGCACACAGATGGAATTACATGCACAGTAAACAGACTTTTTAAATAGCATGAAAGACAGCAGTGGTGGCATAACCCACCTCTGCACTGTGTGACTTCCAGGTTTGAATGTGTTTAACTTTAACCCAATGCAGGGTGTTGCTAAAAAAAATACCCATAAAACACCAATTGTCAAATGGAAAGTGCAGCCTATTACTGAGAGACAGACATGTCATAATGATAATAATGATTATAATCATGATGACATGAGCTGAGACACAGCAAGAAAAGAGCAGAATAAGGCCGAAAAGGGATAAGGAGATTACTGTAGTCTGTCTGTGGTGGCTGTTTGTGAGAGGGAGGGAGGGAGGGGATGGCTGGGACTCTTCAATTTAGTTAATTTGGTGTCTTGTCTTAAAGCTGCCAGTCTGAAATGCAGTGAATCACTGAGTCTGCACCCTGACTCAAAACCACCTGCTCTGTCTGTTGTTTGGTTGTTGTTGACGTGACAGTGGCTACAAGTTAGTGGTTGGACACACAGGTTCTCTATGGCCACTGTTCAATTAGAGTTTACAAGCTGCCCTCTGGTGCATGCACCGGGGGCCACGCACCTCGGTGCTCGGGCCCTAATAAAGCAAAGGTTTTCACACTTACTCACAACCATACACAGTCTAATGTTCATTTAATATCTACACCCAGGTGCATTAATGTCACTGCTCTTGAAGGTTCACTAATCTAACAACTTGTGTCTTCTTACAGTCACAGATGAAGATACAGTCAAGAGGTACTATGCGAAATTCGAGGAAAAGTTCTTCCAGACGTGTGAAAAAGAACTGGCCAAGATCAACACCTTCTACTCTGGTAATGGCTTCCACTAATACACACACACACACACACACACACACACACACACTCACACTCACACTCACACTCACACACACTCACTCACTCACACTGTGTACATCATTAAGGACTTTATTGGGAACACCTCTACACCTACACTTGATTGTTGGTGTCAGATGTGCTGGTTTGTGTATTTCTGAAAACTGCTGATCTCCTGGGATTTTCACATTACACTCAAGAGTCTACAGTTTTTAATTGAAACGGTGCCAAAAACTAAAAGTTCCAGTGAGCAGCAGTTCTGTGTCAATGAGAGGAGTCAGAGGAGAATGGTCAGACTGGTTAGTTAGACTGGACAGAAAGGCTACGGAAACTCAGACAATCACACTTGGTGAGCAGAGAAGCTTTTCAGAATGATGTTCTATAATACTAGAAACCTTCCACTTCTGTCAGCCAAGAACAGAAATGTGTGACTGCAGTGCCACAGGCTCAGCAACACTGGACAATTGAAAACTGAGAAACGTAGCCTGGTCAAAAGAATATGAATTTCTGCTGAGGCCCGGCTCAAAATCTGGAGTCAACAGTATAAATAGGCCTTAACACCAATCAGTCATGGTTTGGATTCCAGCAGGATAATGCTCCATGTCACAATGTCAAAATTATCTCAAACTGTTCAGTGAACTACAGTGACCTCCTCAGTCTCCAGATGTGAATCCAGTAAAACCTTTGTGATGTGGTAGAACAGTGCCCAGTTGTTCAAAAAATTGAATCCGGATAAAAATTACCTGGATTTGGCAAACCTATGTTTTGCTATCCATGATCGTGGATTTTGTAATCATTCAGATTACAAACCGTACTTTCGTCGCGGTTTTTCAAAGCAACATTGGATTGGATCACTCTGATCTAGATACAAATTTTCAAGATTACCAAATCCACATTACCAGTGCTTTCAAAGGGAATACATATTACACTGAAGGCTACTGTTGGTATGTTATCAACAACAGGTAGACTAGTTAGTGGAGTCACACAAATGGTCTTTTTATGAAGAAACAGAAAACAATACAAACACTCCTTTCCATTTAAATGTCTTCCTCTGTCCGCATACATGATGCGTAAAGTACACCATGGAAATTTCATGTAAATGGGATGATGTTTGTCACATAAGTCTGACTTCCTGTTGTCAGTAGGTGGCGCTATGACCATGGCTCAATATTGACATGTGTTGAGGGCAGGACTGTTATCATGCATGAGAAATTTGGTGAAGATATGACAACGTGGAGTGGAGTTATGGCATTCTGATGTTTCGTGGCGGCGAATTTCAATGTGCGGCCATGAAGCATCAGAATGCCATAACTCTACTCCACGGAGAGGGTGTTACACGAAAAATAAAAAATTTCAAAATATCACATCATCAAAGTGTATTGCCTCTTTGAGGCAAAGCAGAGGAACGTCCCCAATCATGGAGCAACAGCAAACTTTACTACGAGGCCACGCCCATGATGTTCCAAGGAATACAAATCCTTAGATAACTTTTCATCAACAAGGTCTTCTTCTCTCGTCTTTAGATGACATCGACTGAATATGGAGTTGCTATGATTAACCCTCTAGGAGGAGATAGTTAAAGTGTGACGCTAGAAAAAGACCAAAAAAATGACCACCAAATTTCGTTTATCTACATCAAATTTAAAGGTGGGGGCACTATTGAGCCATTTTGACACAATAAGACTAAAATGCCTTTTCAGACATCAGGAATTGCCACTCTTAACATGTCTGCCAAGTATTGTGAGCTGCTAAGCATCCCAAGTCCCTGAAACACATGTTTGTTTAATGATGAACCATGCACCGCCAGGGCAACAGTGTTTAATATTTGATTTGATTTGATTTGATTTGATTTGATTTATTGATTTGCACACATTCATCATAAAAAACAAAAGAAATATATCTTTCACATGGAAAGAAAAAAGAGTGTGTGGAGGAGAGGTCACAAACCCCGGGGAACCTCACCATGTCACTAAAACTCAAAGTAGAACTACTACTAAAACTGCATTTCAATGAAATAGATACTAAAATAATGAGACATCAGGACTTACAAAATATTAATAAAGTAGAAAAAAAGAACAAACTAATACATAATTCCAATAATTGCAAATCGACTAGGCTAGTTATCCACAGAGCACAGTTTTACTTTTCATTTCTGATGATCACCTGCGTAACAGTTTTTATTTGATTATTCCATTGTAAAACACCTCTGTATTGTATACATTGCCAGAAGTTTCACAATATAACATCATCAATGTCTCACAACGTAGCTGACCAAATTTGACTTGGATGTGTTGAATTTGTAAGGCAGAGGATGTAACAGTACACAATTTTAACTTCCTGTGGCCAGTGGGTGGCGCTATAACCATGGTTCAATATTGACATGCAAATGTGTTGAGGGTGGGACAGTCATCCTTCCGGAGGAATTTGGTGAAGATATGACCACATTTGGTTGAGTAATGACAGTCTGATTTTTCATGGCGCACATTAAAATACGCCGCCACGCTAAGGGGAGGGCGTCAGAGGATACGTCACAGATTTCGCTATATGAAATCATCCAATTGGCTTAGCTTATCTGAGTAAGTTTGAGGTGGATCTCGCCAACCTGCAAGTCAGAGGAAATTTAAGTATAGAACATGTCACTTCCTCTTCCAGCAGGTGGTGCTATTACCTTTGGTCAATATTGACATGTAGATGTGATTATAGATTTTATAGATTATAGATTTATCTATATAGCCAGATGAACTTACCAGGTAGACAAACTTCAGGACTGTTTTAAAGACATAAAAGCCAGGATGACTTATAATTTTCTACTTCTAAATGTACAACGACCACATGACAAATGTGGTCATTGTACTCGACCCTTAACACCTCAGAGAAACATTATCTGATCATATAGTTACCTTCAATGGTATAACCTTGGCCTGTGAGGAACTTTGGAGTTATCTTTGACCAGGACATGTCCTTCGACTCGCACATAAAACAAGTCTCTAGGACAGCCTTCTTTCACCTGCGCAATATCAAGAACATTAGAAACATCCTATCGCAAAAGGATGCTGAAAAACTAGTCCATGCATTTGTCACTTCTAGACTGGACTACTGTAATTCATTAATGTTAGGATGCACCAATAAGTCCGTGAAAAGCCTCCAGTTATTCCAAAATGCTGCAGCACGAGTTCTGACAGGAACTAGAAAAATAGATAATATTTCTCCACTGTAAGCATCTCTGCATTGGCTTCCTGTAAAAAAATAATCAAGCTCCATCATATATGACAGAGTTCATAGTTCCATATTATACCAATAGATCACTTGTGGTTCCCAGAGTCTGTAAAATTAGAATGGGAGACAGAGCCTTCAGCCACCAGGCTCCTCTCCTGTGGAACCAGCTCCCAGTTTGTGTCAGTCCCTCTCCACATTTAAAGTTTAACTTGAAACCTTCCTCTTTGATAAAGCTTATAGTTAGAACTGCTCAGGTGTTTACTAAACCATTTCTTTGTTATGCTGCTATAGGCCTAGACTGCTGGGGGAACTTATATCATCCACAGTCGCCAAGTGCTTGCTCATTGTGGAATTTGTTGGGTTTTCCCTGTAGTATTGTAATATTGGCCTTACTATGTAAAGGGCATTGAGACAGTGTATGTTGTGATTTGGAGCTATACAAATAAAATTGAAAATTTTAATTAAAAAATATTGAAGATGCGTTGAGGGTAGGACTGTTATCATGTCTAAGAAGTTTAGGCAGGTACAACACTCAATGACTCAAGGGTCCCACCTAGGGCCAACCCTGTGTCCCTGAGTAGCGGGAGCAATTTCTGATGTGTAGACGAAGTTTTCGCATATGGGAACAGCCTCAAACAAATGGGCAAACGTTGCTGGATATATAAAATAATAATCCCTTATTGGGTGCATGGCCCCCTCTGGTGGACACAGAGGGCATCGCACCTTCAGTGCTCTGGCCCTAGTTTTTCTGCCTTAGTGGAGAAACCAAAGGTTTGCAGCTGTGCTTTTAGGAGGTGGATCTGAATTCTGGCTTGGTTTGCTGTGGCTGTGTGAAAGTGATTTGTTCCTCTGCCAGACGAATCTGTGTTTCTGCTCTCTCTCTGTTTCTCATTTCAGAAGTTTAGAATTAAGGACTGACTGGACATGCAAAAAGGGATGCAATTGTGTGATTGTAATTAATATAAAGTGAAAAATTATAGTTAAAATCTAAGAACTTTTCAAAACATTCTGTTCCTGAAATCCAATCTGAATCCACCTGTCTGCTGGGATCAGAATAATCCACATTTGTTTGGATCAAAGTTATCCCAATCCCACCAAAAATGTTTGAACAAAGCAAACTGAAAGTTTGATCTGGATTAAAATCAAAATTGGATTACGTGATTCAATCCAAATCTATAATCCAATTTCTAGTTATGAAAAACCCCTTTTCAAGATTTGATCCAATCCATTATCCAAAATCAAGTCAGATAACATGAACAACCAGACCCAGGAAATCAGATTAACATCTGGAAGAATCAAGAGCAAAGGGAAGAACAACACAGTGTTAGATCAGTGTTCCTAATAAAATGCTTTACAGTTGGGAGCCATAAACTTTGCTTTCATCTTTTCTATCTTTAAAATTGTTCCCCTCTGATTCCCGCTCTCCCTTCAGAAAAGCTGGCTGAGGCTCAGCGGCGTTTCGCCACGCTGCAGAATGAGCTGCAGTCCTCCCTGGACGCCCAGAGAGAGAGCGCAGCTAATGCGCAGGGCCTGAGGAGGAGGAAGACAGTGTTTGCCCTGTCGCAGCAGGAGCGGTGTAAGCACAGAAACATCAAGGACCTGCAGCTGGCCTTCTCTGAGTTCTACCTCAGCCTCATACTGCTGCAGAACTATCAGGTGCGTGTTCACACACATCATCTCAGCACATGAACTAACAGACCCACAGAGGATGATCACCAAGGTACACACTACAGTAGGAAGCTCTGATAAACCTATAAATCACCAAAAGATATGCTGGTGAACATAGTGTAGCTTTCAGAAGCAAAAGGGGCAGATTCTATTCACAGGAAGTGGAGAAGATCAAACCAGAGCAACAAGGAGTGAACTTGCATTCATCATGTGAATACAGAACCAGCTTCAATGCTATGGCTACTGCTAATGTTGCTCTGCATCTGCTGGATGAATTAATAAATAACTGTGTGCTAACATGTTCACCATGTCAACTTATAACACAGGTACAACAGGTACTGACTATAACACATCAGATGTTTACTTGCCCAATTGAAACAGCTTATGTTTACATGTGGAGATGAAGCCAATATTATCCCCAAGATGTAGCAGAACAGATTTCAGAGGTACATTCAGTCTGCATTTCATCTGCTTACAAAGCGCAGCTGGACCACAGGCAGAGCTCTTATTCCTCTTTAGCTCATTTCACATTTTTCATCAACTGTGTTTAATCGGCTGGTTTTGACAGCTCTTATTCTTCTTTCATTAAACCTCCTTTCCTCTCTAATTATCTCTGTCTCTCTGTCTCTGCAGAACCTGAACTTCACTGGTTTCAGGAAGATCCTAAAGAAGCATGATAAGATTTTGGAGACATCCAGGGGGGCTGACTGGAGGGTGGTCCATGTTGAAGTGGCTCCATTTTACACATGCAAGAAAATCACACAGCTCATCTCTGAGACGGAGGTACACACACATTCATTCAAGTACACAGTCATATTAAAAATTGAGAGCAAAAAACGGACATAGGATAAGATATTCCTTTATTCGTCCCACAACGGGAAAATCTGGGTGTTTATTGCTTGACAATATTACATCATTGTCTACTTTGATACATTTGTTATGCTTTTCTGTGAGATATTGCATCGGTAATACTGAACCAGTGAATCTGATTGCCCCAAATTAATATATTTGTAATGCCTTGAATTGATTCAAAAAGTATATTGATAAAAAACTGAACTAATCTTCACATTGTTTGTATATTTATGCAATGAGAAAGCAATCACTTTCAAAAATACACTTTATTGCAAGGCAAATACTGAGGTTGCATAAATATTAAAATATAACTTTGAAATAAATAAATGAAATGAAAAAAAAATGTATTGCACAGCACACAATTTACATAGTCTCCCAGGTCCTCGGGTGTCGGGCCAACACACCGACCTTGTAGGCAACTCCCTCTTCTCTCGCTCATCTACTCGTCGAAGCCGCCTTGTTCACTTCCGCATTGGAGTTCAGTTTACCAGTCTCAAAGCTCTAATAATGTTATAAAATACAGATAAAATGCGTCAGTCATCCTGCATAGCAAAAAATGATGTATGTGAAGATGAAGCTGTTAATTTACAGGCCTACCATGTAACACTCTGTAGTGGCTAATGTGCTAGCTAACGCTGGGTACGTAAACAAGCTTATAAAAACTGATTTACAGTCTCATACGTTCAAAAACACTTACAATGTTATTTTCACAAAAAGTCACAGGTAATGATGTGAGGCAGCGGTAACTAGAAAACGTGTTCTGGTCCAGCAATGTCGACAGTTGTCTGTGTTAGCTTCTTACCGTCGTGTTACATACTTTGCCTGGCTTCAGTTGCCATGGTAGCCTTCGCGCGCACGGCGGGCTGGGAGGAGCTGTGGAGGCAGAACCAAGGTGCAGCGGGGAGGGAGCAGGAGTCGTTGGATTTTGACTTCTCAGACTATGTCCACACTTCAGTTAAACTTACCAAAGCACATATAAATAGCCCACGTTCTGCCCAGAGCTAAAGCCTCTAACTGTACTCCTTGGCGGGGGAGCAGGCATGTGCAGTCCTCGTGGCGCTTCCTAGCGACTGACGGCGTGCGGCCCTCCTTGTTGGGATGGACGGCGGTCAACTCAGTTGAAAGCCTGGTGGTTCAGGTTTTTCCTTCTGCAGGGATCAATAAACAGAGTGTTCTGCAACGGCTCTGTCTCTGTACCAGCACTGTGTTTCCCACACACAAGGGAGAAAGAGGGAAGGGGCGGATTTCGGTTCGTCCGGCGAAGTCGGAAATCCTGAGGCCTGGTTCAGCTGCGTGCACGGTCATTCGTCGCGATGGACGAAATCTAAGTTTAGAAGTGGTTACTTCCTTTGTCGGGCAGAGAAATCACCTGGTCAGGGTGAGTCTTGCACCTGGAAGCAATGAACGGCTAGTGTTGCGTTCTATTTATAGTGTTTGTGGCGTCACGGGCCCCTCGCGGTGCCATGCGGGTCTCTACCAAATGAGGGTCGCGAGTTTGGTTGTGTCCAAATCAGGCCCCTAGGTGGGAGATGCGGGTCCCTGCGAGGGGTCCAAAAGTCTTGGTGCACTTTTCTTTCTTTTCGGCTTCTTTGTCTCCACACCATGCGTTCACTCAGGCTTCTGAGATGACATGCAGGCCGCAGTTAATTTATCCACTGTGCTCGCGCACAACTGCAGGACATTCATCAACAAGGACTAAAAATACTCATAGTTGCTATGAAAAGTGTTTGTTGGCGTTGATATCTGCTGAGACACATTTAACATTTTTGAAGAATGAAGAATATATTATGTTTGTTTCCTGCAGTGTTTGTTTTTACCCCTTTCCACTCATAAAATCACCAAAATATTGAATTTGGGTCATACAACTTTTCATGTCATTCATATTTTGTTTACTGCTACAGCAGGTTGTGAAGTCTACAGTGTCAGCGTTATTACTCCAAACAAACTGTAAGCAGCTGTCAGTATTATCATAGAAGAAAAAAAGCCAAACCTCATTATCCTCCCTGTGTTCTTCAGGCGTTGGTCACAACAGAGTTGGAAGGAGGAGACAGGCAGAAGGCCATGAAGAGGCTGAGGGTACCTCCCCTGGGAGCTGCACAGGTCAGATACACACACACACACACACACACACACACATTCACAGTGTGAGTATTTATTTATTTTGTCATTGACTCCTGTCATTAATTTATTGCACACAAAAAAAAGTTTGTATCCAGTTTGAATTAAACTTGATAGGTTGGTAAGGGGTAGGGTAGTTTTTGTTTGTTTTGTTTTTCAGATCCAGCAAAGACAAGGTAATAGCATTGGATCAAAGTTTTAGTGTAATGCAAATGCACATACTGTATACATACATATACAATAGAAATGGTATTTAATTCATTTACAGATTGTAAAGGATGAATAAATATTTACACATGTTCCTGTATAGCTTTGATATTCACAGCTACACCTATGCCCACAAAATAACTATTCTGCTCATCAGGTTTTACAAGCAGATTTTTCAGTGGCATTAATAGTGGCATGTATTATTATTTTCTGGCCTGCATCCCTATTACAATTGTTAAGTTATAATAATGTCATAATTATGTCTATCAATAAAATAAATAAGGAGTTTAATTATAACTTATATTTATACAGCATCTTTTAAGCATCCAAGGAAGCTTCACCCCTGGTCAAAAGTTTAAACTTTTGATACTGAAATATTTTAACCATGTATCACTTATTTAATATTTCAGACTACATCCATCTCTTGCTCCTTTGTTTTGTTTCTTCTTTATGTATTAATCATGAAATTATATTTTCCTCCCTCCCTCCCTCAACTTCTGCCTCTCTGTACGTTTCAGAATACAGCTGCTTCAAATCGAATCAGCTTCATTTCAACTTAACATTACTGCCAAAGCAAATGACATGTTATTAAATGGATAGATGGTTCCAGCGTGGAACCGTCCTAATGATTGGAGAAAGCTCAGTCATGTGACATGTTTTGTGTGTGCACACACTGTTTTCCTCCCAGAACATTGATATTGTTGCCAATATTTCATTTTTATTTCTTTTATATTATTTTAATTTAAAAACAGGGGACGTGTTTATTGTTGTTCTTCTGTTGTACTCTTTATCATATGGTGTAATCCCGCTGAAATGCTGAATGTGTGTCTCTACCTGCAGCCTGCTCCTGCTTGGACCACGTTTAGAGTCGGACTTTACTGTGGAGTGTTCCTTGTCTTAATGGTCACTGTGGTCATTACAGGTAGGTCAAACACACAAACACACACACGCATATCTTTAAACAATAAAGTGACTTAGGGATTTAACTCTGTGGGTCCAGGCCAGAATTTCTTTCTGTAGTTTTGTTAATGTTGGTCACAACAAGACAAAGTGATTAACTCACTAAAATGAGGAATTGTTGTATATTTTCTTTAAACAATAGATAGACTTTATTCTCTTTTTCATAGTTGTTTCTCATTTTTTATTACTTACTTATGTCTTTGACATTGTGAACATTGGTTTGTATTACTTTTGTTGGTTAGATGAATGAATGTGACTTTGGAGCAGCTGCAATTTAATATAGCAGTGATGAGAAAAACAAAATGATCTGGTTTAACACTAAGCGAATCCGATGTCTTCCGTATTCATTAAAAAAAGCTTCTATTTTTTTTTTTTGATGTTGTGATGGTGTTGCTGTATTTAAACATATTACATTATATAACTGTAGTATGATGCATAAAGTATTCGGAACATTTGTTGGTGCTTAAAGCTTCTTACACTTGTCTGTTTCTTCTGTCTCTCATCTGTCACTGTCATTAGGAGCTGTGATGATTCGTAGTGCTGATGTGTGGCCCATGGTCAGGATCTACAGAGGAGGATTCCTGTTAATAGAATTCCTCTTCCTGTTAGGTATGTACACAAACACACACACACGCTCCCTCACTCCTCTACACCTTTCTGACCATCTGACTGTTTACCATCTTCATGTTACAGGCATCAACACGTACGGCTGGAGGCAGGCAGGAGTCAACCATGTGCTGATATTTGAACTCAACCCAAGAAACAACCTGTCCCACCAACATCTCTTTGAGGTCTGAGTGCACAGACAATGCACACGTATTGTCCCTTAGCTTCACCATGATTCTGATCCATCTGTGTGTGTGTGTGTGTGTGTGTGTGTGTGTGTGTGTGTGTGTGTGTGTGTGTGTGTGTGTGTGTGTGTGTGTGTGTGTGTGTGTGTGTGTGTGTGTGTGTGTGTGTGTCCGTGTCCGTGTGTGTGTCCGTGTGTGTGTCTGTGTGTGCGTGTGCATGCGTGTGCACAGATTGCAGGTCTGCTTGGGGTGCTGTGGTGCATCAGCCTGCTGTCCTGTCTCTTCAGTGACAGCATCCTGGTACCAATGCAGGCAAACCCTCTGGCTCTCTACGGCTTTTTCTTCCTCTTTCTCATCAACCCCTCCAAGACGTGCTACTACAAGTCACGCTTCTGGCTGCTCAAACTCTTGGTAACCTCACTCAATAAATTTATTGTATCAGCACGTTTCAACCTTATATTTTTACACGGTGAAATGGGGTCTTTATAGCTTGTGAAGATGTTTTAAGTGGTTGGCAACAGGTCCACCATCTCACTTTTCTGGACAAATACACAAACATTATCTCGATCATTTTGTATTGACCTTGATAATAGCCACTCGCTGTTGTTGGCACAGCAAGTGGGCAATGCAAAAAACATGTGAAAACTATAACTGAAATCTCTTATTCACCACTGCACGGTGTACAAGTATAAACAATGCAGTGCATCATGCCCTGTACTTTTATGGCTTTTCCCCTGCCATCAAACTGGTTCATTTGAATTGACACTGAGGCCTTAAAGTCCACCTACTGTTTATGACAGCATGCCATTTGGATTTCAGTTTAGTCTTTAGGCATTCCCGGTATGCAAAAAATTGTATTTAACACTACCTGTTAATCCAAAGAAAGTTTGGAACACCACTTTGTGCATCACAGCACCCAAAACAAAAGTATCACATAAAAATACATGAATTACCATTTATTTAATTGGTGACTGGAAGGAAATATCAAATCCCTTGACTTTTTGAGCTTTAAAAAGAGAAATCACCTCACTCATCTGGTCCGTGTCTTCAGTTTATTGTGTAGAGAAACCAATCTTCCCCGCTTTGTCTTCCTCCACAGTTCAGAGTGGTGACAGCTCCGTTTCATCGTGTTGGCTTCGCGGACTTCTGGCTGGCCGACCAGCTCAACTCTCTGGTGGTGGTTCTCATGGACCTGGAGTACATGATCTGTTTCTACAGTTTTGAACTGGACTGGAAAAAACATGATGGACTCATCAGAAGTCAAAGTGAGATTGTAAAACAACGCTACTGAAGATCCAATGACGATAGACCCGCACTTATCATGACCACACTTCTTGCATGTCGTTGTTTGCAGGTAAAGACGTGTGTAACTCCTACTCCTACGGTGTCCGTGCGGTGATCCAATGCCTTCCTGCATGGTTCCGATTCGTCCAGTGTTTACGACGTTACCGTGACACCAAACGGGCCTTCCCTCACTTGGTTAACGCTGGGAAATACTCAACGTCTTTCTTTGTTGTCACCTTCGCTGCCCTGTACAGCACACACAAAGGTAGATCTGTACTGTACAGAACAAACAAAGCTTACACACAGAGCACTCCAGGCCTTTCTTTGAAACTTTATTTCTAATTTAGCCTGTTTACAAGTCCTAAAAAAAGTCTCATTGTGTTCACTTCATCATGTTCCCCATTAGGTCCATAAGTATTTAGACAGTGGCACAATTTTAGTAATTTTGCTTCTGTACACCGCCACAAGGGATTTGAAATGAAGCAGTCAATTTGTGATCAAAGTGTAGACTTTCAAGTTTAATTTAAGGGGTTTAACAAAAGTATTGTATGAAACTTTAGGAATTACAGCCGTTTTTAATCATAGTCCCTCCATTAAGTGCTATTATTTTCAGAAAGGCCACAGTAGCAGCAGGTTGATAGGCTTTTGCTAATCATTTGTATGTAGAAGTTAAAGGTCTCTCGCACATGTGTTTGCTCTCTCTCAGTTGTCTTGGTTTTATCGTCAGGTGGACATTTCTATCTTTAAACCCATAAATCTGATGCTGTCTAACCTCATGCCTCATCTTGTCTGTCTCTCCTCCTCAGCGGAAACCCACGCTGACACCCAGATCTTCTTCTACTTGTACATCGGCTTTTTAGTGGTCAGCTCATGTTACACACTGGTCTGGGACCTGAAGATGGACTGGGGCCTGTTTGACCGCAATGCAGGAGAGAATACCTTTCTGAGAGAGGAGATCGTCTACCCACTCAAGGTATTTCTTCCCCACACAGGGAGGAACCTAGGCTGATACACTAGATTGACCTTTTCAGTATTAGAACACAAGCTGTTATGTATGATGTGTTCGCTGTCCTCTGTCTCCGTACAGGCATATTACTACAGTGCTATAGTGGAGGATGTGCTGCTGCGTTTCTCCTGGACTTTGACTCTCACCCTCAGCACAGTCTCCAAGTTTCATGGCATCTCTGATATTTTGGCTACTGTGCTTGCCCCGATGGAAGTCTTTAGGTATCTATGACCCCTCTTTTATTATTTCATCCCTTTCTTTTCTTCTTACTGTTATTTTTCCCCACTATTTATCTCTCATCTTCTTTCTACTCCTGCACAGATTTAATACAGTGTTGATAATCAGTTACAAAAGAGGACATTTTTCTTTTATAAACTCACACAGCCGCAGGACTGGATGTGGTTAGAATTACACCTTTTATTGAAGCAAATCGAACAAGGGAAGTAGATAAGTCATTTTTTCTTAAACTCAGCACATCACACAGGTGCAGTGATATGATGCACTAAGTAAAATAAATTAATCAATATGCCAGTCTGCGGGGGATAAAGGTATCAGTATGCCCATCTCTCCCTCCTTCTGTAATAATTTTGTTTCCAGAGTAGAGCTCCAAAAGCATTATGAATTTTTCATGAAATTTCAAATTATTTTGACCAGGTAGTGAAGTGGAGCCTTTTAACATTTTGGTTTTCATGAGAGAAATATTAAGACTTAGGGGAACTGTCACCACACCAAATAATCTGCTTGTCCAGGTGTTGTGGTTGCTGGGGGGATACGTCATCTCCTGGTGACTCTTGTTATAGATGATTCTATAAAATGTAACAAAGCTCCTAGAACCAAGGTGGAGTCTTTCAATTGCTTGTTTTGTCCTGTTAACATTCAAAAATCCATAAGATATAAAAAGTCAATAGAGCAGAAAGTCCTCACATTTGAAAAACTTGAAACAGCAAATATTTACTTTTTCATTCAAGGTCCGACGGTAATCAATTTTCTGTTGATCAATGAATTATTGACAACAAAGATCCAGATTATTCAGATTTTTTTAAAAAGCCTCTACTCATTCAGATGCTGTGTCTTTGTAATGTTTGATACTGCTGCTTCTGATGAACAAAATATTTCAATACTACTGCTTCAGTTATCATTTTAATTATTATATGAATTAGAATGTATCCATGTATCCTCTGTTTGAAATATGCACATGTAAGTCATCACCTACACCCCCTCTTAACTGGAAGGAAACACTGGTGATCACCAGTATGTAATAATGAGTAGCTGACAATGTGTACTAAAATGAATTAAAATGACTGAGTTCAATTGTCCGCTGAGAGTTGTTGTGTTTTGGTCCTCTGCAGACGTTTTGTGTGGAACTTCTTCCGACTGGAGAACGAGCATCTGAATAACTGTGGTGAGTTCAGGGCTGTCAGAGATATCAGTGTGGCTCCACTCAATGCAGATGACCAAACCCTGCTCGAGCAGATGATGGACCAGGAGGACGGAGTGAGGAACCGGCAGGGCAAGAAGAGCTGGAAGAGGAGCTACAGCATGAGTCTACGCAGGCCTCGCCTCGCCTCACAGTGAGTCCTCACAGCGACAACTGCAACCGTATGAACATAATAATAATAATAATAAATTTCATTTATAGAGCACTTTTCATTGCTAAAAGCAATCTCATAGATGGATCCTTTATCAAGTTGTGTTGGAATCGCATCAAACTACTGTTTGCTGCCTGCAAATATCCTGAGAGCTGTCCACATGTGTTCTGTTCTAACACAGGCAGTTAGTTGTCTGCCAACAAATGTGTTCAGTTCCCAGTTAATTTTTCATAGAAATCACAGAAATCTAGCTTGAAATAAAAATTACCTACATATAATTTACTTTAACAGCCTAGGTAATTATCAAGCTTGCTAAAGGAAGGAGCAGGCTGTTAAGACCATTATTCTTTAAATGGCTCAACAGGAAAAATATGTCTTTAGATGTTGGTGTTATCCAGTGAAGGTTTTATTTAAAGTGTTTTGTCTTGCATTGTGAGTATGGAGCTAGCAGCATTTAATCTGTGCTGTAACTCCACAGACTGCCTACAGAGCGAAATCACTCTCTCCCATTTCACCTCCAGGTCCAAGACCCGTGACACCAAGGTTTTGATAGAGGACACCGATGATGACTCCTGACATCAGGCCACGCCCCTCGCCTGGGTCCAGAATTTATTCAAAGGAGGGAACTCCACCTCTTAACTGAGGAATTACCCAGCGAGTCGGGCGTTAAAGATTCAACAAGGACGAGTTTTAAACTCTCATGCCTACATATTCCTTTCGAGGTTCAGAACTAATTCAACAGAGGAACTTCTACAAACTTGAACATACAACCACAGATGGAAGGCCATCAAACTCCTACTTCTACCTTCAATAAGAACCAGGCGTGGGCTTGTCACCTTACCCAAGCAGCGGGTGACGAACCGGTCTCCCTGACACCCACAACCACATAGAGGTGGACTCCACTTACTCCTTAGCCATTGCTTTGATTCTCCTCAAAGCCTCAGCCTAGCATGAACAACGCAGCTCAATGGAATGCAAGCCGATCACCCTGACAGGAAGTGTCCCCTGCTCCCTCTCGGTGCCACACAACTCACACTCAGGAAGAGGCCGACAGCTTAAAGTTGACTGCTGTTGAAAAGCTGAAAAGTTTTTCCCCCTGCTTTCAGCTGTTTGTCTCCTCCTACACGCCCTGTCTCCAGGCGACACTGAGAGAAAGGCCTTGAATAAATGATGGACCATTGTGCACCTCGAGAGACCTCAGGTCGACCCATCATATGGACCCTTTTGTTTCCCTGTAGGAAAATAAAAAGGGTTTTAAAGTCGTCCTCCTGTCCCCTCTCTGACCCTTGGCGTTTACGCTGGCCAACAGAAAGTGCCGATGCCCATTTAGACTGGCGTTGCTCTTCAGCTTGTCGCATCATCACAAAGCTGCCTACCTGCACCTTACATGCTTTAGAAACAAACAAAAACATGCACTTTGTAGGAAGAGTGAATTGGAAGGCCTATCGTGTGTTCTCTCACACACACACACACACACACACACACACACACACACACACACACACACACACAGATTATAGATTATTTGTATTCATCATTGTAAATATGAAATGGACCAAAGCAGGAGGCGGTGTGAAAATATAAAATATTGAGAAGAAAACTACTATAAGGAACAGCAGCTGGAATGACGCGGAGCTGGGAAGGAATTTCACGTTTGTGTCAGAAAAAAGGATCATCGTTTTAACTGTCCTGCAGTAACTCCCTGTGTGAAGAAATTTTCCCATAGGAAAAGTTGAACCATTTTTGCTGAATGTATGCAACGTATTTATGTATGGATGTGTGGGAGCGATGCCTAAATATCACCTGTCAACCCGTTTAGTTGTCAGTAACTTCAAGAGAAGCGAAGACAAATCGCGAGGATTTTTTATTTTGTGCCCTGAAATCTTGATAGAAATATTGAATACTGTTTGATTGAAAACTGCTGGTTCATGAAAAAGTTATTATCGTCTGTGAAACTGGTTCATTAAAATGTGATGTGATGATGGACATGATGATGACGATGATATAACGAGGGGAGCTCGCCTGTCTGTCACAGTCAAAATGATGGTGCAGTTAAACCTGAATCTAAATTGAGGGATTGAATCTGAATGGTCGTGTTTACACTCATGACGTACATGCTTCATACAACTCATTCTTAACATATTTAAATGTACAGTATGCATCCAGATCAGTATTTGGGACAATTGGAGCCTAAAATGTTTGATATCATGGCTGCTTTTCCAAAAAAAAGAAATTGCAACACTTGTTAGGATGTTTTTAGTTAGTTTGCTGAAGTTAACAATTATCTATTTCTTTTTATATTGTACAAAGCTTTCTCACATGCTCATGTTTGTATTTCTACAGTCCTAAACAGTAGCCCTTTATTTTAATTGGAGACATGCTCTTGTATTCCTAATTCTACATTGTCACAACACTAATCCCATTAGTAGATTTGCAGAGACATGTCTAACTCACCACCCACCCTCAAATCTCTAACAGAAGGGCCATTATTATTCAACCACTTCACTTCAGTCCTTTGCTTTTTTTTTGTTTTGACAGATTAACATCAGTCAGGAAAAACTGAAAAATGAAGATGAATGTATGGAGGACAGAAAGAAACTGAGCCTGGACAACAGGCTCAGTTTCTCCCTTTTTTGGAAAGTGTCCACCTGCAGCAGCACTTTGTGTGTGCTGCTAATTGATCACAATCAAATCCTCTGCTGTGCTTTGGTAGAGACAGGAAGCTGTGATTACACTGGAGAAAATGTTTTCTAAATGTTTTAATAGAGTTTAGTCTCTTTTATTTTCACATTCCAGAGGTTCACACACCTCTTCTTAAAGGAAAAGCATTTTAGCTGGTAACACTGATGTCCAGAGTGAGCTGTGAGAAGCTTTGTTCACAAACAGAGCCTCTGACTGAAGGGAGGGTGGTGGGTTGAAGCAGTGGATACTTTATCTACACGTTCCCCTGGTGTGTAAGTAAATCGTACAGAATGAAACTGGTGAAATCTAAGCCAGATCATCTGTGCTGGTTGCAGATGTCTATAGGAATTCAAGAAACATGTAAATCCACACACGTGTGTGTGTGTGTGTGTATGTATAAAATCTCTGTTACATAGAAAAACATGCCCTTCAATCACCTTACACTAGACCGAACTTTACTCTACCTTTACCCTAACCCCATTTAAAGTACAACCTAATCTTACTATGATCTAACCCTAACCTCCCAAAACCTAACCTTACGTTAACCTAAACTTTATCTTAACCTTGACTTCAACCTAACCCAAATCTTACATTAACCAAAACCTTGACTTTAACCTAAACCAAACCGTATGTCAACCTAAACCTTCTTGTACATATACTTTAATCAGAGTTTTGAAGTGCAGCTGTTTCTCGCTGCTTTCTGTCTTCTAAACATTCCAGCACACATACTCATTCCATACTCTCATTTTCTTCTTCCTCAGGTTTTCACGTAGACGTGTCTTCCTCCAGTAGTTTGTGACAAACAGCATTCCACTGCGACACAGTAGATGTGAGAAGATTTGACCTCAGGTCACAGTAAGTGTATTGGTCTGTTCTTTCAAAACCATACCCTAGACTGATAACGGTGTTACATTTCTGTACATATAGTTCAAATACTTTTTTCTTAACACACAGTTTGCAGTTCTCTTTTTACATTCCATTGAATACCTCACACTCCATCACACGCGACCACCACACTGATCTGCAAAGATGTTTGACACTGACAGACTGGTGAAGCCATCCCCCCTTTTCCTGATATCAGTCAATCCACAGCTAGATGGCAGCGCTGGGTATCCAGCCTCGCAATTATATTTGTGTCACAAAGTAACAAGCTGACAGTGAATGTCTGGTCAAATTGCTGATTTTCATCTCTTACCCTTTGTTCCGATACTTCCTGAGTTCTGTCCAAATTGTACCCACTTTGGAACAACTGCTTGTGTTTAGACAACATTTAACAATTAATAGTGAGGTGTTGAAAAAAGGAACTAAAATTCTCGATACCCAGTACCAGTCCAGACTGGTGGAGCCTTCTGGGTCAAACAGAAGTGCATTCAGAATGTCTTAAGGTTTGTTAATATGACTCTGTTGTCAGCACACCTATTTCCCAACATTTTACAGTGCACCACTTGTTTGTGACCTTGATTTCATCAGTTGCTTCACAACAGAGATACACGTTATGCTTCATGGAAGAACTTCTTCATGCTCTTATCCCAAACTCCACACACTTTGTAACATTA
The DNA here is from genome assembly GCF_022379125.1 of Scophthalmus maximus. NCBI lineage: Eukaryota > Metazoa > Chordata > Actinopteri > Pleuronectiformes > Scophthalmidae > Scophthalmus > Scophthalmus maximus. The sequence goes on along the minus strand of NC_061519.1, from coordinate 7,651,544 downwards.
ATGAATGTTACAAAGTGTTCCATGTCAGATTCACCAAACTTTCTGTACAAGACAAACATGTAAACTGTTCATGTGGCGTTGTCATATCATCCTTAGCATAATCATTGTCATGTCATCCTTAGCATAATTGACTTTCCACGCGTGTGTGTGTGTTGAAGAGCACTCGACTCCAGTATGGAAAACATTTAGAGCTGTAGTGAAGCAGTTTTGAAGATTTGGGTCAGAATCAAGTTGTGTGATTCAGTATAAAGTCCTCTAATATTGGAAATAGACAGTTATGCTGAAGAATCTAAATCTACTCTGGGGAGAGCGACTGGCAGCTCCAGGGTTTTCTGTCTGATCTGTCTGATCTGCGTCAGCAGGACAACAGGGTTGTTGCTGAAGCCTGAGCTGAGCTCAGGTTCCCAAGGCAACAGTGTCCACTCCACAGGTCTCGGCTGTTCCAGATGCCATGTTGTTGCAAACCTCTTTATTCCTCAAGTGAAAGGTTGTGTTTTCATAAGTCTGATCTTTAAAGATATTTAGTGTTTGGTGAGCCCCACCCTGTAAGGACCGGCCACCAGCTCTGTCGTATACACCCACTCACCAGTCATCCTCTTCCAGTCCTCAGTGGACCACCGGGCCTGGAGCATGGAGCCTCTCAGAGGACGAGGGTCTATTTTGGACATAAAGCCATGCTGTTGATACAATCATATTGTCTTTGTACACCATGAGCTTGTTTGTTTTGTTTGTTTTGTTCTAATTGACTCAGATGAAACGATGCTTGATGATCTGAGACTCTTTATGTTCACTTGCCCAAAGCCTATCAGCGTGGAACAAACACGACCTCGACCTGGATCAGAATCCTCTGATATCCACATAGTGTGACCCAGAGCTGTTGATTATACAATACATTATATACTGATGACCATATTGATTAGAAGCATTGTATAATCGGTGACTGTTGTGGCTGTTGTCTTGTATTTACAGTAGCAGTGTGATGCTACGGAGGTGCCTGGTTCACCAACCCCTGTTACACATTTTAAATAAAAACAGCTCAAACATGTTTGTGACTCTTCTGTATTGTTATTTATTATTGTTGTTATTGTGAAGTGACAAGGGTGTTTATGTCTGTTTACCACACACATGAACTTCATTCAGTTCAAAAATTATAAGAAACACAAGCAATACTGAGGGCTGCACGGTGTAGTGGTTAGCGCTTTCACCTCACAGCAATAAGGTTCTGGGTTCAAGCCAACAAGGGACTTTCTGTGTGGAGTGAATGTTCTCCCCGTGTATGCGTGGGTTCTCTCCGGGTTCTCCGGCTTCCTCCCACAGTCCAAAGACATGCAGAATGGGGTTAGGTTAATCGAAGACTCTAAATTGACCGTAGGTGTGAATGAGAGAGTGATTGGTTGTTTGTCTCTGTATGTGGCCCTGTGATAGGCTGGCGACCTGTCCAGGGCGTACCCCGCCTCTCGCCCAATGTCAGCTCGGCGACCCTTAAGTAGATTAAGCGGTAGACGATGGATGGCTGGATGGATAGTTGGGTTTATGAATATTGTTTTTACTGCATGCTTTTACTTTGAAATGTGTTTTGTGCTATGACTTCCTGCCATGTGATTTATTACATCAAATGACCTGCACCTGAGCAAGCGCTGCCCTTTGAAAGACACTGCTTCTGTGAGCCTATGCCGCAAATAGCCAATGGGCGGCTCGAAGGAGGGACAACAGGATCGCAACAAGAAACCATAGGGTGGATTCAGAAAGTCCTTACCATCAGCTTTTCCTTCACCTCAGTGGAAAACGTCATGAGGTCAAGAAAAGGTGTAAAGGACAACAGCCGTGCTTAGAGATTCTGACTCCACTTACGGTATAATACTACGTAATTATGCTACGGTGGGTGTTAGTGACGTGCGTCTGCCATGGTGAAACTACACATTAACTAACTTCTAGGCTTCTTCGCCCTGTGCGTTCTTAGCGGGTTGATTCATGCAGGCTCAACATGAACAACACGGTGAAAATAGTTATTCATAACCAAGGTTCGAATTGAAATAAAAAACAATAGTAATATAGGCTGAAATTAGAAGCTGAGGTTGTCACACTAAGAATGTCACACTAAGAATGTTTAATCAAGCCCCTGTCCACTCATATTTATCTACATGACCACTTATGGCATGAGATGGAAACTCCACACAGATCATCTGTGCCTTGTGTCCTTTCTTGGTCATGATGCCTTGTGTCCTTTCTTGGTCATATTCATACTCTTCTTCTACTTTATTGATTTAAACTTTTAAGTTCGTGCATGACACGTCACATTAAATATTGCTAGCGCAATGAATTGTGGGGTGTCTTTTTCTCCTTTCCTCTCACATAGGAAGCTCCAGTGTGAACCCTATGCTAAAGGAGACAGGACAGGAAGCATTGAAGCACCTTTCCTAAGCATTTAAAGACTTCAAACAGCTCTTTTCATGGCTGCCAATGAAATACTTCCAGGTCATTTCACTCACAAAATTGACAATTTCACCGCAGGAATGGATCTTTAACAGATCCATGCAAGCAACGCAGACAGGAAGAATGCGGACAGCAGGGAGTGGAGGCCCCCGTTGGGCCGGCAAAAAGCTTGGAACTGCTGCCGGTGGAATGGAGACAGTAGAGAGAGTAGCAGGAGGGAGGGAGGACTGAGAGAGAGAACCCGGACGGGGAGAAAGCAGACAGTAGGGATGTGCTGAATCAGGCTTTTGAAACAGTGACTGTCTCCAACCAAACTGGTTTGGTGCTTCGAAGTTTTTAACACTTTGCTCCCTTACGCCATCTGGTGGTAAATGAAATTCCTACACCAACTGCGTCATCCATGATTTCTACATTTTCATAACTTTTTAGCATTGATTTGTATACATTGTATTCTGTTTCCTCTTTATTAACATGTGGGTGCTTTGAACGTAGATGGCATAGCACTGATGATGTGTTGTTCGAATAACACAAGCTTTGATCGTATATGATAATTCCTAAACATAAAAACGGGGTCTCTTGCGTTCATATACATTTTTTTAAAGAATCAAGTGATAGTGCGAGCTATTTAGACACCGTCTTTACGCAGCAAACAGTTTTGCGGGTTGAGGAAGGACTTTTACAATGGGAGAAGTGAGTCTTCAAGACAGTGTCATCATTGTGTTTGTCAGTGTTTCATGAACAACAAAACACAACACAGGAAAATACTTGACCTACGTATGTTTAAGCATGGGCTGTATAACCTTAAAATTGCATTAACAGAATAATTGATAATAACTGACTAAAAATGGGACAGTGCATTGACGTGCCTTGTTTTTTTAAACCTGCATAGGTCACGTGGTCACAAAGCGAGTCTCCGGAGCACAGTTTCAAAGCGCTCGTGGTTCATAAACTCAAGGGTCACCCTTTGATTTTATGGACTTTTAGATCCCCTTTGATTTTATGGACTTTTTATTTTTTTATTTAGTAATTTTAAAGTCACGTTTGACAATTGGTATTTTTTTTAAACTACTTATTGCTCTTTTAATTCTTTTGTGGGCTCTTAAAGGGGCAGTAAGTGATTCTAATGCATTAGATGTTTAGTAAAAATCAGCGAATATTTCCTCACCATCCATTAGCTGTCGCTTTTGTGAGCCTGGGCTTCGTAAATCGAAAAAAGAAATGGTGCGGACCGCACCACACAACACTGTGAGCGCAGTTTGTAAACATCACTGGAAACCTTAAGAGCGGGCTGGCGGGTGACGTTGCATCTCCGCGGCCTGGTTAGAGCGGTAAATTCACAACAACAACAAAGAGAGAAACAAGTTTTCTCCAGAAGCGCTTACTGCCCCTTTAAGTGACTGCAATAATATCTATTTGAAGATTTTGTACCATAGATTGTCTTAGATCATCTACTCTTGGTAACTCCTTACCAAGAGTAGTAGTAGCTGTCACTCCCGATAATCAGAACCTGCAGCCTTAAACAATTAAATTAATACATTTTTTGCATAATTATAACCCACCTCACAATTTACCAGCATGTTGTTGTATATTTGTTGTTCATGATGTTCTATTCGTTGTGATTCAAACGTAGTCTCTGATCAATGTTTTATATTTTGCTTTAATCGATGTATCATATCCACTTAAGAAATAATAACAAGGTCTTGACCTTGTTGACCTCATAAATGTCACAATGTGACAAAATATGTTATTATAATGGGGGGATGAGGGGTGGGGGTATGACTTCTAACTTCTAAATTCTCTTCTACTTGTCCCAGACAAGCGGACAAACCTTAATCTTGAGCCCAGCATGGAGGTTACATTTACAGTATACTGCCCCGTGGTGTTCAGCCTTAGCTTTCTTACCTCTGCTGTACACAAAATAAGGTATTTGTTGCAAAGGTAGCATATGTAACACCTCTGGAGCCAAATGCCCTTAATTACAGCCTCTATAGAGCCACCATTTGAATATTTTTCTTTTTTCCCATTGCTTTAAATGTTGAGCTACATATGTATTTATTTGGGTGTAAATCCATGTTTGGAGCTTTGTCCCATTTTTCGCCACCAGGGGGCATCTCCTCCCCGGCGAGGCGACATTGTGTGTCTGTGGCCAGCTCTCGTCGTCAGTGTGACCGAAGCCAGAGGCGGATGCTCGTCACCTGTTGTCGGCCCCGTCTTGTTCCTGTTCGGTACGGGTCAGTGAACGGGTGCCACCACACACACGCGGTCTCAGTAGTTCGGTACAATGTTGTGACGAGAGTACCGTGGTGCTCACGTTGAGGCTAACACGGAGGCTAGCGCCGAGGCTAACTTTGTGCTAGCTAGCCTTACCTGCAGCACACGGCCATTTTATTATTGGGATTAACAGCACGTTGCCGATATGCACTTGCCAAGTGGTTTCACCGGAATATTGTCTGCAAAGTGTAGCCCAGTTATTTGAACTGTGAGCAGTACACCAAAGAAGTTTGGAGAAAAATGTATTTTGTCGTCATTTGCATATGAAGAATCTGAAAACGCATATATAGTGGGAATTATTATTTGATTTGAGCTGAATTTGGATATGTGGTGATGAAGCAACCCGTTGATTGTTTAAGAGAAGAAATGCTGAGAGAACAATGCAGTTAATGTGCATACATGCTATGGAAATGACCGAAGCGAGAGACGGATGCACGTCACCTGTTCCCTTTTCCCGTTCTTTACAGAACCCTCTTTTAATCTGGCGACAGGCCTCACGTCCGGGGGCCTGTTACACGGCCAAACAAATGGCTTGCTATTGTTAGCATCTGCAGGCAGCTGGCATCTCATTCACTGAAGACTTGAAGTCTGTGGATATGAGGTTTGTAAAAATCAGGGATGGAGGCAACAGGTGCGAGTGACGCTAGAGGAGGTGTTGGTGAAGGACGTGACAGCGAACTCAGGTTGGGGAAGAGAGAGACCAACACTGTTCAGGGATATAAGAGAGGGGAAGAGATTGACTCAGAGAGGCAGCAAGCGATTTCAATCCAATACGCGTCTTGTAAAAATGAACGCAAATATTTCCTCATGGCCCACTAGCTGTCGGTTCAGTGTATACGCCCCCCAAAAGAAACAGGTTTTCAGGCCCAGGCCTGGCCGAGACGTGCTAGCCACCTCAGGGTTTTTGGCCTCGTGGTTAGCACGTCGGTCCCCCATATCTGAGGCTTTGAGGTCCGGTCAGTACAGTAAAATCATCAACAACAACAACGCAACTAATTTCTCCAAAATCACTTACTGCCCCTTTAAAGGACGAGGCTGGATGATGTTATGCAAGATAGATTGATTACACTGCAGTGAGTCATAAATAACAATCTAATTGTATGCAAAAGTGCATTAATTGGTTTACTCCTATTATCTTATATTGGTTGATGTGTTCAAATAACTCATGCTTATGATCAAATCATCAGATCAACAATGATTTGGTTGGAAAATGCTAATTAGGACAGGAGAGAGAAGAAGAAAACAGCAGGAGAGAGGAGTGTGACAGACAGATGAGACATCAAAAGAGAGAGCTACTGGAGAGTTTAAATAGGGGAGAGAATCAGGCAAATAACAGACTGTTTATCACAGTTCGAAAGGAGCTCAATGAATCACCTCATGATAATTTCACATAATCACACAAATTTTGCGAAAATCTGAAGATTTCTGTGTTGGGCCGAGCCCTCAATGTTTCAAGAAACTAACAATGCCTCTGTGTGCAGCATGGCGCCTGAAAGTTCCATGATATCCCCTTACAGAATTTGGTCTTGGAAACGTATTCTCCAGCTTTCTAATGGACAGACAAGAAGAAAATGGTTTGGGATAGTGTGGCTCCTCTACAGATGAGCTCCCGCTCTTAGCTGACACTAACCTCCACCTGTTGCATTGTTTGGTCAGTCAAACTACCGAAATCAGAAGAAGCCAAACCTTGATCCCATGCCCTCCTAGCTCTTTCCTTTTCAGCTGTTTTTGACCTAGCGTGATTCAGAGAGGGAGGGATGTCACAGCTTAAATACCATCAGTGAGGGGGATTTGCAGGTTTTAAGTCTCTGCTCTTTGGCCTCCTCACAGTAGGACTTCCTGGGGGCATGGGGCTGCTCTCTGGCACAAAAGTTAAACCTGCCTGCTGCAACAATGACACATTTAAGACTCCCAAAGACATTGAACTTAGTTGGAGCGACAAGCTGATCTCATAGTGACCGGTGGGAAGTCATGCATTGAGAATGAGGGGATGCACAATTGCACGCTGACACAGTGAGACATACTATCATAGCACAGAAATGTGACTGAGTGAGGTGACATGCAGTGTCTTTTTGAGTCAGAAAGTATTTGTTTTCTCTCTGTTGGGTTCTTAAAGGAATAGTTGAACATTCTGAGAAAAATACTCTTAACTGAGTGAGAGATGAGAAGGTGTACATCAATTTTATATTGGTGTGTTCAGTATAGAGTTCAAACAGTATGTGCTAAGCATTAAGACTGGAAGCAGGGGGAAAAAGTTGGCCTTGCTTTTATTTTTGGCAGTTTTGCCTTTAAATGGACTGTAATGGACTGTATTTATGAAATAGCAGCGCTGTGACTTCTAGGATAATTTTAACAGTATTTTACAGTCAACTGACTGGCTCGCTGTTTTTTTTATTTTACAGTACCTTACAGTTGACTGACTGACCATTTACTTTTTTACATATAATTTATTTTTTTACCTGAATTAATCCAGATTTAGCATGTCAAATACATAGGAATAGTCACACTAAATGAGTAAAGCAACTTTTGTTAAGAAAAAGACTGGTAGACTAATATAACTGGTAGTAAATCCTCCCAAAATCTGGCTACAATCACAGCACACAAACCACAAAAGGTTCTTTGAAAGTCAAAAGGAGAGCTAAATCATAGATTTTTCAATCATATAATAACAACTTGAGAGAAAAGAAATCACAACCTCTTATTGCATTTTACTTTTTATTTTAATAAAAAGTTGGAAACTGCATGTGTAGAACAATTGCATATTTAACCTAGGAAGAAACATTGGTCAATATAATGCTGTTTCAAAACAATCAAATTCAAAATAAATTTGACAAACACCCCCACCACGTTATATCATTTCCAAATATGAACTGTACATTCAGGGTTTAACAAGGTACTTCAGTGTAATACAGAAGTCCAAGAGTTGACGATGGTAGAGGAGTGACTGATTTCTGCTCCTCTCGAACCAGACAATCCAACCTTGTGTAAGAGAGCGCAACAAAGAAATGAGTTCAAAGAATTAGAAAAATAAGACAATCTGGTGTTTTCACAAATGTAAGTGGGTTATGGGGCTGAAGTACCTCACCATCTTAGATGAGGTCACAATCAAAATCCATGAGTTTCCTTAGCAGAGTGGTCATGTGGATTGACTCAACATGTACCAGCCTTGACACCTCTCTCAGGGTTTATTCCAATGAAGTGCCTGAAAAGTGATAGTGTTTCGTGTTGTGCAAACCTTCTTCAGCACTTCATTTCTGAACCAAAAATTATTTGTCTTCAATTTTGAATCCATACAGCTGAATCACCACTGATTAACCAGCATGAATGGAAGGCTTCATGTTACTTCAACTGATGTTGTGATTTCCATTGGTTTACACTGTCAAGACTGTTTTGCTTTATGAATTCACTGGCAAAATATGTGTCCACATGGTAACTCAGACATAAATATTAGCTACTGAAGTTATCTGACTCATCTATGAAATTCTAGCTAGTTGCTCAATCCATCTATTATGACACATGCACATAATGCAAACAACCTGGAAACATCACTGATAGATGTTTCACTGATTTATGGATTGAATAAAATTGATTCTAACCATATAATTAGACAGATGGGCATAGATGAAAAAAAAAAGAATGGATCCCAGCTCCACATATGCCTGTGAATTTTCTCTTCCTAGAAAGCAATAGATACTGTATTACACTTTTATTTAAGTTACTCTGCAGTAAAGTGCTGTATTTTAGTGATACAGCATTCTGCTGTTAAAAACACAGCAACAAAGTGAGGTTTTAGAGATTGTGTTTTGTATTAACAGTAAATTGCTGTTTTAACAAATAACATGTTGATGATGTTGAAATCTTGCTCTTTACAGCACAAGTCGCAGCGCTGCTTTTTCCTTCACATTCATACACTGACAGAAGAGTCGCCAGAGGCGATTGAGGGTTAAATGACTTGCCCGAGGACACATCGACAAGCAGACTGGGGGAAGCTGGGATTAAACTGCTGACCTTCGGGTTGGTGGAAGATCGACTTTACCTCCTGAGCAACAGCCGCATTATTGGTCATAATTTAGGGTAGAGACAGTTAAATTTTATTTGTATAGCGCCAAATCACAACTTAAGGCAAATCTTAAGGCTTAAGACTTAACATAATGAGGTTGAGACCTCACATTATTACAGAGAAACCGAACAGTTCGCACAATGAGCAACCACCTGGCAACTTTAACAGGAAGAAATTCGGTTCCACTGGCTCCAGTCCACAAAGTCTTGGTCATTTCTCTGTATTCCTTGTCATCGTCATCTGTGATGAGGCTGACGATGGCAGTGTCGGAGAACTTCTTCAGATGGCAGTTGGCTGTACTGTACATGAGGCAGAGAGAGAGAGAGACTCAGCATAACTATGATGGTTCAGTAAACACCTGAGCTGGGGAGCTCGGAACCACAAGTAATCCTGAGTTTACAGAGTCAAGTGATCTATTGGGATAGTACGGAGCTATGAGCTCTGGAAACAAGGGGAGGGACAGACATGCAACAGCCCCCTGGAAAAAGTTATGTCCTTGAACCGTGTGTCCTGTGAGGGACCATGTCCTTGTTCCTGGGGATTGTTATCTGAGGGGCATTAGGCCTGAAGCAACAATATTTTTGCATTTCTGCCCGAAACGTCTCACTTTTTTCTGCAAGGCATGTTCACAAGTGCTGTAGTGTCAGATTAACCAAACTCTTTTAACTTGTCAATTTTTTTATAAATTGCTTGTTTCAGCCGGATGTACACCAGCTGTTCATGTGGAGGTGCACATTCAAGACTTGAAATTAGAGCGGAAGTTAGCTAAGACACCTCTTTCTAGAGCAAAGTGGTCTATGGTGAGGAGGTCAAAGGGACGACATTTGCTGACATCAGAATACAGGATATTACATCCTACAGCAGGTTATGTTGCACTGTCAGGGGTTATATAACACAGGATGATACTGGATTAAGACCCGGTGGCAGCAGGACCCTGGAGAGAGCTATTGTGATGAAATCGGTCAATTACATGATCAGAATAATAACAATAATCAGAATTACATATCAGTAACGGCGGCTGCGACTGCGGAAGTAGATTGGATCAGTCAATTCAGTTTGATCGCTGGCTCTTCCTGGCACCACACGTCTAATGGCTGTGTTGTCAGTGTATGAATACAATGTATGAGTAATAGTGTGTGCGTGTGTGTGTGTGCGTGTATGTGGGTGGATGTGACCCATATTGTAAAGTGCTCTGATGGGTGTTACAACTACAAAAGCACTACATAATTACTTTCTATTTACCATTTAAATTGGCAGCCATGATGGTTTTTTAAAATTCTTATACTGTATATTTTTTAATTAAACAAATTTCAGCATTATATTTCTCCTCCAGATTCATTGAGATTCATCTAGTATAGTTCAAGCAACTGTTTTTCCCCTGTAAAAAGACAGTCTTTCTGATCAAACTCGTATGACAGGTCTCCCCCGCTCATGAATTCCGTTCAAACCTAAGAGATAATTCTAACTATGAAAAAATTGGTGAATCCCTTAATTTCTCATTGACCCACTGAGAAATGGACCCTGCACAAAAATACACATAAATGTAATTTTATTTTGCGCTTGAAAGAGGCAGGCTAAGAGTTTCCCCCTGCTTCACGTTTTCATTTTCACTAAGCTAATGTCCTGACTAAATTGATATCAATGCTTTCATCAGGCTCGCAGAAATAAGTTAAAGGTGGGATAGGCTTTTTTTCAGGTGAGAAGCACTTTCTGTCATATTACTTGAAACTCTCGTAACATACCGATAGCGATGAATACATTGAATGATCCGACACTGAAACGAAAACAATCCCTCATCTGTGTCCGCGGCAGGACTGTAAAAACCACGATAAATCAGAAAGTTTGGTCCGAAGAAAGTGATTGGATGAACCGGTTTTCTCCCTGCCTGCGCGCACTCCTCTCGTTCACCACACATCGGGGCGCGTGACCAGTCTCCTGCACGGCGTTGGCAAACAAGTTAGCTTCGCTGGAGGACACTGGGTAAGTCAGCTAATGCTACGTTAGCATGTGTGTATCTACAGCTGACGCTGCCTGTGTGTTCGCCGGGTGTCTTCACTGTAGTTATGAGCAATGTCGTTTGATTGTTTATCTATATCCGCTCTGAACGGGACGTAGCGTGACGTGTGTGTGGGGGTGTGGGGAGCAGGCGTAGTGAGAATGCCCGGTGTGCGTGGCTAGAGGCTTGTAGTAGCAGTTGATGTGCATGTTGCAGTCTCCGTGCAATAAGCTCTATCAAGGTCTATCAAGAAGTCTCCGTGTGTTTTCATCACGCTGCCGGGCATGAGGGGCAGGTCCCGGGGAGATGGTCCCGGAGCGATGCAGAGCTTCGGCCCTAGAGAAACCGTCTCCCTGCCCCCAGACTACGGTCCGGACGATGGGCAGGAAATGAAATGAAAAATACTGTTCAATCTAAGGTAATATGAACATTTCACCTCCTTTCTCTTATACCAGGTACAGCAAGTTGTACATGAAGAAGTCCAGGACCTGGAGGTTTTTCTGCCAGGGAGCAGAGCACTGAGACCAGACGATCCCGTCAACAGCTAGAGAAGCAGGTCAGAAGAAGACCAGGAGAGTCGGCTCATGATATTGTAGGTTGAGCATGAAGTGGTAACATACTTGTGTACAAAAGCTACTTTAAAATCCATATGGCAATGTTGTAAAACATTCCAAAGTGTAAACATTTATGCCAGATGGGCTGTTTTCAATTTTTTTTTTACAGATTCTGAACCTCACAACTACTTGTTATGATCTTCAATATTTATCTAAACAAAGTCATAACACATCCATATGAAAGAGTGGTTGTCCTAAGATTCTATCAGACTTCTACCGCTGTACCATTGAGAGCATACTCACAAACGGCATCTCTGTATAGTATGGCAACTGCAATGCTGCCGACCGCAAGGCACTAGAAAGGGTAGTGAAATCTGCCCAAAGGACTATTGGCTCACAACTCCCCTCCATCCACAACACATATCATAAACGCTGTATAAATAAATCCAAATCCATTGTCAAGGATGCCACCCTACCAAACCATGGCCTTTTCACCCTGCTCCCATCTGGCAGGCGATACAGGAGCCTGCGCTCCCGTACCCGCAGGCTCAGGCACACTGTAACACTACTGAACAATCCCCCACCTCCTGTATAGCATCTGCACTGTAGCTGCTTACTGATTACCTGTTACTTTTTACTTCTGCACTGTTAACTTGTTTACATTCACTGTAATATGTCCAAAAACCTGTGCAATATACACACATATATATATATATATATATATATATATATATATATATATATATATATATATATATATATATATATATATATATATATATATATATTTCTTGTATATATATATTATTTATATAGAATGTCTATTTTTACTCTCTGTACATAACCCTCTATATGCCCTGTGCAATATATACATATATATTACGTGTATATTATTTATATAGAATGTATATTTATACTCTCTGTACAAAAACCACCATACTCCTTATCTGTCACTGTAACCCTGCACTTTGGTATTTAATGCTTCTTTTGCACTTCTGGTTGGATGTCAACTGCATTTCATTGGTTCTGTACTTGTACTCTGCCAAATGACAATAAAGCTGAATCTAAATCTGAATCTGAATCTGAACAAATCACTAAATCAATTATACTTAGTTCCCACAAAAGGTGACACAGAAAACGGTGTTTGTCACTGCAGATAATGCTGCTGTAGTGTTGTCAGTCTTTTACATTAATGTTGATCTATCATTGTGATATTCTTTCTACATGACCACTGCCTAAACAGTCGATGACAGCACAGCCTGACCCGACAGACCTGCTTTGACACTGAAGAACTAGGAAACCCTGTGCAGACAGTTTTTTTCATTTTTGTACATATGTTGTTTATTCTAATATTCTGATATATATATTTGGTATATTGTATGATGTTCCAAAAAAATAAACAGGTGTCATGACACATTGTGTTCTCATTATTTGTGCAGCTTGTAAAGAGGTAAATGTAATGGTTGGATTGTTTATGCTGTATAAGGAAAAGGCCTTGAATATTTAAAACATTTTTATTCCAACAATATAGAGCAGGTTATGCAGAACATAAATAAACATTGGTATTGCACAAAATACTGCATGTGCAAAATGTAAAGCGCCATTTGTGGCCGCCTGGACACGGGAGTCATGAAGTTGCCCACAGCACTTTCTTTCCACGTCTGTGGGCAGTTCTGGCAGACACAAGTAGGTTGACCTGCAACGGGACGGCCCGGTGGAGCAGCATCTGCTGATGTGAGGTGTAAGTGAAGCAGCAGGCTCGTGTCACGTCACTGCGCCAAGCTCAGTCCTCGAGTTCTGACCTGTACAGTAACACATGATTACATCAGTCCGGAGTAAACTCAGTCTGAGCTAACAACACTCTCATTGTGAAAGCTCTGACGTGCTAAACAACGTGATGAGTCCTGTACAAAATTCACCTTCATTGTGTCAAACAGTACCAGACAAAAAGGGCAGAAAGCTACGAAGGTGCTGCAGCTGTTTCATCGTCACAATATGGCTGAAATGCGCTGAAGTTTAAAAATATAAACTCAAAACAAACGTCTGTGTAGTCCAGCTAACCATGTTGATGTTCTTACTTCTACTGCTCAGTTTGCGATGTTGTGCTCCGCTCGTGTCTTCCTCCTCCGATGCAGTCCGACTCCGGCAGCAGTGAGCGTTCATGTGTTGTGGGGGGAGGGGCTTTGGACAGAGGTCTGAAGGAAGCGAGTGGGACTCTGCGGGCGATTTTCGAAATTGCCTACCCTGCCTTTAACTAGGCATGCTTTATTTTTTCATCATATTTTTGGGGGGCATTTTTTAGCCTTTATTGACAGACAGATGGATAGCTAAGGGGTGTCCCCTTTTTCCCCCTTTCAACCACCTCACCTGTCCTGCATCCTCTTCTGTGCTGCAAACATTACTCAGCTCTAAGCTATAATTTAAAGGAGACATTTATGCTCATATTTATGTTCATAACTTTAATTTGGGTTATTACTTGAAAATGTGTACACGCTCTAATTTTCAGAAAACTCATCAGTTTCCCCATACTGTCCATTCCTGCAGCTCCTATTTTCAGCCTCTGTCTGAAACACTTGGTTTTAGCTCCTGTCTCTTTAAGGGCCCCCTCCCAATGAAGCGCAATCTGCTCTGATTGGCCAGCAGGTCCTCTTTGTTGTGATTGGTCAACCTATTCCAGCGCCTGTAGGAAGTTCTCTCACTTTGACTCAAGCCCCAGGTGTTTCGCTCAGCCTTGAAGCAAAAAAAAAAAAAGCTGGCTACTTGTGGTACTGCAGTGAAAAATCCAATGCGGCCGAGATGCAAGCTGGTAATGCGCGGTCACGTCCCGTCCCTGGAACGAGGATTCTTGCTCAGCTATGGAAAACGTAGTACGTATATGTGGAAATCAGTCTGGCACTGAAGACTGGATGTCAGGCTGAACAGAATTAAAATACATCTTCGTGGAAGGGTTGTGATCCGCTCGTCAGCTTGTGGCTGCGTCTGCGTGACAAGATAACCGAGGAGCAGGTTGCGGTGTTGCTCTGAGCTAACAGGCTAAGCCAACAACAACAGGCTGAGCTGCTCAGGCAGCTTGGGTATGTAGTAATTCATCTGCAGATAGTTTGACAGTCCTGCTGTATTTTTGTGCGATGGTGTTCATTTCACCACCTTGACAAACGACATTCAAAAAAAAGAGTGACACGGTGAAGCTTTGGTCCGACATGATAGTTTGTTATCGTGCTGTTATGTGTTATGTAAAATGTTTTTGTTCATCTTAATAATCTAAATGTTCAGTAACATGCTTTATTACTTTAATTAAAAAATTAAAAAATTAAAAATTCACAGATGAAAGTCTGATGTTGTGATTTCGAATTAACTATAAACATCCAAAATACCAATTATTCATTACCGTTAATGAGTTGAATTTAACTTAAAAAACACAAATGAATCTCACGTCATAAAAGATTTATTTTAACTTAAATCCATTATAAACACAGATCATATTTGCTGTACTTTAGTCCACATACAGTAAACATACATGTACATGCTCAACAGCTTGTCTATTGGACAAACTACATGTGGCTCTTCACCTTTATTTTTTCTTTACAATATTAAATACAGTTTGGTGTTTCACAGTGACGTTAGTGAAAATAAAGATGATTATAAGTATAAGTGAAATCAAAACGCTGAGGTGGATCAAAGTGGTGAGATTCTGAAAAGACACAAATAATCAAAGACAAAAATCATTGTATCAATGGTTCAAATCAACACATTGCATCTGATATGATGCAACATAAATAAATATATATATAAACCATAAAGTAGGTAAATGGTTAATGAAGTCCTGACAGGTCACGTGACTATTGAAGGAGATGGTGTTGCACTGAAGAGAAGTCTCTCTCGGAGATCATCCATGGAGTAAGATCTTATGATACATCATGAACTCAGCTCATGGATCAGCTCAGCCCTGACTGCAGCAGGAAGCTGTGGAGAACCATGAAACATATCAGCATTACACGACATTTCATACAAATATACTGTTCAATATAAACAGGTTAAGAACTTATTTTCTGAATCCCCAGTAATAACTTTATCCAGCATGTTGTAGTTATATGTCTCTCTCTCGCTCTCTCTCTCTCTCTCTCACACACAGACACACACACACACACACACACACACACTCTCACTTTACCTGGCTTCGTTGGGGGCCTGACAGACTAGTCACTAGACATGCTTTATGCACGTCCGTAAGATGGTGATGTCACCAAGTATTGGCCAGACTACTGACGAGCCATTTCTGTGTTTTATGTCAGGGAAGCTGCCTTTACCACAGACTTTGGGCTTTTTAATTTTGCAGACCTTTTACATACATATAAAACCTATAAAACACAGTAGGGAAGAGGGAAACCTGAAAAAGCATGATATATCTTCTCTAATATTGAACATGGCACATGCATAAATTGCACCAAATCCACCAGTGAACTTCTCTGGGCCCCATCTACCAATTTTAAAGTAGATGGGATGAACGATTCTTGAGATAGGCATATAAGATAAAAACATACATAAATATACAGACAGAAATTCCTCAAAATATAA
Organism: Scophthalmus maximus; assembly: GCF_022379125.1. NCBI lineage: Eukaryota > Metazoa > Chordata > Actinopteri > Pleuronectiformes > Scophthalmidae > Scophthalmus > Scophthalmus maximus. Next base: position 7,635,655 of record NC_061519.1, on the reverse strand, counting down.
TAAGATAGACTCAGAACTGTCAGTTAATTAGAAACCTCAAGAATTAGAAGCCTCAATATTTCTCATGATAATGAAGTCAAACCCTATTACATTTATTGATGTTTTCATTGACATGATGGTCAAAATGACACTTAGCTTCCCATTCCACTCCACACTTTTATAACAATATTATTAATAATATCAATTTATGGGTCTTCATTGGCCCATATCACGAGGACAATGAAATTTAAAGGCCTCTGTCCACAGTGGTTCAATAATGGCTCCTTGTCCAATGGGAATTGAATGGAGGATAGCATCCCTGAGAAGCCTATTCTCTGGAGTAACGGGTCACACACCACCGCCATCTACCCCCCCCCCACCCCATTCTTCAGACAACACTGTGACTGACAGCTCCCTTTCACAACGTTCCGACTGGCAAGGAAGGGGTTTAATTCCAAACCATTTTGTAGCATGGCATGATAATGACTCAGACCCAAGCCAATGGGCTGAGATGGACCAATGTGGTTTTATTGTGGGTTTTGTGTGTGTGTGTGCATGTGTGTGTGCGTGTGTGTGTGCATGCGTGTGTGTGAGTGTGTGCGTGTACCACGCGGTGATGGTTTTAAATGTCAGTTTTCTTAAATTTGTACGTATATATGATGCCGTGTGTTTGATACCCCACTATTTTGAGTGTTCCATGATCATGATTTTAAACTCTAAAATTGGCTTAAGCTTGACCAGCTGCAAAATGTAAATGCTTATTCAAACGCAATTATAACCATGTAATATAATTTTTTTCTAAATGTAACAAATGCCTGAAAAGGGCAAATTTGCCTGTGTTCACTTTTACCCACTTTTTTCACTTTGTCAATAGAAAAATTAAATAAAAAGCTATCACATTCTGTGATTCTTAGCATTGAAATATCTAAACAAGTATGCCTGTCCATTTTTGTAGTTCTAAACAGTTACAAATACCTTTCACTATTTTCCAAATACTTTATTTTTCAGGGTGTAGGCATACACACCATAATAAGAAACAGGTTTTGCTGTATTTAAGATCTATCCCCTTGTTTTATCCTCTAAACAGTGAATGGCCCAATAGATACAGTAATGTGCTCATGAAAATTAAAATAATCAGTGACACTTATATACTAGACGAGGTATAATCACAAATTTCACTCATTCAGTAGATGAACTATTACCACTGGTGTCAAAGTCGTCACAAGCAGATTTTGATTGATAGGTGCACCTCAACGTCATTGGCCAGCATGACCTACATCCTTTGGTGCTTGCCCTCCAACCTTTGGCCCCCTGCTGTAACACAGCTGCCTTGACTGGCCAACTTCCTTCCTTCCGCTTCAGCACAATGTTGTCAAGCTCAAGGGATCTTCTAATGAATAGAGCAGAAGCTAAAGAGATGGGGTCGACCTTAAAAATAAAGGGATTAGTGATTGATTTGATTTTTTTTTTACTATGCAGAAGCAGTGGAAGAGGGAAAATTGGAGAACGCAAGGATTTGCTCGAAAACAGATGGCGGAAAGGACGGTTGAGAGGTCACCATAGACTATAAATAACAATGGACATTGTCACAATGATCGGCAAGTGAAGCCAATGCGGAAGTGCCTAAAACCTGTGTTCTCTCAAATGACCAGCAGATGGCGACTCCACTGGTTGCAAGAAGCAGTCTACAGAAGACTATGAGAAAATTGTCCTACCCCTCACTTGATTTATAACATCAGTAAACATTTTCTTTTGGAGTTTATGGTCTCAATCTATAGTTTCAAGTCTTTAATATGGCATGATGTTCATGTTAAATTATGGTCCCATTTAAGTAAGCTAAGGTAATGGGGCATGGAGAGCATGTGACCCCCCCCCCCCCCCCCCAAAAAAAAAAATCCTCCTCTCACCCCCACCCTGGCACCTTTTTACCAAAGAATACAAGGGGAAGTTTTCCTCCTTTGATCACCGGAGGGTGGAGGGGGGATGAATGGGCTAGTAGGAGCCGCGGAGGCAGTGTGGGAGCAAAGAAGAGGAGCTGTTTTATACTGCACTTGGCTTCTGTTAAGGCCTTCTGTTTTTCCCATCTCCTCCACCTTACCCACCCCTTCTCACCAAACCAAGTCCTCCCTTTGGCTTTTTCCAGCCCGGTCAGAGGTGGAAAGAGCACTCCCCCTTTCACCCTTTTCACTGCCCTGTCCTCGCCCTGTAAACCTTGGGCATAACCCTGTCACCCAATTTCCTTTCCTAGGATGGTGGGCAGGCACCTGTCTTATCCCGTCTAGACACCACCACTTCGCTTTTTTGTCTTAGAATGGACAGGGGCGGGGGTGTATTCATAGAGGTTAAAAGTCAGTGTTGGAGGGTGAGGTTTGTTAGTGAGTATGGAGAAAACCCAGTGGAAACGAGGTTACCCTGCTGACTCACAAAGAGACACCATACTGACTCTGAGAAGGACTGACAGCATCAGATTTTTTTTTCCCCCTCACCATAAACAAACCCTTTGTGATGTTTGGTTGCCAATGGAGCTGCCATTGCAAATTTGGAAGTGTATTATTAATATTTTAGGTTAGGTCCTTAAAATCAATATCATTATTTTACCATATCTCCAGTTTGGTTCATGTGTGCCTACCCGTCTTTCTGAGTTGTTATAGGAAACACTGGGGGAAAATAAGAGGAAAGACTGGAGACCAGTACACTCGAGCCACTGAAAAGTTAATCGTCTGCTCTCTGGGTTGTGTGGCCAGGAATCCCACACTCGTTCAGAGGCTCACCTCACCAAGCTCCTGGATGGGGTTTGCAGCAGCATGAGTGACTGTATGCCCTCCATGTGCAACCTGAAACCTGAAGATAAAATGCTATCCTTAGCAGATCAAATTGATCAACAAGGTTTATCAGCAGATAGTATTTTGCCCCTTATTAAAGACTGCACCACACTGCCGGCCCCTCTCTCCGCAGAGGGCCATGGGAACCACGAGTAGTGATCTATTGGGATAATATTGAACTAGGAGCTCTGTAAGATAAGATGTAGCTTGATTATTAAGGGCTTTGTAGGTGAGGAGCAGGATTTAAAATTTTAGTCTGAATCTTAAAAGAAAGCCAATGCAGAGATTCTACCACTGGATTAATAAGATCTCTTTTTTTAGTTCCTGTCAGAACTCGTGCTGAAGCATTGTGGATTAACTGGAGGCTTTACAAAGACTTATTAGGGCATCTTAACATTAATGAATTACAGTAGTCCAGTCTTGAAGTGACAAATGCATGGGCTAGTTTCTCAGCATCCTTTTGAGATAGGATGTTTCTCATGTTCTTGATATTGTGCAGGTGAAAGAAGGCTGTCCTAGAGACTTGTTCTCAATGGAAATGTATGTGGGGCTTTCTTATAATTGTGCCTGCCATGCTTCCTCAGTACACACCTATTACACTACCACAAAGAGAAACCTGTCAATCTCTCAAAGATTGATTTATGCTGACTATACAGTGTGACCAGTTCTCCTTGTGACCACTGGACAACTGCTCTAGTTTTAAGCCATACTGCAAACCCATACTGTAATCAGTGGTTCTAAGCCACCCGCCATTCAGCCAAGAGCACTGCGCTGCCCCTGCTCATTGAATACAGTGTTAACCAGAGATCTGCTGAAGAACAGTTTGAAATCAAACAGGAAAAGGACGCTGGTGAGCATCGTTTTTCTACCTTCCTATGTTCCTTCTGTCTGATTGTTGTTCGTACACCAGCAGCAGTAAATCTGTACCTTCCTGGGCGTCTCATTCACATTCATTGTGAAAGTTACCACTAGTTCACAGCCACCTACAAAAAAATATTGAAGAAAATATCATTATTGCAAGATCTTAGGGAGCTGGATTAGTTCCACCACAGCAAAAGTCTTAAAACTGAAAATCTCCCCATATCTCCGTGAGCCACGCCTACTCATTCATGTGCTGGTATCTGTCACATATTGATAGATTATGTCATCATTGAGGTAACGTTTTGATCTGGGTTCACCTAAATCAACTGTATACGGAACTAAGCGACCAAACATCAGTGGTCATTCATTTATTGCAAGAAAAGGTATTAGAAAAAAAATACTATTAATCATTTCCTCTTGTATTTTACTCTTCCTGTGGTTCAGAGTTGGCAATTATGTGTTTTGTCTGATCGTTACAGTTTAAAAGTATTTTTGTCACATTGTGTTCTGTCGTACGTGGCTGAAGCATCGACAAAAAAATTGCGTCTTTCTATGTGTTTCATGTTTGTAGTTTTGGGAGTTTGTTAGTTTGCTGTTGTCAGTGTTGGTGTTGTGGCTTTGGGTGTTTGAATCTGCTTGGTGTCTGAAGGCAGTCGGGCTTCATGCCCGTTGTCTGCGGCCATGCAGAGCTGGAGAGGCTGACACGCGGTGAGGATCTCACCTGTGGTCGGCTGCTCAGTGGAGGAGGCCAGCCGCGCTGTGGAAGAGCTGGTCGGGTTGCACAGTGTGAAATCTTTCTTGACGATGTGGCTAAAGTGGAGCAGGTGGTAGAAAGCGGTATCGTGGTTTATTAAGAATGAACACCCGGCCAAAGAGCTGTCGCGCCACGGGCAGCTGGTGTCTCCGTTCAAACTGGTTCTGCTGGGGAGCAAGTCTCCGAAACTAAAACATGTCGTGTGTCACAGGTGACAAGTTTATATGATCCCCAGAGACAGTACTGGTGACATTAACCCGACGTTTAGTTTCTAGGTGGAGGGCTTCAGTTTGGCGGGGTTTGTCACCTCTGAATCCATGAAATGTTTTGGTTGTGGGGAGGAGTGACACTTGTATCCTGTCGTGCCAAGAAAAGACAGGTGGGTCGGTGTCACCTGACGCGCCGAGAAGACGCCGACTTGACCGTAGCACAGCGGTCTGCGGAGACAGGACATGCTACAGGTCGGAACTGTGAGCAGGAGGTAGAAATGGCACAAGAGGAGGGTGGAAAAACGGTTAAAGGGAAAGGCGCAGGAGAAGTGACAAAACAGGGGCAAAGATATCAGGTGATAGAGATAAAGGAAGCTGCAGTGGGCAGAGTGAGAGTGTGAATGAGGTTGCGATGATGACTTAACAGATTTCTGAATTTGAGAAAAGTCTGGTGAATACATCCAACAAAAACAAGGGGGAAAAAAACAGCAGTGACAAAGGTCAGAACGCTGCTAAAGCGAGGAAAGCTCTGGAGGAGATGTCAGATAACCATGTGGAGTGTGAGTGAATGACTTTGTATCCTCTGGATAAAAGAGCTTTTTTCTTTTTAAACTGTTTGACAAACGGTCCAAAAGTGGTGGAGTGGCTGTTCTCTTCTCTGAGAACTTCACGCTCTGTTCAGTGGAGGTGGAGGAAGTTACGTGCGGCCACATACAAAAAATTTAAGTACAATACGAAAATGTGAAAATGTTTTTTAGGAATATTTAGGCACCAGTTTTTAGTCCTGACAGATTGAGATTTGTCGATGTTTTGAGTGATGTGATACACCTGGGGTCACTTCAGAGATAACCTCCCTTCATTAGCCAGACTCTACCATTTTTATTGTTTTAAACATCAGTTTGGTATTTTTAGATCTTGTCAGATATCTCCTGTTGGGTTGTCGTACCCGTGCCTTGTTCAGTGCTCCTATTATTTTCAGAATGTCAAGCTACAAAGCCCATATTGGCATTTTAACACAAGTCCTTTAACCCCCAAGAGGTTCTTGGTTGTGTGTGTGTGTGTGTGTGTGTGTGTGTGTGTGTGTGTGTGTGTGGGAGAGATTCATGGCATGTTGAAGCCCGTTACAGCACAGGGCACTCTGGTCAGATCCAGATTTATGAACGCTTCACAGATGGATGCCCCCACACAGCACTTCTTTGGCCTGGAAAGGAAGAATGGTCAAAATAAAATCATTCACTCCCTGCGTGCTGAAAACGGATCCAATATAAGAGAAACGACAGAGATCCAGAGATACGCCACATCCTTTTACAAGGAACTATACAAGAAGGAGTATGTAGAGGATTCAGACGTGGCTGGATCCTTTTTCAATGGACTTCCTCAAGTAGACGCTGCCTCCGATTCACTATTGGATGCAGAACTGACCAAAGATGAGCTGCATGAGGCAGCAATGAGTCTGGCAAATAAAGATCCTGGCATAATCGATTTTTACAAGTCTCTTTGGTCAGTTGCTGGTGAGGATCTGCTGGAGGTTGCGGTGACAGCCTCCGTACAGGTCGGCTGCCGCTGAGCTGCAGGAGGGCAGTCATCACTTTGCTGCCTAAGAAAGGAGACTTGCAGGAGTTAAAGAACTGGAGACCTGTGTCTCTGCTGTGTGGGGACTATAAAATACTCGCCACGAGACTTCGACAGGTGCTAGATGAAGTCGTTCACGTGGATCAGACCTACTGTGTGCCCGGCAGGTTAATGTTTATTTGACATGTTTTGGACGTCTCTGACTCATTGGGCGTTGATACTGGTCTTATTACCTGGGCTTGTGTTTAGGGAATGAGTCTGAGGAAAAAAAGAACTGGGACAATGTTTTAGAAAAAAATTGAGGAGAAATTACAAAAGTGGAAGTGGCTCATTCCCTATCTGTCTTGTGGTGTACGGAGGACGTCTGGACGCCCCCTGCTGGGCAGGAGTAGCAGTCACTCAGATGTTCTGCAGAGCACGGATCCTGACCCTTGGTTCTGTTGTGGAATATACCGGTCCTGCGCTAGACAATACAGCTGCTCTGGCAGCTAAACTGAACGTGAGATCAGTCCGCATCGTCAGAAGACTGCTGGAAATATGGAAACCCAGTCTGACTGCTCACGAACTTTTAATGTTGAAAGATTACAGTGATGGTTTTATTGTACCGAACGTAAATGACCCTTTTCCCTGTTTGGCTGTTCGCCCTGGTTTTAATGATACTGAAGGGTTTATCCCAGTCCACAACAGTCGTGTTTTTAATCTCGACGAGGCCAAAGGTAAATTGATGTACAGGATGATGGTTGTGTGTCTGAATAAGGCTGAACTGAATGAGCGGGTAGAGGCACCTTGGCGTGGTCACCTGCACCTGGGAGCTGAGGTCACACCGGCCTGGAGCAGCTTGTACAGGCCTCCACCCACTCAGCTCATCAATTTTCTGGGACAAGCCAAAATGGCAATTTATGTGAACAGAAGAAAAATCAATGATTCGGTGGACATTGATCCTAAACTATTGTTGATCAGAATGATCAAGGCGAGAGTGATGATAGATTTTAACTACTACAGAGTGATGGTGGACATAGATGAGTTCAGCAGGAAGTGGACTTATGGAGATGCCCTCTGCTCTGTGAGGGAAAACCAGCTGCTGTTTCCTGTACATCTGGTTTGATTCTATGATGTTTATTTATTTATTTTTCTGTTGTGGGTATTAATTATCTGAGTGGGTATAAATCATACATTGTATATAAAGATGGACGTAGCCTCCATGACGTCACCCATAGGTTTCTAAAGACCAGTTTTGAAGCCCAAAGTGGGCGGTTCAGCAATGGCTCAGCCGTCGCCATGTTGGCAGGGTCCAACTCCTCCTTTGCCCAGCTAATCCAAAAATGGACAAACAGGTGGAGTGTAGTAGTACTAACTATACATCAACATTTTTACTCTTTTTATTTGTAATTGTGGTAGTCAGCACCAGTATATTTGAATTCAAATCAATTAAACTAAATAAACATTACCTCAACAGAAGTTACATGTGATGGTCAGTGGTCTTGGCATAGGGTCAATGTTTTATTGACACTGGCTTGTAGTCTTGCTTATTAATATTTTTTTTTGCCTATTGGGGAAATTACACCAACAAGAAATTAGAAAAACTACAATTCCCCACACCCCTGTCTTAAACAGTGCACATATTGTCAGGAAGGTGAGCAGGAAGCTGGACCGAAATGCAGGATGTGGCAAAAAAGGATATTTAATAATAAAACAACTCAAAATCCAAACGAGGGTGTCCACACTACGTAGTAAAAAAGGAAAACTGAAACACTGGAGCCAGGGGAAAAAAATCACAGTGAACAGACTGGAACAAAAATCACTAAGACAGACCGGGAGACAAACATAGTAACAGACTTGGGGTAAAAAGCATAAAACCGACCAGGGAAAACCACAGGAACAGACGACTCAAGACAGACTGGGGGGAAAACAACAGACGATCTGACACAGACAAAGGGAAGCACAGAGACTAAATACACAAGGTGGGCGGGGCCAATAGAACACAGGTGAGACACATTAGGAACAGGTGCAGACAATCACAGGGGCAGGAGACACAGGAAAAACAAAGTGAACAGACATGAGACAGGGAAACAGGAAGTAAAAAAACAAATTCAAAATAAAACAGGAAATATAAAACACGAGATCATGACATCAAGTTTCCACCCTGACAGAGGTCCGCGGTAGTCTTAACCTTACCTGTACTGCTTTAAACATTCCTGTGCGAGATTACCACTTTGAATATGACTGTAAGTACCAGTCGTGGCTGCTTGAATTTACAGTTAGTCTGTCTTCAAAAAAAAGTATTAGAGACTGTTCTGAGCCGAGCTCTCTTTTCATTTTATTTTACGGATGTGACATAAAAGTGTTGTCAACATAAAAAAGTGAGCTACACTTTGTAGTGGACTTGATATTTTTCATTATTTGAAGCACTGATCACGCTCATTTATTCATTTCAATCCTACAGTCACAATGTGAACGTGGTGATTAGTTTGTCCGACGAGGTGTCCAGACAGCTGCAGACCTTGGCGTGCAGTTCATGTCTGGTTGGTTTGGCTGGTGGACTGTGGTGGAAAAGTCTTCTTCCACTCTGCTCCCACTCCCTGGGAGGAAGAGCAGCAACTGATGTCCTCATCATCCACTGTGGTGATGACATGAGGACATCAGTAGCATCAGGCCGGTCAACATGAAGACAACCTGCAACAGACTCACCTCCAGCACCTCGTGACTTCTCTCACCTGAGGGTGACCTATAACGGCTCACAGTTGGCTGTGTCACTGCTATTGAATTTGGCCTTCAGGACACACTTTGTTAAGCCTAAACAGATCCCTGACCTTCATGGACAATGTTGAGTCTATTTTTCTGTTCATTATGATTGTTAAAAAAATACCAACTATAGCTACAACACGTATTACCTCTTCTCTTCCCCTCCCCTACAATCCCACTTTGTATCCCCTTCTCCTCCTACCACATGGACTCCGCAGCTCTAAGCTCATTCTTATTCTGAAACTATTAATATTCATGAGAATACAGGCCGCGCGCCCCGCCTACCACAGCTGCTGCTGTGCTGTGCCCCTTCGCAGAGCGGCTTGACGTCGCTGGCCAGTGTGATCGCGGCCGGAGAGGTGCGACGCTTGGACTGGAGGAGAGGAGAGGGGCAACACCGGCACGTCCGGTCTGGATGGAGCCGCGGTAAAAGGGTTAAAAGAGCGCGCCGTTCCGGTTAAACCGCACCAGCGCAAGCCGACCACGGGTGCAAGAGAAACACGGAAGGCGAGTCGGGAGACGGGACCCAATGGAGAGAAAATAGTCTCATAAAGGTCACAAATGTGTAACACATGATCTACAAGCGAAAGATAAGAGTTACAAATGCTGCAGCGATTTGTGCGTAACTTTTTGTTACTCACAAATGCATGTTCAAATCCACACACGCATACGAAGCAATCTGTGCACACGTAACTTTCCGGATCTAATAATGTTCGTTTTCCAACAGCTTCCTGTGACTACAAATGTCTAAAAACACTTGTGACATTGGTTGTTTTCACTTACAGATTGTTAAATGCTTACGCACAAATATATATATTATAATATTAGCATAAACAACATATGTACAAAAAAGGTACCAACACACGTTGGACGTCAACATACCAAAATATACCTTTTAGTTAGCTGTTGTCAGAGGATGGTAAGATAACAACGTTATCCGAACTGTTACCTGAAATATTGATCGTTTAACATTAACTATAATCATATGGCATATACTCACTCCAGAGGACAAACCACCGGTTTCCATGCCGTTCTCTAGCAGACACACCGGCATCTGCCTTTTGCCTGGACTGGCTGTTTCCCCAGAAGAAGTGCATCGCCCAGCAGTAGCATATATATCCGGCGATCTGTGCACAAGCATTTAATGTGAAAAAGTGAAAAAACCCAATGTCACACGTGTTTTTAGACATTTGTAGTCACAGGAAGCTGTTGTAAAGTGAACTTTATTAGATCTGTAAAGTTAGGTGTTCACAGATTCCTTTGTATGCGTGTGGATTTGAACATGCATTTGCGAGTACCCAAAGTTACGCACAAATCGTTGTACGCATTTGTAACTCTTAACTTTTGCTTGTAGATCATGTGTTATACATTTGTGACCTCTATGAGACTATTTTCTCTCCATAGAGACCTGCACGCGCGGCAGAGGAGGTGGTGGAGACTGGAAATCGTAGCGACTGAGAACTTTGACGTGACACCCGCAGTTGACTCATCACTGCCAGACTCTTGCCCCTCTCACACACATTGTCGTACACTGGCAGACTCGCTCCCTCGGAGGAAAAAAAAAAGTCTTGCATTCTGGAGCCCTGTTGCCTACATTTCCATATTCAACAGCAATTGGTTGTCGTATTAGTGACGTACCACATCTAGCCTGCCCGGGATTCGTTTGGATTTGAAATTTCAGAAGGGTGCACAGAAATCTCCTCCTCCAGCAGAGGAATGTGAACACAAAATTAAAATAGAAATCAAAATTAATGAGAAATTTTCCTATAATTTGGACAAGTTCGGCGGGCCGGATTAAAAAGCCTAACGGGCCGGATGTGGCCCACGGGCCGTAGTTTGCCCATGCCTGGTCTAGTGACACCGTGTGACTAAACAGTATAATAACTCCCAATCATTACATCCTCCTTTCTTATAGACAAATAGATCAACAACAAAAAAACAAAAACAAAACCAAAACATTTCCCAAGTAGTTCCTGTCAAACATTACTGTTGATTACAAGTTCAGTGTATCAGGCTCTCTTGTTTCCCTTGTGGATCTTCTTAGCACCGGTTCACATGGAGTCAGTGGGTTGGTGCCATTGCAGTCCGTTAGAGGTGGAGTACTGGACTCACACTCAATGTAGGCTTCATTGAGATCCTGAATAGTCTCTTGTGTCTTTAAAAGACTGCGGCGGTTGCGCCGGAAGATCTGTCCTTCCTCTGTCCTCACATTATATGACCGTGGAGCTACCTCTTGAAGAACAGTGGCTTTTGTCTTCCATCCATCAGGATCTTTAACCCTGACAGTGTCGCCGCCCAACAGTAGTGGAAGCTCCTTGGCTGTTTTTGTCATAGAATGACTTCTGCTCCATCTTCTGTTGTTATAGCGTTTGTTCCAGCTTTGAATGTTTCTTTAGTTTTGAGTGTGTTTCTGTGTTGAATGTTTAAGAGTTTTAAAAATATTGCACTGGGTAGAAGATGGAAGAGACAAGAAGAAGAGGGACAAAAATAGGGATGGGCGATCGAGACTTTGATACTCACAAGCTACTCATTTGGTATTGATTCTTCAAAAGAAAAATCAATACTAATATCATAGATTTTTTTTAAATGGGGGTGACTGCATCACTTCTTAACCTTTTTTAGTACCTTGAGTTAGATTTATTTATTATCTAGTTTTAGAAGCTTTGTTTTATTTTATTGTCTTTGAAGTCTCATTCTAAGATAGGTTCTGTTGTGATAAGCACTCCTAAATTAGATTTATTTCCAGTTTCACAAGCCGGATTTATTGTGCAGTTGACTACTGGGATATCTTACCTCCAGCACTGCTAGTATTAGCTGAGTATATCTAGTTTCTCTCTACCTCTCGGCAGGCTTGCCTATCCCATCCAGCTCTGTGGTTGGTCTCACAGAACCTCCCTGCAAGCTTCTGAAAGATAATTGCACAATTCCAAGTGCCCCAAAGATCTTCTTGCCTAAAAATCTCTTCTTTCCTCTTTCTCTGCCTCCTTATCTGCTGTTAAAAGCTCTTTCTTTGAATCTAAAACTGTAGGAACAATGTAGGAAAATATTATGTAATAATAAAATCACTGTGCTCACAGCCGGGTGACAGGGCTGCTGCACCAGAGGCTCTGCAGAGCCTCCATGCAGTTATGATTAACATTGAGTTGGATGATAGAAATGGTAATATAGTACTTTTGCATTGTATTGTTATCTTTACTTAGTGAAGGATTTGAATAACTTCCACCGCTGTTGTATTATGTGAAGTCCTACCATGGACGACAGCAGCTGTACATTATGGGGCTCATTTGAAATTAAAGCTAAAATCCATCTGTTAGTTTGAAACATACAGTTTTCAAGACTATCTACTAGTATATCTACTCACCAGCAAGTGTTTTTTTAGTCTTTGCCACATCTGTCTCCCACTTTTTGTTTACATGCACACTCCCCTGCTCTCCTCCTCGGCACATGTATCTTCTCCCAGAATAAATAGATTCCTCTTTGAAATTAGTACAAATCTGATTGAAATTAATTTGGGGAATAATAGCCAAAACCCAAACTAACTTCCAAAAAGCAGGACTTTAGCAGCCACTGTCTTTTCCGGTGAATTAAAACGGCATCCTTGACTCGGCTCGTCACCTGCAGACCTGCATCACGTCAGTGAGCAACTGTGCGTACCGTCACCGACACCGTGTGTAACGATCCCTCAACGTCTGTCCGCAGCTTTGATTGGCGAAAGTGAACAACAAATCTCCGGCGCCAGATTGGTCAGTGACTTTGCGCTGATCTATTAAAAGCGTCTCCAGTTCGGAGTGCTGTGGACTGGACTGAGAGATCTGACTCTGGCAATACCAGACAAATTCAAAATCATCCTGGCATCAACATAAATGGGTTTATTATCACAGTAATATTTTTCACAATTTTTACGCTTTCCTAAAGAAATTTACAAGCGGGCAAGCATGAAAAAGTGCTCATATGTGTCTTTAAATATACAAAAACTAGGATATTAAAATGTGTAATTTAATGTTTATAATTTTGAGCATACATTTTAAAATATACAAAAAAATATTCAACAAAAAAGTTGAAATGGCACACTTAAGTTATTACACCACTTGACGTTAAGTCCTGTTATACAAGTATACTATAGTATCATTATGTTTAATTTATTAAAAGTTTAATTATGATTGATAGAATAAGTGCACTTAAAAATGACATTCAAATCTCATTCAAAATATACTAAAACTTCAGATTTTAGAAAGAGCATGTTCATAAATCCAAACCAACTTAAACTGAAGATCCAGCATCTTACAGGCCCATCTCACTCATCAATGTAGATGCAAAGATCCTGGCTGAGGTTTTGACATTGACGCTCGAATCAGAAATACCATTACTAATAAAACCTGATCAAACAGGCTTTATTAAGGGGAGGAGCTCCTTTAATAACATTAGGATAACATAATACAATTAGCTGGTGATGATGCACAGGGTTTAGTTGTATCTCTGGGCTCATTAAAGGCCGTTGATAGGGTTGAATGGCCCTTCCTTTTTTTATGCTATGGAAAGATTTCAGGTTTACGCAACTTTATTGATTGGGGGGATGATTATATCTGTCCCCTAAAGCGGTTTTTGTTACTAATTCATACTGCTCAGATAATTTTCCATTAGAGCGTGGAATCCCCCAGGTGTTCCACCTTGAGCCCCCTTAGCAGAGCTTATTAGATCCACCTCAACGATTAAGGGGTTTAAGGTGAAAGGCAAAGATCATAAAATCTCACTATGCAGACAACGTCCTGCTGTACTCATCCGAGGTGGATACTGCTATTCCTTTTCTGCTGGAATGTCTACAACAATTTGGACATATATCAAATTTTAAGGTGAACTTGAATAGATGGGAAACCCTACCCATTTTCCTGGTTTGGCAGGATAAATTTGCTTAAAATGAATATACTACCTAAGTTATTGTACCCCCTGCAGAAGTTACCAACATCAATTCCCAACAGTGTTTTATAGATCTAGATAGAATGTTTACACAGTTCATCTGGTAGGGTAAAAAGGTTAGAATGAAAATAAGTAAACTACAGAGAGGCAGAGATCAAGGGGGTCTCAGGGTCCCAAACATGCAGCTATACTATTGGACAGCACAAATGCGATATATATATATATATATACACACATATGAATTGGTCATCGTAGATGTTACAAATACATGGATTGATATGAAGTCTAGAAATTGTGGTCTACTGAATTATAGAAAGGCGAGATCTGCTTCAAACTCAGATCTGCTTCAAACTTAAGTATAATTTTTCACTTCTAGCTCCCATTTGGAGAACCCACATTTCCCCCCCTTATGCCAAGATTCAGATGTGTCTCAGAAGTGTTTCAGATATGTCATGAAAGGGGCCTCGACTAGCTTGCAAAACTATATGAGGGAAATACAATAGTCATTTGAGGGCTTGAAAAGTAAATATTCCTTACAACACTCAAATTTTTTTCGCTATTTACAAGTCAGACATTATATACCAAAAAGCTTACATGCTTCCAAATTTATCTTTCTTGGAAGAAACAGCCCATACAGAAACAATTTACTTCTTGTGTTTATGATGCTTTTAGTTTAAATTGTAATGATCACATCTGAAACCAGTGGCAGATTGATATAGAATGTGAAATAGACAAAGATAGCTGGGCATCAGTTATATAAAAAAACACACGTACTACTCTGAGCTGCAATACTGACGAAGAGACACAAATTAAACTTTTACACATACTGCATTGTACAACATTGTTAAGGAGCAGACTTGGTCAAGGCTCTCCTGAATGTATTAAATGCAAATCAGATGTTGGAACATATATTCATATGTTTTGGAAATGTACAAAGATGCAAACATTTTGGACTGGACGGCTGATATTAAAAAGGTGTTGAGAGTACTCCATCTGGAGAAACTGACTTACACCCCTCATGACAATGTCGAGGGATTTATTGACATATAGCAAACTGTCTTGGACGTGGTAGACCCCTCTGGACTGGCCTTTTTGCTGTACAATTGGAAATTAATGTAATTTGAATGTACTTAAGTCCATATGGTAGAGTATGTGTTTTTTTGTTTTCCCTTTTTTCTTTTGTTTTGTATTTTGTTTTTGATGTCTTGTCTTCTGCTGTTTTTATGTTTTGTTAAAGGAAGTTCAAACATTGTAAAGAGTGGTTCTGTACATATTTGGAAATTTATTTGATTAGTGCCAGAATCTTCAATAAAAATAAATGAATTAAAATAGCTTAAAAAATAGAGCATATAGCTGCCCTGAATTTGGATCCATGGGGATGGGATGTATGCCCCTGGTCCCCATTAGGTTTGGTCTAAGCCCCAAATGTTTACAATGTCGGGTTCTATGCGGCATCCATGAAGAAAACCAATGCTCACAAAACTGCAAGATTAAGCCTGCCTATAAAAAAGAGTCCTGACTAAAATTAGCATTCTTTGTTCACATGAAATCTAAATTAATTAAATTTAAAATAATACTCCAATAAATTAACTAATTCTAATTTGAATATCTGTCATGGAGATATGCATTTTTTTCCAAACACAACCTCCCATAAAAGAAAAAAACCCATTGGTCCATTGTGCAACAACTTGTTATTTATTTGCGAACAAACACATATTGGGTACGTGAGAACAGATAAGTAATTTTCGCGAAAGCTCTAAAACATGTTTCCATTCAAGTGACAGTGCCCACTAGTGGTGATTGTAATTGTGACGGGAGCAAAGGAGAGAGTCGGGTGACGGCTGTGGAGGGATGAGTCCACAAAATAAACTAAGGAGGAGTCCGCTGTTTGCATTTTAAATTGACAGTCAACATTTAACAATAGTTAACCATGAACCATGACCATCAACAATTTAAATTGATCAATAATGTTGATGTTAATGTTGTCATAGATTCTGTGTTGAGACTGTTGTGTTCAGTTAAGGAATAAATAGACTGTTAAAACAGTTACATGAGTTTTACTGAATGTCAGTGAGCATGTTAGTCAGTCATTTCATCTGCCTATGACAGTGAGTTGTGTGAGTCTGTGTAACTTTTCATTAGCAGAAAGAGCCATTGAAGGCAGGTGTTATTGTTCCTGCTAGTTGAGGGAGAAGCGTGAGCGTTAGTGTGAGTTGAGGGGGATTTGAATGCGGAGAATACGTCATGACCAGACATGTTTGTGTTTTGGTGTCGGCTCTGGCTAATACAGAAGCCTGTGTTGAGGAATAAACTACCAGCAAAAGTAGCAAACGTTGCTTCATTAATGGGCACCACAAGAACTTTCCAGTTTTTCACTCTGGCATGTGATGAAAGCCATTTTGGTGAAGCCAATTTTGTGCATGTTGCAGCTGCTGTGTAGTGCAGTTTTCCCTGTCACTGCTTTCTGCTGTGTCTGCGCGCCCAGGCACTGCCCTCCGCTCATCGCTGAGCAGCAGCTGATGAGCACGGCCAGTGCTCACAATAAAGGCCAGGAGAGGCGAGCAGACGGCCCCAGTTGGCAGCGTTCAGGAAGTTTGACTGGGCTATTCTATAGATTTGTGTAGTACCAGGGTTTGGTAACTTAACTCCCTTGTAGAGGGCGGGGTGTTTGTTGGTCTGTTTAGTTATATTTACTAGTTAAGTTCTTGTTTTTTGCTTAACTGGTCACTTTCTCTTTTTCAAGAAGTAATTTTCAGTTGCGTCTGTTTCATATTGAGTTACGATTGATTAAGTGGTAAATGAGAATATATATTGCTTTTCTAGTCTTATTGACCACTCAAAGCGCTTTACAGGACAAGTCACATTCAGCCATTCACACGCATTCATTCAACGCTGCTATTTACCGCGCTTTAATGTCACATTCATTCACTTTCAGAGGCCGTCAGAGGAAATTTAGAGTTTAAGTGTCTTGCCCAAGGACACATCGGCATGCGGACTAGTTCAATAAACCCAGTTCAATAATTTAATATATGACACAAGTATGACTGCTTAATTCTTTTACTGTTGTTTTCCTTAGACTCAGCATTCACATGTTGAATAGGAAACCTTTTTATTTTTATTCTCGTATCCTTATACTCTTAAATCACAAAGTTTGTTCAGTGAGCTGTGGCATTAACTTGTATTCTAACGAGATTAAAATATATTTGTCCTGGAGATTAGCATAGTTAAGTGTCCCCCTTTTTTGGCTTTTGTGGCGGCAATAGCAGGCTTTGATCAGTGTAGCACAGCGAGGCCCAGGCTTGGCCTGGCCATCCAAGGCCTGGGTGTGAAATTGGTCTGATGTCATCTCCCATTCTTCACCTTCACCAGCTTTTAGCCACCGTAATTTTATTTCCGCCACAAAGCCCCCATCCCCTTCGTTCCATATCCCAAGTTTGACTAGGAAGAGTTTAGAGAACTATGGCTAAATTACTCAGTGGGGGAAGGGGGACTGCCTGGGCACTCCTTTGTCTGACAGAGACACATGGGACATCAATACTTTGTGATATGTACTTTTCTTTTCTCTGCTCGTCTGCCCTTTGCCTTTGCCTGTTCGAGAGGTTAAGTTTATGACAAGGGGATGGGTGAACTTTGGGACATTTTTGTAACTGCTCTCTCAAACTCAAAAAAAAATAGAGCATGGCAAGTGCATGCAGATTGATTGTGTTACTGGCTGTAGATTTTTAGCCCCATGTCATTTGCACTTGGTGCTTCATTTTTTTACATACTTGTAGTTTATTGAATGTTGTTGCCGCATTTTTCCAATGATGCAAAGATCCAGAGCTGCAAGTTTAATTGTAGAATTCTAATAATAATTTTGTAGAATTATTGTGCATCTGGATTTTTGCCTGGAAAGAACATCAAAAAGAGAAAGGAAACACTGACGACAGCATACTCATTCTGAAACAATCTGAGGTGATAACTGAGCATACTTTCATACACACAGCTTCAGTAAAATAGATGCTGCAAAATGTAAAACATATCTTTTGAATTATATCATTTAAGGCCACTGGAGTTTCAAATTGAAAACCAAATCCTAGAATTATATGGTTTAAGCTTATAGTGTACGTTTCTGCAGTTCTGATGTACAATGCCAATGATCAGTCAAAAGTGTTCCATGTATGTAAGGCAGAAAAAAACACCACAAAAACTTTTTTTTTAAATTTCAAACACAATGAACCCTTTATACCTTCAATGTTTGCACAGCCATAAGGGTTTGTGTGATGTAAATTTTGTCATCTGCCCTTTATACTCACAGGCTGTAGAGGCCTATATACATACGTGAATGCATCGACATTTGATATTAACGTAGTACAGACACAAGGGCAAGCACACCCACACTCATTTGTTTTCTGTGTGTGTGTGTGTGTATGTGATCTTTTAAATGTAGAGATAGATGGAAATGAGCGAATCCCACCTTTGTGCAGGAGATTAGAGCAGGGAAAAAAAAATATTGATTATTAAAAAATCTTTTGAATCAGATCCAGATAGATTTTTATGTCTCAAAAGTGTTTACATTTGAGTCAAATGTGAATTATTTGAAATCAGAGCCATAGTCACAATTAAAGGTCATCTCATTTTAGTGCTGGGCATTTGGAATTTCCTCTGATCTTCACAGTGGAAACCAGAGACAGAAAATATGTCCACTTCTCAACATTTCTTGGCTGCAGTGTAGTGTCACATGCTGATTTTTGCAACAACACCCAAAGCATTTTGACCTTCATCCATACCCCCACCCACCTTCCCACCCTCTGTTTTCAAATGACAGCCCCAGACTGTGCATAGAAACCCAGCTTTCCTCATCCAAGTCACGAATTGCTCAGCTCTTTAAGTCAGTGACTGTTGGGCGTAACTTCCGCATACAAGCCAGCTAATAAAAGAAATGCAGATGAGGCTTCTGCAGCCATTCACAGAGTCCAGGTCAGTGCTGCTGCCACTTCCAATGGGCGAGTCCCAGATAACTCTCTGGGTATTTGTTCATGGATCTCTCGCTGCTCTCCTTATTTCTTTCTTCCTCTCCAGTGCCTTTTCTCTGCTGTTTCTCCACCTCACTCAGATGTTTAGCTAAACAGCACACGATTTGCATTGATGCTGTTGGTTGACATTTTTCATGAGTTGGTCCCGGGTCATATGTGTTTTGGAACTACATTATTAATTGGAGTGTTTTGTTGAAACTAAATTTCATCGACCTTTTTACCACTATCCCAATAACCAATATTTTGTGTCAATTGTACGAGGCAATCTAATTAACCTCTTGAAACAGTTTCCCGAAAATCATATGAATGACCAAAAAATCCCAACTTGTTCTGAAAGATCACATTGTTTTGTATTGGTTTCACAGAGTCGGACTTGGGAGATCCTGTAGGTGTACTGTCTGACAGTCATGGTGACCTTAAATCAATTCATCTCAGGAGTTAATGTGTCAGATTAAGATGCAGTGCATTTGTTTTTTTTCTCAATCATGTATAAATTCTCAGTGACCAGTCCATAAACTGTCCATTCTAGGTCATGTTTAGGTTTGTGTGGCAGCTGAAGGATTGCATATCCCTTTAGACTGACAGGGTTGTTTAAAATTGTGGTTTGTAACATGTAATGATAGGGTGTTCATGGATAGAAAACAATTGTGAATTACACATTAATGGAAAATAGAAATAAAAAAGTAAGACAAATCATGTTGATGCAGATAATCAATTGACTCAAGTTTGGAGTGATCATGAAATTCCCGGCAGGGCTATTCTTCATTCAAGACTGCTGAGTGCTTCACTACTAAATTCAATACTTTACAATTATAAAGCACAATGCGGTTTGTCCAAATGTGTTGGGCCAATAAAGAACAGACAGGAGAGAGTGTTTTCAGTATTGTGAGGTGGTTTTGTAAAATCTTCTACATAAACTGTGGTGATCTAAAATAATATTTAATGCTCTTAACTACTAAAACCTGGTGTGTTTAAGTGGTTTGGGTAACAGGTCTCTGCACCCATTAAGGTGAGTGGGTATTGGACCTCTCTCAGCTCAGCTGCTCAGTTCTGAGTAACTATGTTCATGTTTATGTGGGATCTGTGACTTCTAGGCTATAGTACATAGAATATATATAGAATAAGGAAAGTAACAAGCAAACAACATCAGAGTGACGTAGCTTTTAAAATCATTTTATGAACCTATGCATTTTTCTTGTCATTTGACTCTCGACCAAACATGAAAAACACTGAACAGTAAAGATATCGTAACTGTTTTTTGTTCATTTGTTTGTTTGTATTTTAAGAAAAAGGCAAAATTGAATGGGTGAGTGCTTTAATTAGTCGAAAAACCGCTATACTAACACATACCATTTACCATAACATAGTGTTGAAATACCGAGTACTCATGTAATAATTTAGTAATGAATAGTAGGGTTTTTTTGTTTTTGTTTTGTACTATTGCACCGTGGGTCCGAGACAAACGATTTTTCAATTCCTCTGTATGTCTGGAACAATACTGCAGGAATTGACAATAAATTTGACTTGACTTGACTTGAGAATTACTCATGTTATTAGATAGTAAAGATTACTGAGTACTCATGTTATAATATAATGAATAATGGGTACCCATGTAATGAAAGTGATAAATACTGAGTACTCATTATAATATAGCAAAGGAGTACTCATATAATAATATAGTACTGAACACTGAGAATGCATGTAATAATATAGTAATGAATATTCAATACTCATGTAATAATAATAAATACAGAGTACTGATATAATAATATAAAGAATACGGATTATAGTAATACAGAGTACTCATGTAACTATATAATAAATAGTGCTCCTGTAATAACATGATTCATTATGAGTGTAGTTGAAATCAGTGTGTTGACTGAGAAGCTGTTTTCACCCCTCCGTTATGTGTATGTCTCAAAAGTAAAATCTGAGGCGCTGTTTAGTGAGAGTTTAATTTGTTGAGGACGAAGAATGTAGGTACTGTGCAGACTACAGGTGTCCTCCCCGTCGTGTCCGCTGTCTTCGTCACTGTCATTGTGTAGTCATTACCAAGATATTTCAATAAAACCACAGGTAAACTCCTCAAATCACTGTTTCAGCCATTTGATTTTTTTTTTCTCAATTATTATTATTTTCACATGTTTGTTTCAGGTTATA
Organism: Scophthalmus maximus; assembly: GCF_022379125.1. NCBI lineage: Eukaryota > Metazoa > Chordata > Actinopteri > Pleuronectiformes > Scophthalmidae > Scophthalmus > Scophthalmus maximus. Next base: position 7,614,627 of record NC_061519.1, on the reverse strand, counting down.
GAATAAAAACAATATTTTACAAAGTCAAATTTGCATTGTTGTTGTTTATTTCCCCTCACACCATTGTCATATAAATTATTTACATGTAGGATATAAAAAGGAACTTCATCTGAGAATGAAAAAAAACTCAATCTGTTATTTAATCTTTAAAAATCGTGAAATCAAAATCCCATTTGTGATATAGAGGAGCCTGCTGCTTCTCTCAGTAAGACTGTTGATAATTTTCCCTTGTATTTACATTATTTTTAAGGCAGAAGTTTGTCCAGATTTTGAACTGAATGCAAGAAACCTGCACTTGCTGTAAACAGTAAAAAATACAACATAACAAAAACCCAAACACACAGTCACAACATTTTAAGATCACAATTTGGTTTGGATCCGCATGAATTAGACCCAGCTAAAATGTTCATTCAAACAGAAAAGTTATTGTAGAAAAAATAAGTTATGTAAACAGTCCAGAGCCCCGTCCCCACATGGCCAGATGTTCATCGTTTAAAAAAAACACAAAAAAACAAAACAACATAATGATCTTATACAAAAATTTGAACCTTGCTTATTTTCTTGAGCAGACAATACAGGCGGCAGCAAACCCTTGATCTGGCCAAGTCAGGTGGATGAAACATGGCCCTATAGATTGAGGGCCTGACTTTGGGATTCAGGGGGAATTGTTTGAAGGGGTTAGGGCTAAAAAATGTACAGTTATTCAAAGTGTTGTCTTATGGCTTAACACAAAAACAACTGCTTTTTATTTGACGTGGAGAACTGGAGATACCTTTCTTTTTTTCATCCACTCCTGAAAGTGGCAACGACATTCAAACCAATGTTGGTCTGAGTTATTGTGTCGCATAATGTACTTGTTACTAATGTGGGTTTGTTGAAGATCAATGTACATGTTCACCAGACATTGCAGTATTGCGTTCACAGATCCGTGGCACACCGAATAAAATTCACCATGCACAGACACAACAATCTTGAAGCCAGAAGGACGGATCAGGAAACAGCCAGTAAGGTCAGGGAGTGGGCACTTCTCTTACCGAAAACTCTTTGGATTCCAGCATATTCTCTCATCACACCACGCCCCCTCATCTACACTTCAGCACACAGGGCTGTAGTGCATGCCACAACACTCCACCTCTCTCTTCCCTCGGGCTCATCATCGTTTCATTCACCACCTAGTGGATGCTGTCCACCGACTTGCCTCGTAAAAGATCGCCCTAAACTCTGTAAACATTCGTCCAAGGTCCATCTTTGACCTGGACTTCACAGGAGCATACAGCTCCCTGTGTTTGCTGTCGGGACTACGGGACTATAAGTATGTATGTATGTATGTATGTATGTATTTATTCATTCATTTGTTTGTTTATTTGGTGGGTTCATGCATAGGCATCATCTTAGGCTAATTACAAAACAAACATCATATGAAATGAACGTGAAATTAGAACTAAGAGACAGTAATAGATGTTTATAGCTTCGCCAGAGATGTCACACGTTTCCTGGGCAACGGTAAGTGTTCACGGATTGGTGTGTTGTTGGTACATGTGCACACCAGGCACATTCCCAACGTGTGACTGTGACGTGAAGCCTCGACTTGGATTTGATGTCATCGTGACTACAGCCCTCAGGACACGTAGCCCCCCCCCCCCCCCCCCCCCCCTCTCTCTCTCTCGCACACACACACACACACAATGTCTCCAGTCGGGTTTCAAGAATACGAGTGCTGGTACTGAAGTGGTTAATTGCATGTCTGGGTCCCCCTCCCCTCTAGTCGCTGTCAGACTTGGCGTCCTTGGACGTCGAGTGGTTGTACAGTCCCTGTTCCGTGAGATGTTGCGCCAGAGAGTTTTTATTCCCGGCGGCTTTCTTGATTTTGGCCCGTTTGTTCTGAAACCAGATTTTGATTTGAGACTCGTTGAGGCCAAGGTCCCGCGCCAGGCTCTGTCTCCGCTGCTCGGTCAGATACCGGTTGTTCTGGAACTCGATTTTCAGCCGGTGAAGCTGATCCGTGGTGAAGGCCGTGCGGGGCCTCTTGTCCTCTTTGCTCGGGCTCTGCGTCTTCTTTGGTTTGCGCGATCTGGGCCCTTCAGCAGGGGCGGGGGTGAAGACAGAAAATGACAACCAGCGGTTAGGGCAAGTAGCCCACCAATCACAGGCGGGTTATACGAAGGGTCCAGTGGCCAACAGTTAACAAGGGGTGCGTCAACAGCGCGGCTCTGTTTATTTTATAAACGTGGTACAGGAAGCACAAGCGGCATTTATTTATTTATTTATTTATTTATTTATTTATTTATTTATTTATTTATTTATTTATTTATTTATTTATTTATTTATTTGTGTCTGTGTGTGTGTCGTGGGGGGGGGGTCATAATGGCTGAAGAATCACTGGATTGTCAGGTTCTTTCAGTATCTTCAATTACATTTTTTTTGTTTAATTTGAATACATTTAAATAAAACTCCTTTCGGGAATGTGGAATATCTTTATAAGAATTTCGAAAGTTGTACATCGACAAACTCCCTTTCGGTGTGATTGTGGTCAAACCAATCTCGGATTCCATCTAACATGTCTTTCTCCTCGCGGATACGATCCGTCTCGTCACCGTGAGCGCCCTTTGCTGTGGGTTGAACGTTTGAAAGAGGATGGTGTGGCCAGACGTTATTTTAATCTGACAACGAATATTCTCCCTTGCACGGGAACTTTTTCAATCTGCAGGGGAGCAACAGCACGTCAGTGTCCAGCGGATCCAGCGCTGCGGCCGACTTCAGTGAGGATGGGGAGGTGGGGGTGGGGTCCCGACACGGAAGGGCGTTTGGGCGCCTCGAGCTCTTTCCCTCTGTTATTATAGAAACTCCTTTTGAAACGTCGAACTGAAAAAAGAGCAATAACTCTTTCTTCCCATTGCAACATTTAGATAAATTATCTGTCGTCGGGAGGAAAATACGGGAGACAAATCAGTCCGAACTTTGCTAATAAAGTGCACAACAGGCCTCAATCAATTGTGTCATCCACCCCGTATCACTAGAAGTGTATACACAACTGCCTCTGCCTCAACTTCGATAGAAATGAACCGTCACACATGGCATGTGTAAAGATTGTATTTTTTTTCTCTCCACATTTCTTCAAAGTTGCGGTTTGTGTAATAGGCCTAACAATGCGGAGCCGAGCTGCAGCCTCCCTGAACTCTCCGAAGGGCCTTTGTGGCCATTTCCATGAGCTCGGCTCTGGCTCAATGAAAACTTCTTTAAAACGACCCCCTTTTTCTAAACTCTTTCGCGTCTTTTAAATTTGCGGCTGACACCGTTTCGACGAAGAGCAAAACATTCCGATCGGCTGTTGAAAACGAATCATTACATTATGATTTTCAACCGGTAATCCTTCTACTCTGTGACAAAAGCCCGAGTGCACCATGTGTCCCCAGGTGTAATGAGCCCTGCCTCTTACCAACTTCTCACCACATGAAATAAAAAGCAAGTCATATTTCTGTCAGTGGTGAGATGAAGGCGCCGAGTTTCAAAACGCAGCTCGGCGGCAGCAAAAGACTCTGGCTGTGAATTTCAGATGCTGGAGATGGTTTGGAAGCTGAACGTGGAGATGTGGTCCCGATAACTTGTTTATTTATGAATTGGCTCGACAGAAGAAAAGGCTTTAAAACTGCATTGTTTAGCATTTCACATCGAATCCATCTGTTTTGGGAGACGGCCCTCACTTTTTAGACCCCCCCCCCCCCACACACACACACACACACCCCACCCCCATTGTCAAAAAAAATATGCAAATGTAATATTAACAAAGAAGACAGGGGAACAATGGCGTCAAACTTGGTCATATTTCACTTTTCCACATTTAGAATCTACTTTAGATTGGTATTTCATTTCACCTTTCTTTTTATAACACTTTTTGACGGAACCATAAAAATCTCGTCGACTTCATTCTGTTTTTGAAAAACAAAATCCAGATCGAAATCCATCCACAATAGAACGAATTAGTTTTGTAATTCACATTTTAAATAGTTTGTTTTTTGTAAAATTGGTCGGAGTCTTTTTTAACAATATTAATATCATTTTAATGAAATACTACATGTATGAAATTGTTAAGACAATATTAGTTACGATGGTGCAATAATTGGTTTGGTAATTGTTAAAAGTCTATTAAGCGGAGTTGGGAAATGCACCACTGAACGAAGAAAGGGTCATTTATTTAATTTTCTTTCTGAAGAATTTGCCAACATAACTTTCTTTGACGCACACAAATAAGAGGTGGCGCGTTTTCCGTTTTTATTGACTTTGAAATGAAGAATCGTAATTTAGCTTTTCATGAAATATTATTATTTCGTTGAGATAAGGAGAAGCGGCCGAGGAATATGTTGTGTGCAGCTTTTTCCCCCCCACCAACCTGATGATGGACGGTCTGAGTAGCGGGTACAATAAACCCAGGCGGGCCACACCGTCGGATTGGCGGCAGGGGCCGAGCTGGCCTTGGGCTTGTGGCTGCCCCGATCTTCATACCCGACTGTCACATCGGGCCTGTCGGCCTCACTGTCCGGATGCTGGTCCTCGGATGCTCCCGTGTCCTCCTCCTCCTCCTCCTCCTTGTCTCCTGCGTCCCGCTGCTGCGAGTTGCCAGTTTGGGGAGCCTTTCTCCGCGGCAGCTCCTCTCTGCGTGTGATTACTGCCAGACTGTCTTCTTCCCCAGCCGAGGTGCCCACCTTCCTCCTCCGGCCGAAGTCCGGTCGCAAGATGTTGTCGATGTAAAAGTTGCTGACCCTGTTGGCCTGCTGGTTGCCAGGTGGCTGGAGGAGAGGCAGGATGGCCCGGTTGGACTCGTCGCCCCGCCTGGAGTCCTCCGGGCGCCCGGGGTCTCGGCGAGTGTTCTCTTCCATAGTGATGAAGCCTGGACACAGCCAGAACCCCTTTTCTGTAGTCAAGCAGCAATTCCAATTCCTGATGTGCCCTGTTCACGTTCTCATCGATTAATTATATATATATATATATATATATATATATATATATATATATAAAAAAAATCTGATTTAAATCCTCTTCGGCAGAATAGTTTATATTTGTTTTAGTTTTGAAAAGGGCGCCTCTTATGATCCTAAACAAAGAAAAATCATGCTTCAGCTTGTGGCGAAAGCCTCCTCCGAATGACCTGACCTGCTGTTTCAGATATTGGATTTAAGAACTGCAGACTAAACCGAGAGAAAAGTCGATTGTTTTTGCGGCTTCCTGTGCAAAATTAATGAGTCTTCCAACAGTGCCGACGAGCTATTATGAGGATGCTGTTCAAATACTTTCACTATGGATTTTGGTTCTCATTTCTGATTGGCCGCGGGACGCTGTGATGACGTTATACTACGGATCTCTCCAGACACGTGCCTCGAGCCAATGGAGCTGACGGGCTGGTGTCATGTGAGGTTCCAGTCATTCCCAAGAGACGCAGATTAACCCAATCCACTCGGCGTGTGATGCATTCAGGGTACAGCAAAAACGTGTCATTACTCGTCGTAAAAAAAGCGCCATCTTCCAGGTGGGAACTTCGTGAGCACTGTGCCGTTATGGGACACGTCGACGAGGCAGCCCATCGTTCTCCCTCGCAGCTGCTTCGACAAACATAGTTGATTTAATGCAATATCCATAAGGTGGCAGGGGTTGGTGGGTGAGTGGGTATTTTCATCTTTGAATGAATTCGTGTTGTCAACTCAAGTGAGCTTATTGCGATGTATTGGCTCATTGCCACTTCTCTACAACCTGGTGCATGTTTGTCATCTCACTAGTCGTGTCACTTCTTAGCTCCATCCATATTCCATTTGTGTTTATTTTTTTCATAGTAGCGCGCATCACTGACTCTTCCCTCCGAGGCGAACGACGTGGTTCCTGAACTCAGCTTGGAGCTTGACTGGAGACTGTGTGTTGAGCCACAGACAGTGATCTAAAACCTAAATTGCAACTTCTGTTGCTTTTTCCACGGGCACATCAAACCAATCACAAGCAGAATCAATAAGACAGAAATTGTTGGCTATTTCTTTAAACCAATTCCAAGACAAGGGGCCGAGTGATTATTTGATATGATGGATTAAAGCCACATCACCTGCTCGTGCACAGGGATTCTCCGTGTTATAATAAGGAAGGAGTGTATGCCACACATGTGGAGATCACAAGATCCATGTTTTAAAAAGAGTTATTTCACTGAGAGAGTTGGGACACGTTGCCGAACACTTTTCAGGAAAGTTCTCGGTAAGCTGTTTGTACGTCGGCGTGTCCTGCGGGAAAGAAACAAAGTCAGTCCGGCACTCAGATAATATTATATGTAGACTGTTTATTATTGATTTAACTTGTGTAACCGTCATTCCACTGCATTCGTATCACAACACCAAATACAAATGAAACACACGCGTCACTTCACCTTTACACCTGCACTTTCGTCGAGAAACTATATTAGAAAATGAATACAATATGTTTTTTTGTATCAAATAAATGAAACATTTCAAGTCTCATCATTTTGATGTATGTGTTTGATCTCTTTTTGAAATGCAACATGTCGTCTTGGCTGTGTGCTCCATCGCCCACAGGACGGACCCCTCACTGCTGGGGGATGGAGACCCGGGATTTCTGAAAAGAGATGGTGGTGGTGAAGAAGTTGTCAGACAATTTGAAATACAGGTTCCAAAAAAAAAAGAAAAAGAAAAAAAAAGACTACGGTGAAAATTATTTTCTGAAAAGCACCGAGCTGGAAAAAAAAAAAAAGCAATATTCGCTGTTAAATGCAGAAAGTAGCTCATCAGATGAACTGAAAAGGTCATTCATTCCCCAGCCCCGGTAAGAATAGCTCAACCATCCAAGTGACCAAAAAAGAAGGTCCAATTGGAGATAGGTGGGGAAGACGTTGAACACAAAGGAGGTCCGAACACATCGACTACAGGCACTGACCCACGTCGACCCCTTCCCCTGTTTCTGCTTCTGTTTCGGACAGAATGTAGCTTTCATTTCACCTCTCATATTCCTGATGCACTTTTCCTAAAAAATCTCCCACCTGGCTTTTGAGCCAACCGGCAGCTTTGGAAATATTTATAAATGCAGGTGGGGGTGACGTCACACGTGCACAAGCATGATCAGAGTTGTGTTTATGATCAAATCATCATCCACGCGAGAGCAAGCACGAGGCAATTCACATTCGAGACAAAGGCCTGATATCATAATCAATGTATTAGTGCCTTTACCTCCATATCGAAACTACACTCTTATTTTCATGTAAATATTTGGCAACATTTCTCGCAAATACTTATTATACGTATTGTGCCAAGCAGCTGATGAAGCGAATGAGTCAATTCATTACTCACAAGATCTCAAAAACGACAACAACACGGAAGAATCGGGCGGTACCAATTGAAGAGTGGATAATGACAGATCCGTCATTATGCTCTGCTTTGTTTCTGACAGGACGAACCGGGCATAAAAATATGAAATGTTTCACTCACTGTTTGGCTCTAACGCCTCTCACCCGGCTCATTACAAGGAACACACTAGTATATTTAATGAGACCCATTGGAGGGCTAGGATTAACCCTATAATAATAATAATAATAATAATAACAATAATAATAATAATAATAATAATAATAATAACAATAATAATAATAATAATAATAATACTATTAACAAGAATATTATTATTATTGTTAATAATAATAATAATAGTAGTAGTCATAGTAATAATAACAACAGCAATAAGGATAATTATAACAAGAATTAAAGTAATAATAATATATTTTTTCAAAGGTTCTGTCAGTCTTGTGGAATTATTATCTCTACATGGTCCAGTAATGACCCTGTTCTTTTTTTAGTGAAAATGATTTGGTAATCATATAAATGTGGCAGCCTGCTGGGTTGCATTAAAGAATTTATGCTGTTAAAGGAGAATTTTCTCTACAGCACCATTCACACATGCTTCAGCTTTGCTCCTTTAAAGTGTCTGATAGTATCCTTTTGATCACACGAGAGCAGCAAGAACCGTTTAAGAAACACTCTGGTTTTTTTAATCTGAGATCATTATTTGATAAAAAAGATCATCTGAACTACTTGTATGTAGAGAACGCGGCCTGTGGTGAGTGTGCACCCTGATGATGAGAGGCAGGCTCTGTGACACTGTCGCAATCTCCTACATTGTCTTGATGCCCAGAAGTGAGAGGATCCTTGAGACAAAGCAGAGGTCAGTCCGGACCATCAGCTTCCCTTCCACTTTACAAAACCTCCTGCAGAAGTGTGTGTGTGCGCGTGTGTGCGTGTGTGTGTGTGTGTGTGTGTGTGTGTGTGTGTGTGCGTGTGTGCGTGTGTGTGTGTGTGTTTGGGGGGTCGAGGTTATAGGGTACACTTCATCTGCCGCTCTGTCTGCTCTGTTTATGCAGAGATGAGGGAATTAGTGCAGGGACATGGGAAATGAAAAAGCTGATTGAACTATGACCTCCAGATGGTGAGGAAGACCACGAGGTGCAGAAACCTCCACTTTCAGTCCAGCATGTACAGTAGTTAAATTGTCATTCTCTGACACATTTATACGACTATTTGATTACAAAACTGTCCCAGATGGTTCATCCTTTAGTTTCATATTCAGCCCTTAACACTTATTTGAATGAAGATTGGGAAAGTGAAGGACATCACTGCATGTAAGTTTCATGCTAAATGGCAAAAAAAAAAGATTGAACTTTAATATTAGTACAGATAGTATAAAACAGAAAAGGCACCATCCCCAAAAATCAGCCACTATTTTCTCTCTTAAATATCTGGGTGATCATGCTGATTTAAAACCGTGGAGTGTGGTGTGGGAATTTAAAAAAAGGAACAGTCCAATTATTTTTTGTACCTCATAGGCCTTCCAGGTCAACAGGAGCTTTTGAATGTTTGAAGCTGTGATATGTTGAAGGAACAGCAGTATTCATAGTTTTATGGGGAAGGTTGGTTTAAAAATGAGTCACAGCAGAGAAGGCTTTGGAGGAAAAGACCCGTTGAAATCCAACTCCACTTTGAAGGTCATCTTCCGTGAAATGTTTTTTAGCAGTGTTCAGTTCCCTCATTTTGCTTCCCCCCCCCCCCCCCCCCCCCCTCAGTCCTCCTTGGCTGTGGAAATAAGCATGTGCAACAATGCTAGAGCAAATGTTCATCTTTGGTTTTTGTATTGTTTGTAAATGTATGTACATGTATTCCTAATGAATCCTACTTCCTAAGCCCTTGTTCTTCTGTCTGTTCTTCCAGCTCCACTCAACTGTGTGCCGTCTCTCCAGGCCTCTGATATCATGTTGAAAGGCAGTGAGCAGGCGTGTTGCGATCACTTACAGCTTTAATCCTCCTGATTGTTGTGCCGTGGATAAACCTGATGTGAAAGCAGCCCATAGGTCAGACTGACTGGCCTCCCTGGCTCTAACGGAGCTTGTATCTCTTGGCCCTGCATGAGTTAACAGCAGAGCTAGCTGACAAAGGGAGGTTTTGCACCGTTGCTTTTTTAATTTGGAAAAGGCCTTCCGGACTCTCTCCTCTTAAGAAGAAAAGGATGCAGCAGACACAGGATTCTGTGGCAGGTCAAATCGGGCTGTTGTTTTGGAAGTCTAAGATATGCTTGTTAGAAAGGCCAAAACTGAGCTGCAAACTTTTAGTTTGGTCCCAATGTGGCCTAAAGGATAATGAACAGGTTCTTTAGGAACAGCAGAACCTTTTATGCTGCTAAGTATGAATGTAATGGCTTCTCAGCATTTGCATTCTCTTGGCTGCAGGGTTGTTTAATGTTATATTTGATAAGCGATTTCTGCATGTATTTTGATGCAAGGATTTTTAGGTCCAGGTTGCTATCTGATGTACAGAATCCATATTCCTGTCTTACTTCATGTGTGACTTCTAAGTGGTTCAATAATTAGTCACAAAGAATTTGAGAGAAGACCCTCAGCAGCGGACAAAAATGGCATCAAACAAAAATGAACCTCAGGGAAGCTGACAGTGGGTTCTTTCAAATCTTTGTTTGCCTAATTTGTTGAAACAGTCTTCACAATCTCTAAACTGTAAACTAAACTTCTACATTTTTGTTGACATTCAATGCTTACTGTACTATGCAAGACTGTTATTGCAAGATTGGTTCATTAACATCAACAAAATCTCGTTGGATTACAGAAAACACACAGAATCGTCTGATTGGAACAGGCTGGGAGACCGAGAGAGAGGGAGAGAGAAAGGATTGTGAATGAGTTTTCCTGAATGAACAAAGGCATTATATGTGACGTTAATGAAAATCTCTGGCCGGACCAACAAGAGCGACAGGATATCCAATGAGAATTTACAATTTACTTATAATTTATTTATATTTCCTTTTTTTTTCTGGACTACCCTGGGTATTTTCATTTGTGGCAAATTTTCTGTTCAAGGTATATAAAAGATCGAAGGTGAATTTTCCGTTTACAGTGCTGTTACAAATAATTTACTGTTTACATATGTCTGCAAAATGTATGTTCTGTGTATTACCGTATAGATTTTTCCTAGTATACTTTTACCTATTACAATTGTTTAGATTCAGATTTACCTATACAATCTGAATCTAAAAAGCTCATTGCATTTAGCACAGACTAGAGCATTCAAATTGCTGTCAAAGTTAATATCTGTTCTTCTCTCGTTGTCATTTGTCATTGTTTTTTTGAATGGCGTACATTTTACTCACCCACCACTATGTCTGACTCTTTTTAACACAGTGTTTTCAAAAGAAAACATTAAAGAATGGATGTAGCCTCTGACCACAGTCATCTGCTGGACGTTTGTAGCCCAGGACAGATCTGTTAGCAGGAGATCCCTTCTAACTCCCGGGGCGTCTGTGGCTCAGGAGGAAGAGTCAGTCGTCTACTAACCCGAAGTTAGAGTGGTTTGATCCCAGCTTCCCCCAGTTTGCATGCCGATGTCTCCTTGGGCAAGACACTTAACCCTAAATCGCCTCTAAAGAGCAGCACTGTATGAATGTGTGTGCATGTGACTTGTGCTGTAAATCGCTTTGAGTGGTCAATAAGACAGCAAGACAGATATAAATACAGTCCAATTGACTCGCTCCCCTGCACACACTTCGGCCTCCACTCCAGACCTTTTCACCACAGTCCACACTCAGATGACACTCGCAGTCCCTGGCTGACTCTTTGCACACTATCATCACTTGCATCAAAACCATGGAGAAAGCTCCGGCCTCATCTTCAGTGATCATTATTCAGGCCTTCATGCCTCAGCAACTTTCACTCCCATTCACACTCGCTCTGTGGAATAAGCCACTCGACATTCTCTGGCCTCAGTCGATTCAGCTCCTCTCTGCTGCCCCCCACGTGTATTTATGCACTGCTGCTGAGTAGTTTTGTAGCCTCGAGTTCAGCATTTCAACCAGCGGCATCTTGTTTGTTTTTTTAAACCAGACGTAGGAGCGGGAAATGGTTCTGACTGTGAGCTCATCCACTGTATGCCCACCTACTCCTGCAACCATGCACAAATACCAGAAGTTTATCATGCTGTATCACCGCTCCAATGTCTACAGTACTTTATGATCTATTTTACTTTAAATGAGACCACAAATTTGAAAATGAACATCATGCTATATTGGAGAAGACTTGAAACTAGCGATTGAGACCATCAACTCCTCAGGAAAATGTTTACTGGTGTTATAAATCAAGTGAGAAGTAGGGTCATTTTCTCAAAATCTGTTTGCAACCATCAACCTCTGCTGGTGATTCCAGAAAATGCAGGCTTAAGTTAACAGTAACAGTTCCCACAATGACCAAGCACTTGGCGACTGTGGAGGAGAAAAACTCCCTTTCAACAGAAAGAAATCTCTAGCAGAACCGGCGACGACACAGTTAGTGACATGTAGTGTAAATACATGGGGCCAGAGAGAGAGAGAGAGAGAGAGATGCTCATGATGGGAGTTCCCCCAGCAGTGTAGGCTTATAGCAGCATAACTACTGTAAGAGATGGTTCAGTAAATACCTGAGCAGCTCTAGCTGTCACCAGTATGACCACGGACCAAGCAAATGACCCATTCCAAGCAGCCATGTTTACAACAGGCACTGCATGGTTCTATCAATATCATAAATTATTCTCTGGCATTTTATGGCACAATATTGCTTCAACCATTTGGTGTTAGACAGAGCATTTGAGTAATGATTGTGGAAAAATTGTAAACCAAATATGTGTCTAACCCGAAAACATGGTTTATTGATGAAATTTGTTGATAATAGTGGATTAATTTAAAAGACACTGAATCTGTTAAAATATGGCCTGACCATTTATACATACTTTAAAAAAGTACAAAATAATACAATGCAATGTCAACTGCCACAATATGAAAAAACACACAAAAAGCAAAGGTGAGTAAATCAGTTTATATTAGTTTGTTTACGTACCTAATGTTAGCTACTACAGAGTGTTACATGGTAGGCCTGTAAATTCACAGCTCATCTTCACATACATCATTTGTTGCTTTGCAGGATGACTGATGCTTTTTATCTATATTTTATAACATTATTAGAGCTTTGAGACTGGTACACTGGACTCCGGTTCCAGTTGGTACCTGCTGCTTGCACTGGTTTCATCCCAAGATGGTGTAGCTTCAGTTTGCTATATGTAAACAGTGTCCTGTGCAATACACTTTTTTTTCATTTCAATTATTTATTTCACAGTCATATTTTAATATTAATGCAACCTCAGTATTTGCCTAGCAATGAAGTGTATTTTTGAAAGTTATTGCTTTCTCATTTCATAAATATACAACAATGTAATGATTGCCTCATTTTTTTATCAATATATTTTTTGAATCAGTTCAAGGCATTACAAATATATTAATTTGGGGTCATCAGATTCACATGTTCAGTACTACTGATGCAATATCTCAAAGGAAAGCATAACAAATGTATCAAAGTAGACAATGATGGAATACTGTCAAGCTTTATTTTGCACAATAATAAATTACAGTAGGTGTGTTGAATATTCCTTCCTCAGCTGTTACCCCAGCAAAGTCAGCATCTGTGTAGAAAAGCAACATGAGTATTTGAAACTGATCCCGGAAAAAATATTCTTCCTTACAAATTCATCACAAGTCATAATACTATGAGAGGAATAAATCATTTGAGTACATACTCTGTAGTCATAATTAGCATTGTCTAACAAAATATGTACTTACGTGCTGTTCGCCTTCTACTGCTTGGTTTCAGCGCAGGGGCGATGTGCATTTTACTTTTCCCCTTGATGAAGTGGACACACACGGGAGCTTCACATCGAGAGCACAGGCAAACGCTCACGCGTGTCTGGAAAACTCTCAAAACCGATTAGACCGCCTGGACACAAACATATTTCAGCCACTATGCTATACATGCCGCTAACCACTAGCCATAGCAGTGTGGACCTAGCAACTAGCAGTCTGATTACAACAGCAAAGTAGCACACGGTCACAGAGTGCGACAATAACATGGAAAATAAAAGATAAATGAAACAGGGATAATTACTGGTCAAGCAGAATGCATCGTCTGTGAACCCCTCAGGTCTCGCTGCTCTGTCATCTGTGGAACACGCTCCGATCTTGACATCTGCTCGATCTGCTCCCTTCTTTTCAGCTCGTTTTTGCTCGTGGTCTTTGTCGTATATGCAGTCTTTTTTTCGATGCCTGGCGTTTCTCTGCCACGGTGCTTTCAAACTGACTCCGCTTCTGCTGCTGGCTCCTCGTCGTGAAGACTTGAGCTTGGTCGTCAGCGAGCGAGCGAGTCTGTGCCTGTGTGGTCCCTCCTGGCGGCCTGCACAGTGCACGGCGGCACACCGCAGCGTTCCTCTGACAGAGGGCTACGAGAGGGTAGCTGGGTTCGCCAGGAGTTCGGGTAAAGATCATTAACTGTTAAAGTGTGCGACTGCAGCAGAATGAAGATCGTGGGCACTTCTGTGCGGTCTAAACAGGCTGGTGTATTTTGCTTCTTTTTTTTTGATGAATGGGCGACCATGGGTCAATCAGTGTAGGTTGGCATCCTATAATAGTTGATGCCAGAGCACCTCTTTTGAGGCCGAATGCGCGCCCTGTTTCTGGATCCCCTGACTTCCTTAGTTGTCGCAGGTAGGAGAGCAGTTTCTGCTCGGTACTCCATTTATTTGTTTGCCTGTGTTTACAAATGATCTGTAGGGATGTGCCGGACGAGGCTTTGGACACAGTGACGCTTCTACAAGCAAACTGGTTTGCTGCTTCGAAGACATTTTGCTCCCGTACGCCATCTGGTGGTCAATAAAAAGTCCTACATCAACTGCGTCATCCAGATGTTATATATTGAGAGAAAATTGTCTCAGAAAGGTCACAAATGTGTATCACATGATCTACAAGAAAAATATAACCGTTACAAATGCGTACAATGATTTGTTCATAACTTTGGATACTCGCAGATGCGTGGTTAAATCCGCACACAAATACAGAGCAGTCTGTGCACACGTAACTTTACAGATCTAATAATGTTTGCTTTCCAAAAGCTTCCTGTGAGTACAAATGTCTAAAAACATGTGTGACATCGTTTGTATTCACTTACAGATTGTTAAAAGCCTGTGCACGGGTGTCCTGATACACACGAATAAGCTTACACGCTCATGCGGACTTCTGAGACTGTTTTTTTCCGCAGGCAGCTGCGAAAAGATTCACAAATGTGTGCAGGGTTTAAGTGCTGGTGGGAAACTGGGTAATGTGGGCTTTCGGTGAATGCATGATTTCAAAGTGGGAAAGACGTATTGAAATAGACAGAATAGCTTGTCGCCCCTCCATTAGAACACATACAATATATAATAAATGTCATTATAGATAAGCGAATACAAACAATGTCAATGTCAATATCAATGTTGTTGGTAGCATGCAAAACGGAAAAACAAAAAAATTAAGTTTTGCATGTTGAAAGTATTTACAAAAAAAAAGTGAAAGGAGGATTTGTGGGGAAAGTTGAGTGAAAAGTGAAGTGATTACAGGATGAAGATTTAGAAAGAGCAAAATAAAGAGACTGTTGAGAACAGTTGATGGAAAAGGGTTGATAGCTGGTCTGTTCTGCTGAAGTTTCAGGGTTCTGTACTACCAGAAAAAGTCAGAGTCGGATGTATGAGCTTTCCCATTCGGCCCTTTATTCCTCCGTCGCTTCACTGATACAAGTGCCACAGGTATGGACACATAGCAGCGGTTTGCAGAGGAAAGCAGAGATGTCCCAAATGTGGGGGCAATCACAGAATTGAAGAATGTAGAGATAAAATGTGCAGGATAAATGTTGCAATTGTGGTGGTCGGCAAAGGGGAACATTTGGAAGCTGTGAAGTCAGGAAGAGGGCTGTGGAAATCGAGCAGGTAAAAGCAGTTGACATCAGCTATGCAGAAGCAGTAAAGCAAGTCCTCCAACTCAAAGCAGAGAGGCTGGCAAAGACCTTTGTTAAAATTTACAGTTCATTCGATATTAGTGAAGAATGGAAAAGAGGAAGGGAAACTACCGTAGCAGAGAATGAAGAACTATTACAGAATGAAGAAGATACAAGTGACCTACTAAACACGCCATTTACAAAGACTGGACTACACCGCTCTCTTAAGAAAACCGAGAAGTCAGCACCAGGAAAAGATCAGATTTGTTACATGATGATAAACCATCTCAGTGACTCATCCAAGGATACTGTCAAAAATATGAGCAAGAAAGAAGGCATCTTATTCAAAACCTCAGAAAGAAAAAAGTACTGTTTAAGCTAGTATATATACTACAAAAGAACACAAAGGAGTGTTATCAAGTCATATATCAGTATCTTAGACTAAGAAATGTAATTGGGAAGATCTACGTTTTTTTGTTTAGTTTGTTTAGATTAGTTTAGTATTTTATATAGTAAATAATAGCGATGCTGAGCCACACTCCATACCAGTTGGTGGCGGTAGTGTACCAATTGGTTGTTTGCCACCCCCCCCCCCTAAAAAAAACAGAAGAAGAAGAAGAGAATGACGTCGTCCTGAGCGCGCTCAGCGGGTTGGCACCCACTGCCGCGCTACGGAGTGCTCGGCTTACGGTTTACCGGCTACAGAAGGACCGACATTCTTCCTCCTTCGCTCTTGGACTGCTTGTTAATGACAGACTCCTGAGACGTTCATGGGCAGCCATGTCTCAAGAAGAAAATACGATTTCCCAGGAACTTTTCAGAGATGTCAAATTCTACGTGGTTGGAGACATTCACCAAAAGGCGAGCCCTTGGAAGTTAGCTTCTTCTAGCTGTGTAGCATGCTAACTAGCTAGCACCGTTCAGTGTGAATGATGTACTGGGGAAGAAGCTAGCTAACTAGCCAGTTAACTGTCTGACATGCTAGTATTGTATTCGTAAACATAGAAGTGGTCAATGTGTTGTGTACGCTACAGTTTCATATTTATGATATTCTGTGGACTGAATGTTATTTAGAACCTACGTAGCACTGCACTTTAGCGCTAGCGCAAATGTTGACGTGCTAGCTCACAGGCTGCGGTGTGTCTTGGCTAGCCAGTATACAAACTTGTGTTTATTGGATTGTTTCTGCTAAACTGTGAACGCTCAATCGTCGCTTGTCAATTAGAGCGATTGCTTGCGTGCTAAATGTGACGCGCTCTGAAACCTGAATATAAATACACGCCCGGGGCCTGTGCTATGAAGCAAGATCATCATACCCAGGATTTCTTTTCGCTTTGGGAGAAGAACATTGACCGTCCTGATTAAATGTAATTGACGCGGGTTATCAACTGACAGTTTACTCTGGGTTTTCCCGGTGGCGTTTAATGAGATTCGCGACGATGGAAGTCGAAAATGCTTGCACGTCACGTGACCCATGTAGACTTCATATAGTTTCCGGAAGTTCTTGGCGCGACTAGAATCCATTATTCAGAGCGACAGAACTGCGATTTTTGGTATTTAGTAGTCAATAAATGCATCACTTTACAATATAGCAGACCGACATGCCTATGTAGTTACTCAATGTAGTTGTCAATGTTTTTCTAAAATGCTTTAATGTGCATTTTGAATTGATTCAGATGTGCTGATAATATACAATCTGATTATTTAAACGTCTTACCCTTCATAAGTGCAACACAGGCGGTTGACTCCATTGTGCTGCTAATCTAATGTGCTGCTGCTCACTTCCGGGAACTATTGAGAGCTTCCATGATCTGCTATTGCTGGGGGGGAAAAGGTCGCGAGTCTCATTAAATGGCTATGGGTTTTCCTATCCAACTAATTTATGTGAAAGAGGCAGAGTTTTTAATCATAAGCAACATGGTAAGAACCAAAAATACAGTGCGTAATGTGATACGTGAAGAAACACTGATACCTGCCGGTAAATTTGGTTTCAGTGACATTAATTAAAAGTAAATTGTAATTGTAATTAATATGATAATTGGAATAGAGAAGAACTCTATTGCCCTTTATTATTTGTCACTGTGCTGTAAACTATTTTGGTCCTGTCAGAATCATGCAGATCAAGGTTTTCCAGCGATCTGGCTTGTCACTAGTTGGGTTGTTGACATGTTTTGATCTGGAAGGATAAACTTAACCTGCTCATGAGTATAAGAGCATAAGTTGCCATGGGGATTTACCCTGAGAAGAAATGAACCAGCTTCATAGGTCTGATAACCCAGAGTTAAACCTGAAGTTACCTCGATAACCTCAAATTCTGCTTCATAGTACAGGGTGGTCGAATTGTCCTTCCTATCTACTCTTCCTTGACCTCAGTGGAAAACGTCATGAGGTCAAGGAAAGGTGTAAAGGAGGACTCATAGGACTTAGGAAAAGCCAACAGCTCTGCTCAGAGACCCAGCCTCGACTTTCACTATACTACGTCATTCATTATGTGATGGCGGATGTTGTTGACCTGCGTCTGCAGTGGTTAAACTACAAATTTCCGAAGGTGGACCACAAAAAACGCCGCAGCTCCATCCAGATATCTTCAGTGTGTTTTACCACTGTGTGACATCAGATGTAAATTATTCATATGCAACGGTAACTTACATGATGACGTGCGTCTCTTCTGGGTCATATTCATACTCTTC
Organism: Scophthalmus maximus; assembly: GCF_022379125.1. Lineage (NCBI taxonomy): Eukaryota > Metazoa > Chordata > Actinopteri > Pleuronectiformes > Scophthalmidae > Scophthalmus > Scophthalmus maximus. Next base: position 7,596,582 of record NC_061519.1, on the reverse strand, counting down.
TTCTTCTTCTACTTCTATTTCGGATTTAATCTTTTACATTCATGCATGGCGCTCCACGTTAAATATCACTGCCGCAATGAATTATGGGGCGTCTATATCTCCTTTCGCATATGAAGGTCCAGTGTACCCTATGCTAAAGGAGATAGGAAAGGAAGCATCAAAGCTCTTTTCATATACATTTAGAGAATCAGAACAGCTCTTATCATGGCTCAAATACGATCAAATACTTCTTGGTCACTTCAAGATTTAGGAAACTTAAGCCAATTTGACAATTCGACCGTACCCCAGGCCCCCAAAAAGTTAATATCAGACTGCATCAATCTGTCACTGTTAACATCCTGCTGAAAAGTGTGACCTATAATGCACATTTGTGATCACTGTTTCAGTCTTTGGTACAGGAAACCTGTGGTACGGAGCTGTACTTCCTGCCAAATAGTGGCTCCTATTGCCAGTTAGAGCTTGTTTTTGCAGAGACTCATGAAGCCATTCTGTCATTAACCATTATTACTTTTACAATAGGTGGAACACCATATCGTTGTCAGGTGATACAGCAGGCTATCAGGTTACTGTCCAAGAAAAAGCAGAACATGAAAACGAACAGTATAGAACTTTTAATCAGATATATCAACAGTCTAATAAAATGGACATAAGGGACAAATAAGACTTTTGCTAACAAATAAATGTCTTCATTAAGCCATACTGGAACCATTTGAGGATGTGTGGAGCATGTGAGGCTTTGAAAAAGCACTTGCTACATTCAGGACAAAGATGAAGAAAACAGATCAGGTCTACCACATACCAAGCTTTGACAGACATATTCTGGCTGTCATATTAGTCTGTTTTCTTTAATTCAGTGAATAAGCTTTAAAAGTTTGAATATGCTTGTAATGTGTCTGTCAGTGTTGTTGTTTAAGCCACTCTGGACTGAAGTGGAATTTGACTGAATCATCTGCTGTTGCTTCAGGTTGTGCACCTTCTAAAAGCAGGAAAAGGAAAGGAGGTGTCCTACAATGCTCTGGCCACTCACATCATTGCAGAGGATGGAGACAACCCAGAAGTGGGCGAGTCCAGAGAGGTATTCGATCTTCCAGTTGTCAAGGTAAGGGTTGTGCCACAGTAGGCTCATGTTAAACCACATTTGGCTTAGCCCCTGTTCAAACCAGGTATTAACATGTGTCTCAGGTGATTTAATCTCAATCATTTCCTTTAATTGCCTGTCTTTGGCATCATATCTCCTTCATGCATGTGTCAGCGTTTGGGTTGTTGGATAGAAGTGGTCAAAATAGTTTTTTTGGTTTTGTTGGTTTTAAGCCACTTTTTTATGATCCACCTTTTAGATTGTTGTAGTTTTTAAGTGCAAATTTAAACCAGATGAAGGATTTTAGTAAATTAGTCATGAATGATGTGTGATTAAAAAAAGCACTGTGTATAGAACGGCTGAAAAGGTGAATTAGGGATGTCCCGATCCGATCTTAACGATCGGTATTGCGCCGATCAAGGCATTTTTAACTGATTGGGATTCGCTTTAATGAGCACGAACGTAGGACGGATCCTTTGTTTCATGTCAGCTGCAAGAGGTTGTGGTTGCAGACCACTGCAGCTGTGGAGCTTCAGACTAGACAGAGAAACACGTGACTATGGTGTTTGTTTAGTTTTACAACTCGCGCGCGTTAATACGAGAGAGAAGATCAACACAGCGAGTGTAAAACATACTCACAAGAGAGCATTTCCACTAAGCAAATGCACAGAAGAGTATCCATGATTGTAAAACTACACTCACTAGAAAGCATTTCTGCTCCGCGCGTGCTGGGCTGACCCCAAAAAAACTTGATCGGGACATTCCTAATGTAAATGTGACATGCTCGTCATGAATTTTCCAAATGTTCATTCTTGACCTCAGTGAAAACCTCCTTCATGTTTTCCAGCCATCCTGGGTGATCCTCTCAGTCCGATGTGGAGACCTGTTACCGTATCTTTCAACCATCTATTCAAAAATACATGTCATGTATGTCATGTACAAATCAGGAAAAAACACAATAGTAGTAGTAAAAAAAGAAAGAATACTAATGCTTGCAATTGCAGATTTTTTTTCTTTCAGTTTTCAATTTTATTTGTGAGCCAAATCACAACATGCTTTATCTCAAGTTGTGGGTGGCCATCTGCCGCGACTGGTTGGGGTGAGAGGAGAGAAATGTGGGAGAGAAGAGAGTGGAGGAGAGAGAGAGAGAGAGACCAGGAACATTTGCATTAACTGTAATATAATTACATTTCTTAATTAACTTAAGCTCTGCTCTGTCAGACTGGGTCTCATAATGACAATAATAATACTGACACTTAGACTAGTAATAATAATAATAATAAATGTAAAGCTGATGATAAATAACAGGATAATCGTGGTGGTTCGGCCCGGAAAAAATTGCCGCCATGGCAAAAAAAAAATCAATCCAACTGAACCATCATCTAATCCAATGCTTTAATGACTCCCGTCCCCACCCCATGCATGCGCTATGGAATTCATTAACGGGAATAGGATGTATATCATTGTCATTTAGTTGTTTGCAAAACTACGAAAAATGAGCTTAGTTAGGTACTGTCCAAGGAAAAGAAAAACAGACGAGGTAGATAAAACAGAGCAGGCATTTACAGGGCTCCAGATGGCAACTAAAACGGTCGCCAGTGTGACTAACTTTTAGATTTTCTTTTTCTGCCAGTTATCACTGGTGACCATCCAGACGCAAATATAAAATACATAGAAATAAATACCTAAAATAGAAATGGAAACATGTTTCGTTTGTGTTGCCCGCTAAACTCTCTTCTCCTAGCGCCTGCATCTACCTGCCCTGCGTGACCGGCTTTGGTTTTGGTTTTACATACATTATGGCCGGTCTGTAACGGCACCAGCCATATATCAGAGGAAGACAGCGGGAGTGTGTCAGAGGAGGAGAAGGAAAGAAGCAGTTAGGAAACCACCGCAAATGGAAGACACAAGGCAAAGACACTGCCACATGAAGTTAAACTTCACCGGGATAAAAACTCCAGATCATCCAGCAGCACAGACGGCAGCCGATCTTACGTTGGCTTCTCCGCTGCCGTGTTTGTCTCCCTTCGCTATTGAGCGACACCGGGAGAACGATTTAATATCACGATTCATTTTACAACTTTGAAGTGGCATCAAATGTTTTATTTAGACTTTTTTCGATGTATATTGAGTTGTGTTACTTTTTTCCAATGACTGGGCTATATGTTAGTCCCATCACTCAACAACAATAATAATAGTTTAGGATTTGGATCCTGCAGCTCTGGAGATACCTGCACTAAGGGAGAGAGAAAACAAAATTAGTGACATGTAATGCCATGGAGATAGAGAGAGAGTGCATGATGGAGTCCCCCCAGAAGTCAAGGCCCAAAGCAGCATTACTAAGAGATGGTTCAGGACTCACCTGACGAGCTCAAACTATAACTATATTAGCCCAAAGCATTATAGAGTGTGTGGAATACATCAGAGTGGCATTTCTTCTTGCTGTGTTTTTCCATAACCCTGAACACCACAGAGTTAATGGATTCTCTCCAGAATCAGGACAGATATTCTTTGGTGTGACAGCTTGTCTTCCCAGGGTAAGTGTGTGTGTGTGTGTGTGTGTGTGTGTGTGTGTGTGTGTGTGTGTGTGTGTGTGTGTGTGTGTGTGTGTGTGTGTGTGTGTGTGTGTGTGTGTGTGTGTGTGTTGAGAATTTTATTAAGTATTTTCAAGATTTCTACATGTTCTACATTAGAACTGGGATATTGGATTTTAAGAGATATGGCAATACTTAACAGTTGAGGTCAGTTGAATTACTCTGCAGTAACTGCATTCCTGCCATGTTATTTCTCTTGACTAGTACAACATCCTAAACCTAATATGTAGTATTGTTTGTACACAGATTCCAGATGATCTTAATGCCTTGTGGGCTTACATAACCTTTTATGGAGGAGAATGTCAGCTTAACCTCAACAAGAAGGTCACCCACTTAGTGGTTAAGGAACCAAATGGGGTAAGTGCATGATCTGTATCTAATCAGAATTCTGTCAGAATTTTTGATGAAATATGTGCTGCTCTCACATTTAATTTACAGAAACTCACAAGAGGGGCTGCCTGCAGGCCTCCACTGTGAGTACTTCTCTGGTGCAGGCTCCACTCTCAGTGCAGGAATCGCACACTAAGAATACAAAATAAAAGCCTGTCTCTGCTCTCAGTACAAGAAATGCACACCAAGAATACAAAATAATAGCATGTAGACACTTATGGTTTAAGCTATGTTTTTTGTCGTTGATTTATAGTAATGTGAAAACTATTATTTCCCTAAACGTAGCATACATATTAATATAGCCTTTTTTTATCTACGTGCCAGTGTAGAGTAAAACGATTAATTAATTCTAAAATAACAGTATCTTCATATTCACACACAATTTATTGTGTTCAAATGGGGTATAAACTCAACCCGTGTAGCGAGGGGCATCCATTCTTCTTAGAAAAAACGATTGCCTTTGAAGAATATACGACAGCCTTTTGATGCAATCAGCTGAATTTATATGAAAAACAATCGACTGGTACTAGATGACAAAAACAAACCTGATGTCTACTCGCACTTTAAACCTGAAGATCTTTAGGAGAGATATACATATAAATACATATATCTTGATTATTCGAGCAATGTCGGCAACATGGCCTACTAAGAATGTTTTTGCTTTAAAACCATATATTCCTAAAATAATTCATTTATATATGTCATGACCTTCATTGTCTTATGTATAATATTCATCATGTCATAATCTGTTGTGTGCTATAACAGTAGATTCAATTCCGCCTAACTCCTACATAAACTATGCTTTGCTGCTACTGTACTCACTTACTCATTAACTGCAGTGTTTCCCATACATTGACAAGACAGTGGCGCCCCACCATAGTCTAATTTGTGCGCCATAGACTCATAACAAACATATTTTTACACTTCTCATAGATAAATAAAAGATCTCTAAAGGTGCGTGAACACCGAATGCGATGCAAATTATTCGGCGAATATAGATTACATATAAAGTCAATGCAAAGACGTGTCTAGACACGTGGTTTTGTGTTTTGCAGGATACTTCAGCAGAGCAGCTCTCGGTCTGTCACCCATTTGCGCACTGCTCTGAGTGTACGTGCACTCATGTTGGGAGAGGCGGAGTGCCCCGCGGTGTTGTTATTAACGTTACTAGTGTAGTGGTCGTTCTCAACATGTATGTTTGGCCCAGGGTGTAGCTGGTTGCAGTTTTCTTTTTGAAACGGCAATAAATTACCTGCAGTAGGCTAATTGAGCTGCGGTGACTGACGCCGCACTACTGCACAAACAACTTTTCACGTGTTTAATCAAAGCTTGGTTCAGAACCCTGAACGCGCTGTTGTTGTGAACGTGCCGTTGTTGTGAACGTGCCGTTGTTGTATTGACAACGTATCTTAAGTTGACGTGTCCCAGCTCCAGAGCACTGATCAGCTGTTTATTCAAAATGTATGGATGCTGAAAACCAATTTTTTATTTCTTTGAAGAACACAAAAACATATGTGGGGGTCAGTATCCATACAACAAACATATGTTGTAAGGCTACAGCACACAGTTGTTTACAGGAGCACAAAGTTCTTCCAGATCTAGCCTCCTAAATTGCTATCAAAGTTCACCAGATTGATGGATTTTACTTTAAAATGTAAATTTTCTTCCGGGGGAGCATGCCTCCGGAACCCCCTTCAGGGTCTGAGGTCAACCCCCATAGTCTCTCAAAATCCTATGGGAAACACTGAACTGTATTGAACTTTGCGCTGAAGTTAATGTGTTGCCAAATTTTTTAATTATTTTAATCTTAGTTTTCCTTGTGTACTTTTTTCTAATGTAAATCACCATTCATCTCTTATTTCGTCTTAATTGTAAAAATAAAAAAAAATTGTAAAAAGGTCTTCATGATATAATCAAAGTGAATTAATAAGTGCTTCATAAAATATCAAAGAAAAACCATTCAAACTAACAGAAATATCATCCGTTTGGCATTCAAAGTTTGCCAAATATTGTCGGCCATCAATAATTTCTTTGCAGAAAAATTTCTTTGCTGGAAATTGAATTTGATGGTTCTACGATCAACTCTCTTGTCTTCACTCAGGCACTCACTACTTTCCTCCTTCCAAAGCTGTCCATACTGGAAAAGAGTAAGATCAGAGTTTTGATGAGATCAAAAGTGTCTCATACCATCAACATGAAGATGTCAAAGTCAATCCTGTATGGTTGCCTTGGAAATCCCTAGCATGTCAGAAAGTTATGATTTTATGGATTGTGACAAATTGTGTAATGAAAATGTCCCCCATCCCTGCAGTTTAAATTGCATTTGCAGATCAACTTGTCTAAAAGCAAGTCAAGAAAAAAATATTAAATTAGCCAATGACTAACAAGACACACGAACACACACATACATATGAATAATGACCTTTAAATGTAATGGAATTTCCCTGTGGACTTCTAACTACCCACATGTATAACATTTGATAATTTGCGTGATTTATATTTAAACATTGATAGTGGCAGCTATTTAGACAGTGAACATTCGCAAGACCCATGCATTCAAACTTTTTAGAGTACTGTAAATCACTTAAAATCTCACAAAATCTTCTTCTACTTCTTCTGCAAGCTGTAAAAAGAGTCTGTTATTTCCTGTACTGAGAATGGAGCCTTCACCGGAGTTGCAGGCAGACACCTCATAAAAAAAGTGATTTAAATTTTTTTTTTTATGCACCACCAAAACAAGTTCATCTTAATGGGTACACTTAATTATGCAATTTTTGTTTTTGGTCAACCCCCCCAGGCCAAGTTTGAGTGTGCCCTGAAACACCCTGGTATCAAGATTGTTACCCCGGACTGGATAACAGATTCTGTTAAAGGTATAAATATGATGTATTTATGCATCCATTTACTTCTTAGCTTGCATCCCTTTGTTGTGTTTTTCAGATGTAGTCTGATGTTGTGACAACTGAGTTGTGAATCTATCTATCTATCTCACCAGACTTTGAAATTTAAAAGGCATTGAATTTCTACTAGTGAAATTTTCAGCTTTGAAATGATGGATTTTTTGTCTCCAAATTTAGCCCCTTCACATTTGAAGCACTTTATTTTTCAACATTGAATGTGAATATTTATTTCTCTAACCATTGTCACATTTGGAGCACTGACATTATCTGCGTTGAAGTTATGTATGTGAATTTTTTGCCTGAATTCAACGCTTCAAACTTTCGATGACTATTTTTCACTTTTCTTTTTCAATGTTCACAAATTCATAATCACAAAAATTCAATTTATGAAATTCAAATCATCCCCAAATTCGGTGTTCAAAATTTCAGATGCCAAAATCACCTCTCACACACAATGTGATTTTGGTAACACTACAGTGCATAGCCTATTGAATATCTTTGCAGTCTTTTGCAGGGCGTTTGTGGCTCAGGAGGTAGTATTGGTCATCCACCAACCCTAAAGTTTTTCCCCCAGTCAGCCATTTCCCCCTTATCCATTATCCAGGACACTTACCCCAACTTTTATTCAGTCTCCAGCAAGGTGACATAAACAAGCGCACCCAGCGAGAAGAGAAAATGAAGAATGAATGAAGTTAGCTGACAGAGAGCAGTGGGCTTCACATGACAGAGCTGAACGATTTGGGGAAAATATCTAATTTGATTTGATTTTTAATTGACCAGATATTGCGATTGCGATTTAATTTGTGATTATAATTAGCACACAAACACACTCGTGTGTTGTTGGTGAGCAGATACGCAGTTACCCTAGGCAACTTCTTATTGGTCAGAATGACTAGTAGGTGCGCAGCACGGCATTTCTGATTGGTGGGCATGACTGTCACCCTGGTCAGATGCGCTGCATTATAATGTATTGTAAATCGCAGCCTTTCGCTATTTGCATTTCGCGCTGTTTCAAAACGCGATTTTGATTTGAAAACGATTAATCATTCAGCCCTATATGACATCAATGTTTAATGAAGACTTCCAAGTTCACAACAAGACTAATTTAGAACGCTGCAGTATGAAGTTCACATAAAATGAAACTCTGATGTCCCGTTCCCGTGAAGGCAGCACGGAGCTGCGCAACACAAAGCTGACAGAAGCACAGAAGAGTTAGGATACATCATCTCGTCCAGTAGCAGTGGCTTAAACTGGCAGTTTTTAATATTGCAGAACACTGTTTTTAGCAAGCATAGCCCCCTTTCCAAAGTAAGTAATTGCATAAAAGACAGCTTTTATACTTAATGGCCATCCCCCCTAGCATGTGGACCATTTGTCAGAACACCCTTAAGACCTTGATGATGCTTTATCGTAAAAATTGGAATTTTCACCAAATGATGTCGTGGAGCAAATTTTAATCATTCGCCATGTAAATTTGAAGTATTTTTAATTAGATTATTTATCAAATGTCACACGTTTAATAAAAGTCCCGCTTTGAAGACCAAGAAAGGCCAATATTCATAGTCATAGCGCCACCTACTCCGAAAAGGAAATGTCAGTTTCGTTCTTTGACCTATTTTTCTAGTGCTTTCAACAGATCTTCCTCAAATCTGGTCAGAATAGTTCCAAGACCTTGATGATGCACTTGAGTTATGCTTTTGAATTGGCCATTTTGATGGGGTTGTTTTGCATTTGGGTCTGGCAAAATTCCTCGCTAGCACACCCCTACAAATTTCAACAGAGTAGTCATGTTTAGGATTTATGAAATTTGGTAGGCAGATCAGGCAAAGACTGTAAAAAGGAATTCAGTTCTTTACTTTTTATGCCCTGTGACTGTGCTGCAAATCAATTTCCCATATGGGGACAATTTGGACAAAGAAAGTGTCTATATATCAGCTGTTATCTTCATTCTCTATTAGCCATATGTATAGCACAAAATTTGTCAAAGAAGAAAAACTTCTAACCTTCAGTTAGATTTAAATCCTTCATTTTAACAGTGCACAATTAAGCAAAAGTAAAACAACAATATATACATACATATTTCCAACAAAAATAATTCTTTTCACACAAATCAGTCGACAATGGATACAAAACATCTGTGATTTGTTCCCTCTTTTACAGACAAAAGCAGGAAGGATGAGGCTCTCTATCACCCCAGACTCACATACATTGATCCTGAGGACGAGGAGGAGAGTGAAGAAGAATCATATGAACAGCACTCTCATTCGGACGGAAGCTACAGCCCCCGACGAACCCAGCTATCCAGTGGTGGCTCCTCTGGGGAAGAGTCGAGTCCCCGCAGAAGACCAGGACCCAAAAAATTGAAATCGGTGTCTCCGTCGTCCCCCACAAAACATGAGCGCCGCAGTGAGCGCATGTTTGACGACTCCGATGACGATTTTTCCACAGAGAAGGAGGGCACCAACCTCAACTGGACACCAGCTGAAGTTGTCACGCCAACACCCCCTATTCTCACTGGCACAGCCAGACGACGGGGTGGGCAGTCCAGCAGCAAACACCCAGTGTCATCTACAGGCAGTGGGCTGATCAACCTTTGTGCCACTGTGCCTCCTGTACCTGGCTGTGCAGGAGCATCGCCTGCAGAGGCTCGCTCTGCTGCTGCTGCTGCTGCTGCTGCTGCTGCTGCTGCTATCAGTCAAAGTGCACAGCAGGGTCAGTATGTGGGAACAGTGACCTGACAAGTTCTCAAGTTTAGTCTGTCAGATGTCTATCAATATATTGAGCTCAGTTTAGATGTCGTCACATTAAGTCGTAGCGATACAATAAAGTATTCCGTTAGGCTGTTTTGTACCAGTGGGTTGAAGCAGTTTATTCCTAAATCTTGACGCAGACTGTGTTTGATCTTAAACATTATATGTGCTGTTAGTGGATGTGTTTCACAGTGAGATTTAAGGCCACCATTTGGGGCAATGACCAAATTCAAGCCAGCCTAAACTCAGACAGTGTATATTTCGGACTAGGTGTTGCTTCAGGGTTTCCCATACATTGACTAGACTATTGCGGCCCGCACTTCTCCTAGTAACATAAACGTTCTCCAGTGTTTCCCCTAAATGCATTCAAGAGCGGCGGTCCGCCACTACTGGATTTTGACTGCCACTCCCGAATTATTATTTATAAAACAAATTAACGAGAGGAGATAGGCCTTGTCTAGGGGTGGGAACAGAAACCTGTGATTAAATGGCCCTAGGGCTGAATTATCAAAGACCGTGGTATCAATAAGCTCCGACGTTATCGGTGCTGCTAACAGTATTGAAGAAATTCATTCATTTGTCTATGATGAATTTTCGCTGTTCCAAATCCTTAGTCTGTTGCGGCCTGCGCTGTGCAGGGGGCATGGCCAGGTCTCACTGCACGACACACGGAGCACAGACAGACACTCACCTTCCCTGTGTGACGGTGGCAGAGAGTGAACGTCTCGTAGTACTTCGGGAAAAAATTAATGGAGAAAAAACCTCGTTGCCACAAGTGTTACAAATGTTTTGTAAGTAAATGCGGTAACATGAGCGATTTGTGAAATATTTAGTGTAAGTGAAAGTAAATTCTACTTCTGCTGGTCCCAGTCAGAGACAACAGCTGCAGCCAGTGTTGGAGGATGACTGAGGAGTGACCCGGTTCATAGTGAAAAACCTATAACCCTTTACAACAGTTCTAGAGTCCAAGGGCTTTGACAGGCTTAAAGTTAGTCACATATCTCAGCACACAATATCATGTTCTTTACATTAATTATTTTTTCAAAATAGTGCTGTTCAGTGTTCAACAATTTACAGAGTACATTGTAAGAAACAAAACATTTGTCCATTCCATTTTATTCTCATTTGGTTAAAATGAGAATAAAATTTTTCTAAAAAGGAAACAAGAACCGATAAGAGTACTGTTAAAGTACCGGATCGATAAGAGTACCGACTCACAATTTTTGTGAGAAAAATTCAATCCTAGGCGAAACATCGTTCTCTCAAGGTGTTTTCACACAGAACTCGACAGATTATTTGCGCGAGTAAAGATTACATGCAAAGTCAATGCAAAGACGCGACTAGATGCAAATGTGTGTGTTTTGCACCGTTGCATCAGCAGAGGAGCTCTCAGTCTCCCATTCAGCCTCGCGCTTCTCACCTCACGTTGACATTTTTTTCTGTATATTCATTATTAAACTGTGGCGGGACAAAATAGCACTGATGTTATTAAGCAACAAGGGGGGTATTCTGCAGGTTGGGAATCTGTAGAAAATTGGCACATTTTTAAAAAATATTTTTTTATGTGCAGTTCTCAGTTTGCAAGTGTTAGTTGTTTCTTATTTGTATCTTCTATCCTTCCGCTGGTTTCACCACCTTTCCTCTTTTTTTAGATGCATCAGTTTCAGAGGGCATCCCTGGGTGGAGTCCAGCTGCTAGAACCCTCCGCAACATTACTAACAGTTCTGACATGCAGCCAGCCAGTCGACCTGCCAACATGGTGCATGTAAGAATTTTTTTCCCTACATAATACTCAGATCAACTATGTGTTGGCTCAGTTTTTCCCCATCTGCTGTCACTGAGGCAACAAGAGCAGGACAATATGTCATACCTATCATCACTATATCATAACTATTGTTCTAGTCCAGCATGAAATTGCTAATAATATATACTGTTTGTCTTTATTTTCTCAACATTATAACTTCCTTTTGTTTGTCCAGATCATCCATAATCTGACAGCCAGTCAGTCAAAGCCACTGGAGCAGCAGTCTAATCAGAGCCATGCTCAAACCCCCAACAGTACAAACCCTCTTCTGTTCAGTCACTCCAAACTGGCTGGCCAACCCTTCACAGCAGAGCAGCAGCAGCAGCAGCAGCAGCAGCAGCAGCAGCAGCAGCAGCAGCAGCAGCAGCAGCAACAACAACAACAACAACAGCAGCAGCAGCAGCAGCAGCAACAACAACAACAGCAGCAGCAACACTTGCTGCAACAGTCACACCAGGCTACCCAACAGCAACATCAACAGTTACCACAGCAACCGCAGCATCCCATGATGCACCTCCAGCAGCAGCATCAGATGATGCAGCTACATCACCATCAGCAACAACATCAACAGCAGCAGTCACAGGTTGCACAGCAACAAGGTATCCCACAGTTGCCCCAGCAGCAGCAACAGTTTCTGCAGCAACAGCAGCAAATGCACCAACAGATGCTTTCCCAGCAGCAGCAGCAGCAGCAGCAGCAGCAGCAGCAGCAGCAGCAGCATGCGTTCCCCCAGCAGCAGCTTCGGCCCCAGCAGCTCCCCCGGCCTGGTTTACAGCAGCTACAGCAGCAACAAGCTCTGCAGCAACAGCTGCAACAGTTCCAACAGCAGCAACGTATGCAGATGTTACAGCAACAGCAGAATCAACAGCACTTACACCAACAGCATCTACAACAGCAGCAACAGCATTTCCTACAACAGCATCACATGCAGCAAATCCAGCAGCAGCAGCAGCACCTGCAGAACCAGCAGCAGCAGGCCCTGCACCAGCAGCAGACGACAACAACGCTGCAGCCTCAGCTCCAGCAGCCTCCTCACATCACCCAGCTGTTTGGACACGAGCCGGGACAAGAAAGTGAGTTCAACCAGTCAGTGTGGTGGGGGCCATGGTAACTTGGCCGTACTGTGTTTTATAACTATTTAAAGATAAATTACTCCTGTCCACTTTTGTACATTTTAAAGTTAAATTCGTCAATCTGGTGCTCTTTGATAGCAATTTAGGAGGCTAGATCAATGAAGAAATGTATGCTCTTTTAAACAATTGTGTGCCGTAGTAAAGAATCTAATCATAAATCTATGTTGTTATTCAGCTATTCTGCCGAAGTTTATTACACTGTGCATTTAGTCACTTTAGATATCATAAAAACAGAAAACCATGAGTCAACAAATTAAAACACCGACTTAGTGTCTGTATTCTGAGTGAGAGTACTATGTCCACTCGGCAACGAGTTAAAAATTTGTTTCCCTATATTAATTGGAAAAAAATAATAATACAACAAACAACAGGAGCCAAGAGGGCACTAATGGAGTCTGTGGGCTGCGAAATGCAGTAACGTTAACAAACGAGACCGACTAACCAACAACTTAAACCAACTGTGACGTGAAGAAAATAACCTGTACTCAGTCTGTTACACCTCAAAAACAGTGACAAAATTCTCTGGTTCAGGGTTCTGTGTACTGAGTCGGGCTTCACCCAACTTTAAATAAACAGGTGAACAGTCTTTGTGCACACTCTGCAATCCGGCTTCAGGCCACATCTTGTCCTGTCCTGTATTCATGTACTAAGTTGTAAGGTCTTCTCGGCTGATAGAACATGAACACTTTCCAAAGCGTTCATCACACTAACTGCAATTCCATGGTTGAATTTCAAAAGCCTCCCACTCCGGTCCAATTACCCGCAGGCTACTAATCTACAGCAGTGATGAACTCCTGTTACTTCAGACCTCACTGCTGTGTAACATCAAGCCTATTAAGGTCTTACCATGGGAGCTCTGGCCAAGAAAGAGGGAAATACGAAGGTATTTGTTGCAGGTTAAGGAGGCGTCCATTGTGCAATAACCCAGCTACAATAATTTAACTCTAAGTAACAGAGTCAGTGCTTTATACGGCAAAATATACCAGCTCCAAACTCCAGCTTCAACCTTATGCCCACAGTGCCAGCTGATTTTGAGACTTAATAAACGCCATACCTGTAAGTAGGGCAACTATTTTAGTAAATAGCTTGGGGACCGACATCTGTGTTGTGATTCGGTCCATTCACTTGTGTAACTTCTTTTTTATTATAAATTTTAGTTCCCCAAGATGGCTTCCTGTTAGGCTGTGTGTTTGCTATTGCTGACTACCCAGAACAGATGGCTGACAAACAACTCCTAGCCACATGGAAGAGGGTAAGATACTCGCATAGAAGAAGAGGAGAGTCTCCCTTTACCACAGCCTGGGATAAATGAGCAGCAGCTAATGTTATGAGCAGTAATATTAATCATGACGCATGTGTGTGTTGTAGGGTCTAATTAAAGATATATTAAACATGTTTTTTAAAAAAGACAGTGAAATGTAACAGATTGATGTGGATAACTTTATTTTTGCTAATCTGTTCCCTTAGGTCATCCAGGCATGTGGAGGTACTGTTGACCCTACCTTGACCTGCCGCAGCACACACTTGCTGTGTGAGAGCCAAGTCAGTAACATGTATGTACAGGTAAGGATATGTGCTGTCAGAACATACAAAAATAAGTACTTTATATATTTCATACTGTCATGTACATACTTTGACACAAAAAGCAGGTGTCATAGAACAGATAGAGTCATTATAGAAGATTAAGAGGTAGAAGGAACATGTTGACAGGAAAAGGGTTTGTCTGAAAACTGAATTTGCAGCTTTCGAAGACAAAAGCTGCTCACCAGGGGTCTGGTTCGGTGCAAACCAGAGCACGCTGTTCAGTCATTCATTGATAGGTCAGAGTGCCATCTCCCTCCCTGCAGAGAATTTCATAACTTCATGACCCTCGCGGGAACATGCAGCTAAAACTAAAACAAGGGCTGGCTGCCTGCAAGGACTGTAAAAACGTTACAGATGTTTGACGGCCCACCTACACAGGATTTTACCCAGCGAGGGAGGGAGAGAGACCGTGAAGGAGAAGAAGAGAGGGTGAGCAGCATAGTGCAAGAGAGTGAGGCAGAGAGCGCAAAAGCACAAAGTTGGAGATATGTAATTTTTTGGTTCAATATGAAACTGACAGTCTAGGTAATTAATGGGAAACATTGTTTATGTTGTGATTAAGCACTAGAGATATACAAATTAATTCTTATTTTTTTCTGATCTGCAAAATAAATGTCAAGCTATCCTGCTCTATGGTTTAATAAAAATGTGTAATCTTTGCTTTTGTTAGGCACTAAGAGAGGGGAAGCGCTGTGTAACAGCGCATTGGCTCAACACTGTACTGAAAAGAAAGAGGATGGTTCCTCCTCTTCGGACGTTACATCTGCCCTTCGCCTTCCCTCCAGGAGCCAAACCCTGCTCTCAGCACGTACGTCCAACCCCACAAACAGTTGCTTTTCTCCACAGTCACCTTTGTTACCCGCCTGGGCTGTTGGTTTACTTTATAAAGGCTCTGATTTAAATATGTGATTTAAATATCAGTGAATTGTTATTTAGCAATTGTTTTCTTTATTTACGTATCCACCCATTTCCATGTAACCAGGCAAAAGTCAAAATGAGATGGAAACTTAAAGAGCGACCTCCTATACTTAAAGAGTGGCGCCCCTTCACAGGGAGGCACACTGACCATAAACATGAACCACCTCACCATGAAATGTAAAAGGAACATAACTCCATATTGCACCACCTTATTATTTTCTTTTGTGGAAAAGAGACACATATTTTCCTTCCTGTGGGGCATCATTTGCAATCTGCCATATTTTAGCCAGTGCTACCTCAGTGTAAGCTGAAACTTTCAGGCTGATGGAGCCAGCAAAGTTACTTCTCTGGTGACAGATTGGGCGGCTGTGGCTCAGGAGGTGGAGTCGGTCGATCCGAGCTTCCCCCAGTCTGCATGCCGATGTGTCCTTGGGCAAGACACTTAACCCTAGAATTGCCTCTGGTGACTCTTCCGAGAGTGTATGAATTGGATAAATAATACAGTGCGGTGAATAGCAGCGCTGTGTGAATGTGACTTGGGCTGTAAAGCGCTTTGAGTGGTCTATAAGAACAGCTCAATATATATACAGTACAGTCCATTTACCATTGCCAAAGTGGAAACACTCCAATCCAGGAAAATCCCTAACAGACAAAAAACAAAACAAAATGGTGTTTCTTACATCTGCCTCATCTCTTTCTTCTCACCCCCTTATCATTCTTCTCAGATTATATCAGTGACAGGTTTTGTGGATGCTGACAGAGATGACCTAAAGCTGATGGCCTACCTGGCTGGTGCCAGATACACTGGATATCTGTGTCGCAGTAACACAGTCCTCATCTGTAAAGAGTAAGATTGGCAGGGCTTTCTTGGGAGTATCTAAGTTTTTGCACTTTAAAAAGATAAATACAGGGGTCTTGTGTTTAAATGTACCTCTGTCGAATACTCCTTTAACTGAAGTACTGAGGGTCGTTCATAAAATGCAGTACATTTTAAAGCTGCAATCAAGATTGAAGCAGAAGCTGGTTATAATATAAAATAAATATTAAAATAAATTATAAACTCTCAGTTTTTGGAAACTTGAAAGAGAATGATAAACAAAAAATTGTAAACAAATACTCCACTGGATAGACATCAAATGTATTTAAAGAGCACATTTTAAAACAACAGTTGACCAAAGAGCTGTACATTAAAATCCCAAAACCCAAGAACATACAAAACAAAGTTTTGAACGCTAAAACACAAGGACTAGTTTTACAGACAAAAGACAGGGAAGAACAATCGTTGTACTATGTTGAAAGCCAAGGAGTAAGAATGTGTTTTAAGATGGTGCTACAGGCGCAAAGGCACGATCTCCCCTTTGCTTCAAGCTCTTCCTGGTGATAACCAGAAGCATCAGGTCAGCGGATCTAAGTGACCTTGATGGGGCGTGGGTTTGTAAGATGTCAGACAGATAGGTTGGAGCTAGCGCATGTAATGACTTGTAAGCAAAATATTAAATCTTTAAATCAATCCTATAACGTAAAGGGAGCCAGTGAAGGGAGGACAGTATGAGGGAAATGTGCTCACGCTCGTCTTTGCTCATGAAATTGAGTGTCAACTGCATAACAGTGGAATGAGATTCTATAATTTCTAAAAATCAACCCTAAGGGAAGCAAGTCAGGGTTGCAGTTACTCTATCCACACTTGAACAGCAGACAGCCACGATGTACTCAATATGAGTGCCTGTCCCTGTGCCATAAAGCACTAAATATATGTGATGTGTATCAAAAATCTGACTTTGCACCATCAGTTTTAAATATTGTCTTCCAAACCGCCATATTGACTTGAGCTGGAGCTGTTAACATGTTGATGATGTGGTTGTCTTGATGATCTCTCTTCAGACCTAATGGCCTTAAATATGAGAAGGCTAAAGAGTGGAAGATCCCATGTGTGAATGCCCAGTGGCTGTGTCATATACTGCTGGGCAATTTTGAAGCACTGAGACAGACTCAGCACAGCAGATACTCCATCTTTACACAACCTGAACCATTGATGCCCGACCCACAGCTGGTCCAAAACCTCCTGGGTATGTACAGCTGAATATACCCCCATGAAAACAGACCTTTATTTTACATTGGCCATTACCTTTAATTAAAGTTTATCCAAAGTGCAGTCAAGTGAAAACAGTCAAATCAATACAGTGGCAAGAAATTAACTGGTTTTCTGAATTAATTGGTCATAAAATGTGATGGATTCAAAATCAAACCAAAAATCGAAGTAAAAAAATGTAAACACACTGATCCAACTTGTGTGAGTTCTATTACGGCAACTCATTATGATTCATTATGTGGTCCCCGCATTCCTGTATGCACTCTCAACAACATCTGTACATGCTCCTGATGAGTCCGCAGATGGTGTCCTGGGGGTTCTTCTTCCAGACCTGGATCATGGCATCAGTGAGCTCCTGGACAACACAGTGTGTTGGTACTTGGCGCCATCAGATGCATGCATGATACATAATGTCCCATAGGTGCTCAATTGGATTTAGGTCAGGAGAACGAGAGGGCCAGTCAATGGCATCAATGCCTTCTAAGCAGTGTATCAATCTTCTCATTTAGGAATCGGATTGGGAAGCAATTTCACCTGCTTTGTTGCAAATTTAAGTGACAACAGGTGCAATGGAGAAGCAAAAGCAAGACCCCCCGAAAAGGGAATGGTTTTGCATGTGGTGGCCACGGACAATTGCTTTCCTTATCCTTCCTGATTAATTATTCCCTAGTTTTAGGTTCTGCTAGCAACTGGTAGCATGAGGCGGTACATGCAGCCCAATCAGGTTGCACAGGTAGTCCAACTCCTCCAGGATGGCACATCCATACGTGTGGTTGTAATAAAGTTTGCTGTGTCTACCAGCAGTCTTAAAAGCATTGAGGAGATAACAGGAGACCGGCTGTTACACGAAGAGAGCTGGGCAGGTCCCTAAAAGGGCATGAAACCAGCAGCAAGACCTGTATCTGCTCCTTTGTGCGAGGAGGAACAGGAGGGCCCACTGCCCAAGCCCTACAAAATTACTTCCAGCAGACTACTTGTGTGCAAGTTTCTGACCAAACTGTCAAAAACGGACTCCATGAGGGTGGCATGAGGACCCAATGTCCTCTAGTGAGACCTGTGTTCACACCTTAGCACCATGCAGTTCGATTGCCATTGGTGAGAGAACACTAGAATTGTCAGGTCTGTAATTGGTGCATCCAACGCCACCAAGTAAGACTAAGGCCCTGTCCCAATCCTCTCCCCTTAACGAGAACACTTGCTTTGAGTTCCCTCCACAGAAGAGTCCCCTCAAAGAGGGAAGTGAGAGTGAAGGTATTGGCCTATGAAATGGGACACCACTATCATTAATATTATGCAAATTAGCGTAGCGAACGTGCTTTCCTACGTCACACGCAGCATCGACGTGCCGATTGAACCCCAGTCCAGTAGATGGCGGTAATACACTTTGCCTGTAAACTGCCATCAAACCTTACAGAAGAAGAAGTAAAGGTACTATTTTTCATTCCGTTTTAAAATGCCGGTCCCAGCGGTTGTGCTGCCGTTTGCGTGGGCTATGTTGATTTATCTCCGTTTGATGAATCAACGGAGAAGAAATACACAAACCAGAAGAATCGTCGCTTGCTGAGTTCGCAAGGTATCCTGGGTAATTCATGATACTCCCTTGGCTGGAAGTCCGGTACCGAGCTGGCTAGCTGCCGAGGGATGATTTGAAGGGGAAATAGGCACTCCGTCTTGCTCCCTAAGTATTGGAACACCCTACCCCTCTGCGGGAACGTGCAAATTCTATGGCTAGGGCTCAAATCTAGGGGGAGGGGGTGTATTGGGACAGGGCCTAAGACTATCCCGTAGTTCACTGATGCCCTGATCCAGGTCTGGGAAGAGATCCTTCAGGACACTATCCACCAACTCATCAGGAGCATGCCCAGAGGTTGTTGGGAATGCACCCAGGCAGGGCAGGGGCTATACAGTCTACTGAGTAACATTATGAGTTGCTGTGACAAAATTCATGCAGGTTGGATCAGCCTTGAAAGTTTTTACTTACATTTTCGGTTGGATTTTAAACATATTTTCGAGGTGTGTGTGTGTGTGTGTGTGTGTGTGTGTGTGTGTTTGTGTGTGTGTGTGTTTGTGTGTGTGTGTGTGTGTGTGTGTGTGTGTGTGTGTGTGTGTGTGTGTGTGTGTGTGTGTGTGTGTGTGTGTGTGTGTGTGTGTGTGTGTGTGTGTGTGTGTGTGTGTGTGTCCTTGAATGCCTTCATGTGGGTCTAAATGACATTGTCTTTCTTTCTCTATAGCTGCTTGGAGAACGGCGATCAAAGTATCTCCTGAAGCTTTGGCGGTGAGTTTGTTGAAGTGCTGTTTCATGAGATGAATGCCACATTAGAGATGTTCTGATTCCGATACCGGTATTGGAAATGCCCCCCGTACTGCCAAAAATGCCAGATTGGGCATTGGTGATTGGGTGAATCAATGTACCGATCACATACCATGTTTTTGATGTAGTTCCACCCAGCACTTTCCAGCATGAATTATTGGCTAAATGCATTTTTGCTAGCTTTTGCTAATCCTACATTACCGGAAATCACTTCTTCTCCGCTGCTCTATAAACAGTACTTATCATGACAGTACAGCGCAACTGCTGCTTTGGAGTGACGAAGAATATGTGATTTTCAGGAGTGTAGAATTAGCCAGAGCTAGTGAAAATGTCAGCAATTTGGCAATATTTTAAGCCCCAAAATGTCGTTTTTTTTCTGGGTCTAGTCTGCATCTTTCACAGTAACAGTACACTACGTCAGTGTTTAATTGTGGGACTTTCCAGCGTGAAATATTGCCAAAATGCTGACATTTTCAATATGGCTTTGGCTAATGCTACTCCACCTGAAATCACTTGTTCTTTGTCACTCCAAAACAGTATTGAGCGGCCAAGAAGTGATTTCCAGTTGTGTCGCATTAGCCAGAGCTAGTGAAAATGTCAGCAATGTCACGGTGTAAAGTCCCACAAGTAAAACAGGGATCTGTACCATAGTGTTGTTTTGTACTTATACTGTGAAGATACAGACTAAAGGTTGTTGTTTTTCTAAAGTGTGGCTGCACTTTAAGAGTTAAAGGAATTGTTATTAATCCGTAGATTTATTTATTTTGAAGTTGCAGTTGCAGTTTTATACCGTTACTTTACTGTTTAAAACTTTAAAGGCCTCTTATTTTTATAAGCTGTGGCTGCACTTAAACAGCTATTTAAAGTAAGTAATTGTTGTTTATTCCTAGATTTATTTATTTTGTATTATTTTTCAGTTATGACTGTCAAACTAGATAATAAAAGACATTCTATGGCATTCATTCTCTGTATGTATGTTTTTCAAAGGGTTTAACCTGAGCCAGGCCATACAACAATGATAGCAATCATCACTTCACTACAGGGTTAGTAACAAACAGCTGTTACAATACGTTAAAAATAAGTTGTTATCGGGTCGGTACTCGGGAACCGGCAGATACGCAAATCTAGGTGTCTGAATCTGTATCGGAAAGGGAAAATGCTATTGGAACATCCATATGCCACATTGAGCTTCACTTTCTTTTTTCTGTTTCCAGAGCTTTCCATGAGTGCTAGCTGCAGGCCAAATAGACAACTATCATTTTAAATTATGCTGGCTACTTAATTATATCAAATATACTTTTGATTAACAAGTTGCAATGCAATTCACTATGCATGTACATTCGTCGTACAGAGAAGAGTGGAGAGTCATCTTCAGTCATATCACCGAAATAACACACATTAGGGGGGTGTCCACAGACGGGACACACCCCTAGACAGGCTTCTTCAGAAAACACTGGTGGCAGTAACTGCACAGCAAGCATTAAGAAGTCTGTCTAGGTTGCAGATTTTATGGATTTAATTAATGACCGAATTAAGGAATTATCTTTATTTACACTGTGCATTTTACAATAGAGTTGTCTGAAGACTTGAGGGTCTCAGCAGACTGTTTATTTATCACTGTAGCCTGGTTGTCCCTCAGGTAAGTTAGGCCCCCAGAATTGGGATTTTTGTCATGCTCCCAGGCCCGCTGGTTGAGGGGGTGGTCTAGCTGTTATTTTAACAAGTCTAACTTAATTTCCTTTGAGGTTTTAAGTTTCTTCATTCTGGGACCTACTGCCTTACTCTGCATCTTAATCTAAAGGCTCCCTAAATATCTGTTAGTTTTAATTCAGAATTTCAGATTTTTTCAGTAATCCAAGCGTGATACAGTTTAGCACATATCGTTGAAACAGTTCTTAAATCTTTTGTGTTTGAGAGCAAGACTAAGGCTACAGCCAATCTAATACATTTCAGTTTTAGGACTCATCACTTTCCCAGATTCCCATCGTGATTGGGTCTTTTCAGTCACAATTGGCATCGGCAAATGCAGTGTTGCTAACACTAACACTCTCAATAACAGTTCCATTTCGTTTGTGGATCAAGCAAAGAAATCTCTGGTTTTACTTCACCATTACTAGTCCTTGTTCGTAGTATTTTCTGCAACTAAGCAACCAACTGCTAATAGACTGCTTCATGTTTAGAAAAGCATTCATACTACCAGTGTATGTGAATAGTCATGTGATATACACTTTCAGGTGTGTTAGTATGAATGGAAATTATGTCTGACAGATGGATATCTAAACGAAAACATTTGAATGTGGATATAGCCTAAGGATTCACTAGACTATATGATTATTGAAGAATATTTGAAGGCGATAGTGTCATCAAAGGTGCGTTAGCAAATTTTTCACATTCTATAAAGCACTTTGTGTTACATTGTTTGTATGACAATCGCAATACAAATAAGGTCTGATTGATAAGATTCCTGCTCACATAATTGAGTTAAACACAAGGCTTAGATGGTCAGAGATAAAAGGTGATGAATCCAGACCCAAAGTAAAAATTTAGCCCAATGTAGGGCCACATTTATGAGTAATGCGTAACGGGACATCTATGGCTATTGTATGGTCTACTCCCGACTACAAGAAAAGTGCTACATCAATTCAGTCCGTTTACCATTTACAATATGGGTGACTGTGGCTCAGGTGATAGAGCTGGTTGTTCATTTACCAGAAGACCGATGATTCCGACTCCTCCAGTCCATGTGCCAAAGTGTCACTGGGCAAGACACTTTTACTAAATTGACCCTGACAATGAATGAATGATGTGATAGAAAAAGTGCTGTATATAGCAGTGCCTTATTTATGTGTGTGAATGGGTGAATGTGGCTTACACTTGAGGTGGTCGGTAACCCTAATCCTGCTACATAAATGCAGTCCATTTACCATTTCCATTAACGTTTGTTGAGTGAAATTCAAGGGCTCCATATTGTTTTAGGTGGTAGCAAAGCTGTCAGAAATATATTCTATATGGTTATTAAAGTCACCAGCGATCAAAATTTTGTTATGATGGAGAACAAAAAAGGATAGAAATTCTGAGAGAACATGGTAATCCTGCATTTTGGACAATGAAAAATAAGGAGATAGTGTCTGCAGTGGCGCTCCCAGAAATCTTTCATAGGAGTGGCCAGATCGGGCGATTGAAAATCTCGGGTTGGCACACCAAACCAAAAGCTATGACTGAATTTCAGGAATTCTATTATGCCATTGTTGTAAATTTTGGACATTTGGATTTTAGGTTTGGAGAGTTGGATTTTGTTTATTTAAGTCTGTTTTCTGTTACCTTAGTTATTAAATACTCCTTTTCCCTTCTTACTTTAATTTGGGTCCTGCTCCCTCAAACCCGTGACCTAACAGTACTATTTAACTATTTACATTTTTTTTTGGTTTTTTTTATTTATAAAATTTTATTTTTAAATTGAAATGGATAGAATCTAATGTAAAATATTGTTTTACCCTAATGTAAAATTTCAGATAAAAGCAGGATTTACTGAATTTACACATTGCCCCCGCCGTGCCTCGTAGCTTGGAAGATCGGCAAAAAGGGCCCGACGCGTCCAGAGTTGATGCCGCCAGTATCGCCGTGCCTTCCGCAACGGACACCGCACACGCTAGTAAACCCCACTTCTGCCCGGTGGCACACCCCCACGCCACGTCTTTGTTTGTAGCTGCTACTGTATCCCAAATTCGCGGGGTTTGATGACTGACGCAATTACCTCCTACGCACATCACGTGCAGTGTGGCGGATGCAGCAGATTGAAGTGACAGCTACTTTTAAACAGACTGAGTGACAGCAACCAGCAGCTTTCTCTCGCGCATAGGAAAAAAAAATTTCATCCGCCAGAATGGGGTGTGGTCTCCATAATTTACTCACCAAAGACAAAATTTACCCGCATTTGGCGACTGGCGAGTACTAATTTTGGACCTTGGCTGTGTGGCTGCCTCATTTAATTATTTTTATTGTTTGTTTGGTGTTTAGAACCTCCAGCTGTTGCAGAAGCAAAAGATCACTGACTCCACCAACCAGCCTGCAATCAAGAAACCCAGGTCAGTACAACAGATCTGTGTAAAGGCTGTTTGTCGCTCTGACACTGCACATAAACCTTACAGATAAGAAATGTCAAGATGACTACTGTGACTAAATGTGTTACTTTGTGTGTGCGCAGACTGGAGGAGATCCAGTCCCCCAGTAAGGCGCTTCCTCCAGAGTCCACTCCTCGAATCATGTTTACAGGCTTTGAGCCTGCACAAGTACAACTGTACACAAAGGTAAAATTGGCCTGATCACTCAATCAGACAGCAGTTACATTATTTTCTCTTCATCTAATTTGTGTATATATAGATTAAAACCCGTTTCACCTCCTTTAAATGGGTCAGATGACCAACTATCTGACAATGCTAATGTGCCATCTCAATAACCATTGCTGTACTTGATTACATGAATTGGGTAGCTTCAACAATGGTGTCCTGTTTCTAATTGTTTTATGTGATTGATGTTCTCTGTCTTCAACTCGTTCTCCCCCTGCAGAGGTTACATGCTTTAGGTGGTGAATTAGCAGACATCAGTCAGAAGGTCACTCACCTGGTGGCCAGTAAGGTTACTCGCACAGTCAAGTTCCTTACCGCCATGTCTGTGGTCAAACACATCGTCAGCCCAGAGTGGCTGGAGGAGAGCTGGAGGAGTCAGAAGTTTGTTGGTGTGTATCCATGCAGAGAGCACAGACATATAATTGCCATATAATTGAATTAAAACTGACTTTTTTTTCAAATTAAACTCTTCACTCCTGAAAAAATAACAAACATTTCTATTTAGATATTTAACACTATATTTCTCACAGTAGTGACTCTGTGTTTGTTGCAGATGAGCAGATTCACATTCTGAGGGATGCAGAGGCGGAGGTGTTGTTTGGCTTTAGTCTGGAGGAATCACTAAAGAGAGCCCACAGTGCACCACTCTTCAAGGTCAGACAAGCTTCAAACCCACACAATACACACACACACACACACACATTGACCATCGTCAGCACCGGCAGAATATAGATTAATAGCTTTTTTTCTGCTTAGTGAAAACGGAAGGATAAGGCTACCCACTCTGTAACAAGCACTAACAGCTGAATATTTTGATGATCAATGTAGATTTGAAAATATATTGTGCCTGTCCCTCACTGAACATCTCTCTGCCTGTTTTTTGTGATGGTTGTTGTAGGGGAAGTACTTCTACCTCACCCCAGGGATCTGCCCCAGTCTCAGCACCCTGAAGTCCATCCTAGAGAGTGCAGGAGGAAAGCTGCTGGCCAAACAGCCCTCTTACAGAAAGATTATGGAGCACAAACAGAACAAGGTCCTTAAACTCACCAAAAAATCTTCAATGAACCTGTAAAGTTAATGTCCTGCAAATCACTGACTCCTCACGGAAAACCTTCTTATATGCAGCATTCATTCATTAACTAGGACTTGATGTTACAATCCCTGAAGTCAGCACTTTAATTACTAGAATGTAGTTATTCTTGGCAATAACCAATTGGTTTTAGCATCCCTAAGGTTTCAGGTCTGGTCGTAAATTGGTTGCTGCAAGCTCAGGTGGAAATATGAGTATCACGCATTTCCCAGTCCCTGGCCCCTTTGGTCAGTACTTGATCTAGGAGGCAAGAGGCTAGCCCCCCTTTTCTCGAAGGCGAAGGATTGCATCCGTGGGAACTTATCCTGGATTTTTAGAGGCACCTCAGTACCTGGTTGGGTCACCAGGTGTATATGCCTTGTGTCAGGCTGGTCTTACATCCTACCAAGAAATGCTTAAGGGTTGCCGGCACTGAGCACACAGGACAGGCTGGATCAGCCAGGAGTTTAGATTGACTGGAGAGGGCAGAACGTCATATGTAGCTCTTATGAGGAAGCGCAACATGTTGGACTCCATGCTCCACAGCTCTGCCCATGTGATTGTCCTACTCTCAACAGCATCCCACTTTCATCCAGTGACCAACAAAAAACATTAATTTTAGTCCTCACTGCTGATGGTGTAATATAATGATATATATATATATACTGTATATATATATATACATACATTACCAGTCAAAAGTTTGGACACGCTTTCCCTTTCAATGAATAAGAAAGCGTTTTCAAACTTCTGACTGGTACTGTATATATAGATGGATAATTTGGGATTATTATTATTATGTCTGACTTTATCATTAGTCTACAGATGTCTTACTACATTTTCGTCTTGTGTTGCAGAACCTTCCAGAGATCATTTTAATTTCCTGTGACAATGACCTCCACCTCTGTAGAGAATACTTTTTGAAGAACATTGGTAAGACACTCACTATTGCTATGACCAAACAAATAAATTTGCATTTTAAAATGCTGTTTTTAAGAAAAACGGACCACTGTCCCTTTTAACTCCTATCAAAAATAATGTCCGTCCATACAAACACCTAAAAAGGCAATTCACAAGACCATTCACATTCACTGGTAGTGCACTGGTAATGCATATATCAGTAGAAATTGGAAGCTACTTTGCAGTTTGTTCCTTTGTTGCAGATAATACTATAAAATGAACAAAGCAGGGATTTCTTTGTTTCAAATTGAAAACTTTAAAACAGGGTTCGAAGTGAACTTTAACGGTAATGGAAAAATAAAGATGAAAAAAATCCTTCGACAAAGCATATTTTTACTGGCTAAAAGAGCACACAGTTCACTTTTCATATGTTAGAGACTCAAGTTTAAAAAAAAAGGTATGGATGTTTCGATGGCCCATCGAATCAGGATTTTTCCTGGAGAAGGAGGGAGAGAGACAGATGGAGAGCGAGTGAGAGAGAGCGACCAAGTGAAAGAGTGAGAGCGAGGCAAAGGGCGTTGCGCATAGCTTGATAATGAAGCAATGGCAAAAAATACAAAGTTGGAGATCCTATATCTTATTATGAGTGCGTGAAATACTTTTTTTTTTCTGAAACGGATGGGACAAATTAGACATTAGAAAAAATCTGCTTGTATTTGGTGTTAATTCAGAATCCTGCTCATAAACTCAACTCACAAATTATTTAATTCTCTGAGTAACTTGTACCTGTATAGGTGGTGCAAAGGACCATCATCGTGTCCCATCATCTGTGGGCTACAACTGGTATTTTAATGAACCCTACATATTAAATCAACATTGTGTATCTTCTGCTGCTGGATAGTAATCAGATCAGCCCAGACCCCCAGTATTAAAGGAATCCTACTCTAGGGGACTAGTGGCTTGATGTGGTCATTCACAGTTGAATTCTAGTATCTTTCAATGAGGAAAAATATTTCAAAATGTACATCCCAAGTGTACAATCACCATTTCGCATCAGAACTCACTAACTTGCAGTCTTCCTCTTCTCTGCCGTTGTTCACACATTTCCATGCTCTGTGTATGTAAACAATGATTTTCCAGTAGAAATTGTGCTGTCCGGTTGAAGTGTATCTCTGATGTTGTCTTTTGTTTCTGTTGTCCAGATGTCCACAATGCTGAGTTCATCCTGACAGGAGTTCTCACCCAGAAACTCGACTATGACTCATATCCTTTGCAGCCAATGACAGCTCAGGACAAAGGGTTTCTTATTGAACAGTTTTTTCTGAATACAATTCTTCCCAAGATATGATATCTACATAAAGACCTTCATATACAGTAAAAGGCATTTGGAGAGTTCCACAGTTTCTCATTTCAGGCTTTTTGCTTTAACAGTTGGACATAAAATAATTAATACCACATCAGTGCCACGTGTCAGCTTTAATCTGAATAGATCTACATCATTATATAGAGAACTACATGGAAGATATGCCCCTTTTACCATGCCCAAATTTTAAGGCTTTAAAAGTATGTGCACTGACATATTTTTTTTTTTTACCCAGAGATTTTACAATAGCACATTTTAGAGGTGCGCGATACCATGAAACCGCGGTATTTTTGCCCAAGATTATCATGCCATCAAAATCTCATATCGGCACATGCCTAGCTTGTTGTGGGCTCTTTCTGCCTTTAGTCTGGAGTACCTGAAGAAAACATGCAAACTCCACACAGAATGGCCCTGGTTGGTTGGTTGGTTGGTTCAAACTGGGATTTGAACCAAGAACCTTGTTGCTGTTATGTGACAGTGCCTACTACTGCACCATTAGCATCAGCTACCTGTTATTCCACGTTCCACTTCTACAACGTTACCAGTCTGCCAAAAATTACAAGTTTATATAAACAATAATATTATTTAATACCAACAATATTAGCAAGGCTTCATATAATTAAACAGTTTGCTCCCCCCCTTTGCTATCTTTCAGCTTTGTCAATTTGAGTGATGACGTCTTAAGTACTCTGTGCTCTCCTGATGTCCAAGACAAATTTCACCAAAGGGAGACAATAAAGGCTAATCTAGTCTAAAGATGCTGCATGATGCTGAGTTCACTATACGATTTTAAAACCGATGCTCAGCTCGCTGACAAACCCTGCAGTTGCAGCAAGTCAGAGGAAAATCAGCGTGAAATAGGGACTCGCAAATTGGCACTCAATGGCTATGTGTAAACCACCAACGACGGGATCAAAGTTACTCAGCGAGGCCTTGCCGACATTTTTCAGATATCTAGCATGTTAAGTATCTGGATGCTTCAGGGAACCAGCGGGGAACCCGCCTCCTGCAGCGTGAGCTGTGATGTGACAGGCAGTGAGTGCTTCAGCCTGGAAACTCGGGGGAGGCACTGTAGCACAACAACACTCTTCACCCATATTTTCTGCCTTTTCCGTGGTTCTGAAAAAAAAATCAAAGCGGGGACTATATGCGGGGCTTTTTTCTGTCGTGCTGTGCGTCTGCTCAAACTACTTCCTGTTTTCTGACCTGTCAACATAAGAGAGAATCCTGCAATGTATTAAACACAGTTTAGTTTTCACGTCCATCGTGAAAGTTACAAACAATTCCTGTTTCGCGCGTCATTTTCCAGTGTCATTTCTCGTGCGTTTTGTGGATGAGTACAGTGTGAACAGCCCAAGGACTGAAACCCTGTGACAAGACAGTACCTTGTATAGCGTGAAAGGTATCGTGTTGTGTGTCCCAGCCTTTGTAGCTGGGTGGACATAAAATAAGGTCGCGGCTATCATCTTTAGTAAATAGCTGGAGCTGTACCGTCAGTGGGACTGCAGTGTTGTGTGTTGTGGAAATCAATTGCATTCCTTGACAGTCTCACATATAAGTTCACCTGATGGCATGAAGAGGAGGAGGAATCAGATCAGGAAGCTACCTGTGTAGTCACACTGCCTGTGTTTAATTCTGTCCATAGATTTCCAGTAATTTCATAGCCTTTTTGTTACCAGTTTGAGAATAAATTGTTGATGTTATTTTTATGAAATGAATATTTAAGTTGAAAAGAATTTTAACCTTTTTGGTTTTCTGAAAGAATGTAATTCAGCTCATGAGCTCTGCTTTTTTGTAATAAAGACGACATTTGTTTGTGAAAAATCCTTTTGCTGTGTGATCTTGTTGGGGTCTCCTGCATTGTGGTGTCTCCCGCCTGTGAAATTAAGCCTTGTGTAAGAACATGTATAAGCAGAAGTTTTGGGAATCAGTAGCTGAGCATTTTCCACAAGACAAACAATTATCTTCCCCATTAATTGTTGGACAAAATGGCACATTAGAGAACAAAAGCTCTTCTCAGCTTCTTGCTTTCCTGAAGGTATTCCTCCCAGGTTTCAACAGATAATTCCAGATAGATTTGATTTAATTAACTGTTAATGAGGGTCTTGGGTAGTTACTGGTTAAGTCCTAATTGGTGGATGTCAGACTGATAGCCTGTGGTTATGTGTGGGGAAGGGGCTGGGTGGGAAAGGATGTGCAGCGCCTGGGGTGCTGCCCTCAAAACTACACCAGACTCAATTAGACAGCCGGAGCCAAGGTCATGTGCTATATATTCCATGTCTCAACTGCCAGCACTCATCTGCGTATGTTTACACGAGCATGAGAGAGGTGACATGGCTGTACCTGTATAGATGTGCTTCCTTTGGAATACCCTTCCAGGAATCCATTCATACTACAGGGAACAGCTCTTTATTTAGCTCCAGTGTGGCAATCCGATTCATGTCCAGGTGCCGACATGAGGTGATCCTCAAATGTGAGCCCCCTCCAGAACTATTGGATTAGCAAGGCCAATTCTTTTGGGGGGGGGCTATTGAAGACATTTGGGTTTAAGATCAAAAGATGGATGTGAGATGAGTTCTGAATTTCATCCTTTATTTCCTTTTACTTTCATCTAGATATGACAAACAACTCAGGATGTGCCACCTGTGTCAGACTGCACCATTATTAGGTGAGCAATACTGAATATTGGCTAACCTTTACATTCAACTGCATCAAGCCTGTGACGCACTGACATCACTAAACTGATGCTTCATTTGCAACGCTTTTCTTGCCTTGTACAGCAGCCTCTTATAATTGTGTTACTTTCAGGAGGCTCCTTTCACACCTGCAATTTTGGTTCTGACCAAACTGAAAAGGTTGAAGGTCTGGACCCGACAAGGTAGGTGTGAAAGCGCCCTAAGAAACAACAAAAATCTGAAAGAAACACGTCACTTGAGCACCAAAACAAAAGGTCTGAATCAAAAATCACAGCTTCTTGCAGACTTCTTGTCCACATTTTTGATCAAGGGGAAGACATTTATTATGAAGTGGGCCATTAAAGTTTATGAGACCAATGATTATCACGTTGGACTTACCACCATTGAATTTGATGAAGTTTTGGGATAGCCAACATGAATCATCACTGAGGAAGGCTAATGGATTATTGAGGCTCTTTGGGTTGTTCGTTTGAAATGGAACATGAGGAGTTGTCATCCGCATTTGTTGTAGAAGATAACCTGTAAAATCTGTCTCAGAGGATGCATGTAGAGGTGCAGCTCAAAAGATTACAGTAATGTGGAAAAGTTCAACATTTTTCAACAGTTATTTAAGAAAGTGAAAATTTAACATATCCTAGACTCATTACACCTAAACTGTTATTGTAATCCCGATAATTACAGCCTACAGCACAAAAACAAAAAATAAATAAATAAAGGATCTCAAAATATTTGAATATTTCATTCCAAGTTTGATTAAATGACTATTCATAAACTATAGACAGTGTATCTTTCAGTCTAGTTCAGTTCACGCAACCACAATCATGGGGAAGACCGCTGATCTGGAGTTGACCAGGACATGTCCTTTGACTCACACAAAACAAGTCTCTAGGACAGGCTTTTTTCACCTGCGCAATATTAATAAAATTGGAAAAGGATGCTGAAAACCTTGTCCATGCATTTGTTACTTCTAGACTTGACTACTGTAATTCACTGCCATTCATTTCCAAAATCAGAGCAGAGCAGCTCCTTGAAGTAATTGAATGCGAACATTATTTTCAATAAATCCCAATCCGTGACTGTGACGGCCCTCTGGCTGTCATTGTGGTTTTGTGTGCTCTCTCTTCCCTCTGTCTAAGCAGGTGATACCTGGTGGGAGGAGCTGAGAACAATCAGCACATCCAGGGCAGCTGCCACCAGAGATCTAGAATCATTAATCCATACCTTCATCTTCTCATGCCTTGACTACTGCAATTCCCTATTCTCCTGCCTCAGTCAAACAGCCCCGTCTCGCTTGCAACTAGTGCAAAACACTGCAGCCAGGCTGTTAACTAAATCCAACCGCAGATAGCACATTACACCAATCCTTGCACACCTCCATCGGCTCCCCATAAAGTACTTCAAGATAATGCTTATCACAGGAAACGTCATGCTTCTCCCGAATCGACATACTCCCAATTCAACGCACCAAAGACCAAGCGTCCACGAGTTGGGCCAGCCAACTCCACACCACCGTCCCCTCGGCCTCCGGCTGTCCAGCTGTGAGCAGTCTATGATTTCATCAACAACTTTGACTCCTTTTGGCAAAGGAGGGCCCCATTAGGGGCCTTGTATGTTAGATCAGTTAAATTTGTAGTTGTAGATCGGTTGAGTCTATTTTACTGTAACAACTTTGCTTTAAAAAGTGCTATATAAATAAAATTTGACTTACTTCCTTACTATTGTCAAGAGCAAGATATGAAACATCTGTCCCAAAAAAAGAAGACGAGCAGAAGGCAGCTATCAAAGCAACCTGTGCTTCGATAACGCCTCAGCAGTGCCACTGGCAGACTGCATTGATGCAGTAATTTGTTCTGAAGGAGCTCACCCAACTTTTGAGTGCATTAATGAACATCCTGTTCAGAACTGGGCGCATGCGCACGCAGCGACCGGCTGTGAGAGAGCTTGGCGTCCTTACAAATCTACCTACGAGTATTAATAAAGTAACATGAACCTGAAGTTGGACATTTCTGTATTGAAAATCCTTTTTTGATAGATTTCAGTAAATATTTTATTATTTTCAGGTCCTGGATTTTTGATTGTCATGAGCTGAAAGCTGTTTTTATCAAAATTAAACAATAAATGAAATATTTCACTTCACGTGTAATGAATCTAGAATATATTAGTTTATATATAAGTTTAACTTATTTCAATTAAATTGTGTTGAAGAAAACCTTGCTATTCCATGATATTCTAATCTTTTGAGCGGCACCTATTTATCAAGAATAGCAGTGGGCTAAGGATAGATTCAAATAAGCTGTGACCACAGACTAGGTTATATTGCAGTGGTATGACTGTTGTAGGTTTAATGCAAATATCCTCAACATCTTTTTAGACAGTTGAGGAGTGGTTGTTTGTGTCAATGGCACAAAGTACCAAAAGTTAATCGCTAGGAGGGAAGAGTTAGCCTGTTTATCTGTTTTTACACTGATCAGCTTGTGCCTGGAGGACAGAGCTTAAAAGGAGATTAAGTGTTAATAAAATATCAAATGATAATGATAAAAATATATGAAATGAAAACAAGTTAAGTTGTTCAAAATATTCCTGTTGGGGGAATCTGGGTGTTAAAAAAACAGCAAAATGGATAGCAGAAATTGCATTTTAATTGGTCATATGAATTACTATATTGGTTATCTCTAATTGCTCCTCTACGACTCATCATCACAAGAAAATCACTCCAACACAGTTATGACAGTTATAATAATGTCGTCCTGGGCCTCTTCGCCTGACCACATATATGCTCGACCTTTGACCTTTGAGGTGGTACTCGTTGTCAGTTAAAACCTGAGACGGTTCTCTCTACCTGTGAGACAGGGAAACATTCTCCAGAGATTGGGGACATTTGATGAACACACCTTTGTCTGGTTTAAAATTTATAGATGAAACATGAAACCCCCACGATCTTTCTCTCTAACTCACTCAGTCAGAAGGCTACCAAGGTTACCAGAAGTCATCTGCCATTGGCATGAACTTACTTACTTACAAGAACCTTGTGGTGAGTAATATAAGATTTGGATTTGGATAGAACATTTTTACTTGTTTAATATGCAGTTATTTTGCATGTGCAGTTTCTCACTTTTTATCAAAAATAAAAAGTAAAATGCAATCTAAAGTTTTGATTTTGCAGTATGTGTTCTGTGCTTGTAGCAACATTTTGTGTTTAACCTGCTAAATCAGGATTATTTTTAAAGAAAAAAAAATAAACATGTAAATATGTATATATAAAAGACAAACAAAAAAACAAAACAGCTATATGATATATTGTATGATATCAGCCAACATTTGTTTGGCTCCAGTTGTGGCTGTGAAAAGGAGCTGATCCAGCTTCAGATGTCCTGCTTTCTCCGTGTTGCCCATGTACTCCTACATTATTCCTACTCCATAATGACACTTCATCTTTGATTAAGCAGCAGTCGGGCTCCTTGTTGGTTTGCAATATCCTCCCTTGACACAGCCCAGGAGTGGAGACATAGAAACTGTTGTAATTAATAAATGTAATTAATGCTTGATGTTACATATTTCTAATTAGTCCCCTGTCCAACTCTGTGTTGCATCAGACACTCTTGTGGCCTGCCAACTTTTCTGTAGGAATTACAGACTAATTAGACTGGCACTGGGATTCTTGTGGCCCTTCAATTTACATACTAACTAATTAGCATACAATTAGTAACTAATAATTAGACTGGGCTATCTCAATACGCTTTTGGTAAAAGGAGACTCAATAACAATGCATTGTTTCAATCCCCGACAAAGACGAGAGCCTGAAGCCTTTTTTTTACTTGTACATGTGTACAGTTTTACTGAGCTGCTCCAGGGGGGTCCTCAGCAGATTTGGAGGCAGTAGTGAGTAGTTTTTATTCACTCAACACATCAGACAGTATTCGTTACAGCCATGCAGACTTGCTTTAGGGTCAAGGTACTGACAGACCACTGTAGTGTATCAGTACTAAGAGAGTGCTATACTGGAACAATACTTTGAGACCTCTATCCACCTTATTCATAGCCCCTATAATTAGGGGTGGGTCCCTCGATACCCAGTGTCGACGCACGTCCTCGAGTTTATGAAGCACTGGTGCTTCGAAGCAGTGCTCCGGACCCTCGCTTGAAATTACGCTGTCACGTGACCGATGGAAACAAAGCTTTGTT
Source organism: Scophthalmus maximus (assembly GCF_022379125.1). NCBI lineage: Eukaryota > Metazoa > Chordata > Actinopteri > Pleuronectiformes > Scophthalmidae > Scophthalmus > Scophthalmus maximus. The sequence goes on along the minus strand of NC_061519.1, from coordinate 7,562,475 downwards.
TCCTCACTGACATGTCATGCAGGTTCAAAATACAAGGCACGTCAATTGTGTTGTACTATAGCAGGTATCCGGTTAATTAAATGTTATTGTTATATATTCCATGCCTATATATACGTATGTAACATATTTTTGCTGTGTTGTATTGTTGTTCATGAAACACCACTAGGAAAATGATGAATGATGAACGATGACCCTGTTTCTAAGTGTAAATTATAACACATTGAATACTCGATCACTACTCCCATTGAGAATAAAAGTCCTTCCTCAACTGCAAAACTGTTTGCTGCTTGAAGACGCTGTCTTAATATGGAGGTAAATGCTTGCTCATTGTGGGAACTGTTGGGTTTCTCTGCTGGTCTCAACTTCGCAATGTAAAGTGCCTTGAGATAATGAATGTTATGATTTGGCACTGCACAAATAAAAATGAAATTGCCTGACATAAATGATAATTATTTTTATTCTTTAGTTACTCTGACAGATGAGCAAAGTGCATAGTGGACAGAGAGGGCAGATGAGAGAAATGAGCTGGGGAGATATGGCAGGATGGAGGATGCTGAGATGGAATCTGGCCCATCTGTGTTGTTCAGTCATTTGAAGGACGTTTTCCATCATCTGCCAGCATCCTGTAGAGAGAAATCTGCTGATGCAGGAATATCCTCTCAGCTGGGTCATGCTGCTCCTGACCTTTCTTGGCAACTTTTCCTGTCACAGCCCTGGTGACATTTTCAGAAAATGTCAGCGTGAGCCCATGTGAGCCAAGACAGTCTGCCTGCAGGCCTCCACTGTAAGTACACTTCCAGTGCAATCTCCACTCTCAGAACAGGAAACACACAGCAAGAATCCAAAAAGAAGCATGTCTCCACTCCCACTCTGCTCATTTTAGATATGTAATTAATAAAATAATAATAAATTCAGGGAGTAAGGTCTGAACAGGGGAGTTTTCAGTCTGTGACGGAAGGATTGAAGGGTTTCTGCTGTCCTGCTGTCGATGAGGAGCTGGTTCCACAATTGAGGAACCAGGACAGAAAGCAGACGGAATTTAGATGAGCGGTGGCAGCCCACCCCTTGCAGTGAGGGAGTAGCAGGCTGTTTGCCAGTAGCAGAGCGGAGTGGACGGGGCCGACTCTGTTCACCTTTTCCACCTGATCCAGGGAGAGGACCAAAATGTGCGTTTTTTAAGAAAGCAAAGGGAAGACAATCAAAGCAGCAGTAAGGCTCTTGCGATGACGGCTGAGATCCAGCGCCTGGTCTGTGTCACACAGGGACGTGCGGCTCAGCTGATGAGCCGGCGCGTCTTCGATCTTTAAAACCGACAACAGCGTGCTGGGCTCAGACATGATGGCAGGGCAACACACCGACGTGGTCGGACACAACGCGCGGTCCTCCTGGTTCGGATTGGATGGCAGTCGACTCGGTAGAAAGCCTGGGGGTTCAGGTCTTTCCTTCTGCAGGGATCAGTTGCCGGTGTTCCGTCGCAGCGATTCTGTTTTGGTACCGGCGCTGTGTTTCCCACACATTCAGAGAGAAAGAAGAAAAAAAAGCGGATTTCAGTTCGTGCAGCGAAGTCGGAAATCTCGAGGCCTGGTTCGGCTGCGCGCACGGTTACTTGTAGAGGTTTCTAGAGTAATCGTCGGGGTGGACACATTTTTTTTTTTAGAAGTGGTTGCCTCCTTCGTAGGAGAGAGAAATGGCCTGATCAGGGCGAGTCTTGTACCTGGAGAGCGATGAGCGGTTGGCATCTGTACTATTTATAGTGTTTGTGACATCACGGGACCCTTTGCGGTGCCGTGCGGGTCTCTACCAATGAGGGATGAGAGTTGGGCTGTGTCCAAATCACGCCCCTAGGTGGGAGATTCGGGTCACTGCTGGAGTCAAAGAGTCTTGGCACTCCTGTCTTTGTTCGGCTTCTTTGTCTCAGAAGACCATACAGAGACCATGCAGTTACTGAGACAGCCGATGGTGTCCTGAGGGATCTCCCAGACCTGGATCAGTAATCCTCAAGGTCTACTTTTGAGATATTTTGTTGCTCATTGGGTACATTTCATGTCTTTTAAAAAAAAAAAGAAGCCTTTCTTTCATTCAGGATCTCCTGCCGCAACGTGCTGACATAAACTCAAGTTTTACCCGCAAGCTCGTAGGGTTTCTACTTATTCCACCATTGTGGAAATACCTAAGTAAACAAATGTTAACTAGTACTACTAATAATATAGCCGTTATGCTGTTAACCAACTGAATTTGATAATGCATGCAGTGTTTCCTATAGAGTCTTGAGAGGTGGACGTCAGTTAAATCCATCAATCTGGTGAGCTTTGATAGCAATTTAGGAGGCTAGATCTTTAAGAACTTTAGGCTCTTGTAAACATTTTTCTGCTGCAGTAAAGAATTTAATCATAACACATTGTTTGTATGGATATGAATGATGATCCTCAGCATTCATATCCTTACAACCTATGTGTTGTTGTGCTGTAACAAAAAAAGAGGGAAAAGTAGCTTCTTTAAAAAAAAATCTCTTTGCATAAAAACAATAACAGAACAATTAACTGTAAAATGGACATAAATGGTGAACTTGGAACATACAGGAATTTTTATTAAAAGTAGCAATATTTATATTATAAACAGATTATTTCCTGAGGATGTTGCAATGTATCAGATGAGTATTCCCATTATTTTGTAAGACCATAATAATGTCTGTATTATGATTTTAATTCAATTTCCACTATTATACGTTTTGAGTTCTTCAAAGAATTGAAGTTAATTTTCAGACATATTTATTTTTGTTATATTTAAGGGCAGCAGCTGTTCATGTTATCAGCCTGACAACTGGCATGTGTGTTGTTCAGGGCTCAAGAAAGTGCCGTGGGTTCTGCACCGAACTGTGTTTAATCAGGTGAACAGTGCAGCAGCGAGGGGGTGTCCTGCAGGTCTTCAGTCCACAGCCGGTTCTGTCGCTGCGCCTCAATGACTGCAGGTCACTTTTTGCAGTTAACACATTGTTTGTACGGATATAATTGATGATCCTCACCATTAATATCCGTACAACCTATGTGTTGTATGGACACTGACCCCCACCCACATACTGTTACAAAAAATGAGGGAAAAGTAGCTTCTTTAAAAAAATCTATCTTTGCATAAAAACAATAACAGAACAATTAACTGTGAAATTAACATAAATGGTGAACTTGGTACATGAAGGAATTTTTATTAAAAGTAGCAATTTGTATACCATTATGAACAGATTATTTCCTAAGGATATTGCAATGTATCAGATGCACCACAGAATATGCACCACATACGCAGTATGACACAGGGACCTTCTTAAACAGTCTAATATCAGGTAAAATGCAGAAGGAAATTGGAAATTGAAACAAAGTTATTGCCACTCTGACAACTTAGGATCTTCGGACCCCTGAATGTCTGGGGCACCAGGGCAGTTGCCATGCTTGCCTGGTTGATAATCAAGAATCCATGCAAAGACTCCACGACGAGAGACAGGGGCAGAGTGCCGTCAGCATCAGTTTGGCTCTGTGTTTCTGATTAAGACTTCAGGGTGGAGCTGGATGAAGTACTTCAGGGGGACATCCAGACCCACCAGAGGAGCCACCACACTGAGCCATGTCAATACGTAGTTCACTGGCCTGTCCACAAATGCACACAGACACACACAAAAAGTGAGTACTATGAACATAACAGGTACCAAACAATACCCAGCATATCATATCAGCATGCTGATACTCAAGCTGGACAAACCTTGATGTTAAAACGTCAATAGCTTAAATCTCATGCAAATGCTTTAAGTTAAATGCAACCTGTCAGAGATGTACAGTGTCACACTAAAGAAAAGCAGGAGGATCAAACTGAACATGATAATGTGTAACAATGGACTCCAGCTAGTTTAGAGTTAGTGAATCTAAAAGTGATCCTACCTGTGTTGGTCCTGAGCTGCCTGCATTACAGGCCTCATGAACTCCTCAGTTCTGCAGGGGTGGAGCATGAAGAAAGGCTGACCCAGCAGGGGATGCTCCTGACACACAGAACAGGTGTCAGTGGAGCTTCAAGGAGGCACATAACATTAACAACACTGATGGCTGCATCGTCCCAGGTTTTACCTGTTGACTGATTGTATGGAGAGGACTGTCCTGAAGTCGAAGTCTGAAGTTTGGATGAATGGAGCTCCACACCTCCTCTAATGACAGGCTCCTCCCCTCTGACAAAGTAACATGTAAGGAAAGTGCAGCAGTAACATATCACAGTGTCCTCATATAATACTGACATCACGCAGACATACTCTGCTCCTGCAACAATGCCTCAGAAAAAAATACATGAGAACATTTGTCTGAGTGAAATGGAAAATGTGATGTGAAGGTTTCCCTTCCAAATACTGCACAAACTTCGAGAACAATTCCAACTATTGATACTATTGTTTTTTTTAATGTCCAGAGCTACACAAGTATTTTCAAGGAGGTATTCCAAATTACATAATTAAGATGTCAGAACTCAGATTGTCAGATCTGAAAATCATTCGCGAACCCGGGTATGGGAGACTGACACGCTAACCACTAGGCCAAAACCCTGGAGTTGCAACGCCACGCGCTAGCACTTCTCTTAAGGTTCAACGAGTGATGTGTACAAACTGCACTTGCCGTTTTGTGTGGTGGGGTCGACACCATTTTTTGGTTTACAGAGCCTGGTCCTGATTTTTTTCGCCGCACACCGTTGGACTGTGAGGAAATTTTCACAGACTTTTACAAAACGTGGATTGCTTTAGAATCGCTTACTTCCCCTTCCCCTAACCTTTCATTATGAGTGTGTTCTTTCATCCTCACTTCTCCTTTATTTTATCAGATTATTGAGTCTTGCTCCTATCTCTAATGGCAGGTTTCCACCCATCTACCAGTTTGATTGCTCAATGCAGATACTGTGTATAATGTAAACATTTGGTGCAACCTTTGTACAACAAAGCTGGTTTCAAGACTGCCCTTATAACTGCAGCCCAACAGATGTATTGGTTGGCTGATAATATTGGCTGTTATAAGCCTTTCACAGACATACTGGTATCAGCATGTGTTTTGTTTTCCAATATGAAAACTTTTATTTTACAGAATAAGCGATGCAGAAAATTCATTGATGTAATAGATGTAATAAATTAAAAGGTATCATACAGACAAGGTTGTCTGTGTGGGGCCGATCTAAAATCTGGGGTGCAGTCAGAGTTAAACATATCTTAACCACTCCCAAAAGACCTTACCTCACAATCACTATCTATACTATCACTAACTACCCCCATCACTATCAACAAACAATAACATCTGTACAGTAGATTGTCAATATATCAAACAGTCAGTGAGTCTCACTCACACACACACACACACACACACACACACACACACACACACACACACACACACACACACACACACACACACACACACACACACACACACACACACACACACACACACACACACACACACACACACACACACACACACACACACACACACACACACAGCTACTTGGCAAACTGTCTCACATGTAACTCACCCAGAGTGAAGGCTCTGAAGTAGAGCACAGGCGTACTGTAACTGCAGGAGTACAGGATGTGATACTCGTACTTCAGCACCTGGCTGCTGTCTTCAGACACCATACAGACCCCATCATCTTCATCATCATCATCAACTATGTCAACTGTAATGCTGTCAGCATCATTTGAGGCAACAGGTAAAGACTGGGGAAGAGACAGGGGAGTTGACTATGTCTGTTACTGATTCCAACTGGAAAACTGAAAAGATTTTTCATCTAGTAAATGAAATGCTTTGATTATGAAAAAGGAGAAGGTGTATGCAGATCCTTTATCCAATATTTTCAAATGTTACTTTTAAAATGAAAGTTGTTCACCTGTTCTTTTTCCTGTTGCGGTTGATTAAGCCAGGAGTGACAGGAAGTGTGTGACCTTGAGTCCGAGATGGATCCGACTTGGTCCCACACTGGGCTGGAATTAATGACGAGTGACCTGAGAGCAGTCTTCCTCAAGAAGCCCTCCTGTGAATCCTATACCCAGATCAGACACTCCCATTAACCACATTGTGGTCTGCAGTAGGCACACCGGGTCTGTCCGCGCTAATAAAAATGACAGCACAGACATCCTCACCTGGACTGACTCCCAGCTCCAGCCGTCTTTCAGCTGCTCTGACTGCTGCAGGAGGAGCTGACAGCAGCTGTGGAAGGTCTCCTCCAGCATACACCAGCTCATCTCTGCAGGGGGACAATGGTTTTACAAGGGTAAAACAAATCAGCAGTAAATATTCCAAAGTATGTGGGGTGTTCGCTCTTTGCTGATGATGGGGCTTAGTGGGAAAAGGGAAGAAATGTTGATTTTTTTTGTCAAGAAAATGCAAAAAAAAATTGTGAAGTCAAAAAGTGAAGAAGAAAATGGGGATTTAAAATTTTCAGTGGGAAAAAAAAAGAGCTATGTTTTTCCACAAGAAAAAATGGAGGGAATGTTATTTGAAAATGTATGATAATAACTTGCTTACTCCTACTCAGCCGATTTTGGGCTGTGACTTTTGATTAACTTTGGTTAACTTTGGCATGCTGACTGGGGAGGTGGGGATCGAACTACCGGCCTTCCGGTTAGTGGACAACCTCTGTATCTCCTGAGCCACTGCCATCCATGTCTATGCTGTTGAGCTGTTTGCCATGGGGATGGCATTACAGTGGGTTGAGCAGAGGAGCTGCAGGAGGGTTATGTTATGTAGCGATTCTGTGTCGGCCCTTACAAGCACTGATACAGACACAGCCAGAAACCATCAGGATTTGCTGTATGGAATATTGCTTGCATTTACAAGAATGGTGAGGTGAAGAGAGGAATATCACGTTCCTATAGGTACCAGCACATGTCGGTATCTTGGGGAATGAGACAGCATACAAATTGGCAAAGGTAGTAGTTTGAAAAGTTGTTGGAATCTAATATTAAATTATCAAGATCAGAAAGTAAATAAACAGTGTAAATCAAGTGTGGCAACAAAACAGGGATGTGGCAACAAAAGGATTTACATTCAACACAGAACAGAGTTAATATGTAAAGAAGTTGGGGAAGTGAAAGGAAAGAGCAAGTGATAATAAGCAGACTGAGAATTGAGCATAGCAAATTTAACAGGGCACTATTCATTATGGCGAAAACATCCCATAGGACTGTGTGATCATTGCCTGTAGAGACTGTAGGACTTACCCTCATATCATGCACAATCAGGACAAATAGGACGGTAGAGGACAATGGGGAGACAATGAACAAGAAGATTCCTGGACTTGACACAGATCTGAGTTGAGGTTGAGGAGGGGGGCGGTGATGCAACACAGTGGATGCAGCTGAAAACGGCCTCGTTAAAGTGCAGTGGGATTTTCCTCGCACGGTGCTTCTTTTTCTTACCTCCTTGCGGGTTGTCCTTCGCCCCGCGGCGTTTTCCATCGGGGTGAAGGAACAATGGTTAGGAAAGGGACATTTGCGGACTTTTCGAGCGCTGTCACGATCGTTCGTCGCTCAGCCCGCCTCTAACTGCCTCTACTGGTGTGGATGAGAGGGAGTCACTTTTGACGAGCTTCGCCTTCCGGTTGTCTCCGGAGTCTGCTGACATGTCACCGTGCCGTTTCACTCCAGGCCCGGCGGGTGCGACACAGAGCCCCGAGAGGATGCCGCGGTCGTGCTTGTTTACTCCGCCCGACCACTCGTCAGGCCAATAGCTCCGTTTCTCTTCCGGGTTGTGAGATCGCGTAAGCGCCGCCGACACTTTTCCGGTGATTTCATTGGTCAGTGAGACGACAGACTCGCGTCGACTGGATTTCGAGCAACCAATCCGGAGCCCTTGAGAGAGAGCGAGGGTAGCGACAGCTCTGTTCCTCTTCTTCTTTTACCTTTTTTTTTGGCGGGTGGCAACCAGCGTTACGGTGTATTACCGCAACCTACTATATTGGAGTGTGAGCCAGAGTTGTCTACCCAAACAAGAAACAAAACAAACAAAACAAAATTAAAATAAAAACATTAAAATGTACCTATTGAAGGAATAAATAAATAAATTAGATGTATAGTGGAGATGTATGCCCAGACTTGATTATCGCTCTTTCCATGTCTTCCAAGGTAAATGGAGCATCCATTGTAATGAAAGTATCCTCCCTTTTGTCAAGAATTGCAGGATGGACTGATCTTGTCATTCAATGGACTGTATTTACAGTATATAGCGCTTCTCTGGTCATATAGACCACAAGCGCTTTACAGGAAAGTCTCATTCACCCATTCACACATACAGCGCTGCTATTTACCGCACATTTTTCTGTCACATTCATTCACCCTGTCGGAAGAGCCGTCAGAGGCAATTTAGGGTTAAGTGTCTGAGAGCAGCTTCTAGTAATGTTGACTTCAACTTTTTATCAATCTCCTCAATATCTTCATTTTACGGTCCCTGGTTACGGTACCTGGGCACACGCCTCACACCCGTCATGACTTCGCTTTGAAAATATCAAGTTCAATTGGAAAACCATGTTTTCTCTGAAATTGTTATTAATTAAGTTCTCAAAATTTTTGTTCAAATTAATTTATGCCTCTTTTACATTTTCTAAAGCTTCAAGGTTTATTTAGATTATTTCCGAGCAACACTGCCAGCAAACACATCCACTACCTGTTCGCCTGGCAAACCGTTCTCCAACATCTTATATGAAACCCCCTTGGTTGTAACTGATTGCTCAATACGGCACAGAATAACACTCCATGAGTAGGAGCAGAGAGTCGGTCCACCCAGACAGACTCTCCATACAAGCAGGGGGCGGTAGTTTGTATACGTCATTCAGAAAGGTAAACCAGAAATCGTTGTTTCTCTGTAATGTCGTACAGGGGCTGCCTCTCTTGGATCATGTTGATCATTTGATCCTCCACATCCTTGTTCCAAACAGCCATGTCAACCGAGATTAAGAGATGGCAATGAACTGGCTGCGAGCCAATCTCTTTAAATGGTCTTGATTCTCCTCTTTTCCTTTCTTTCGTACTTTCATTTTTCTTCTCATGCTCTGATTCACCAAATCTGAACAGCCAATTAGAGTGATCTATGTGATCAACTGACTCGGATGCTTATTAAACATGTTGACTTGGCAGAAAAGCAGCAAGTATATACAGTAATTACTTTGATCCCCTTTACCACCTCCAGCTTTAAAATTTAAAATGTTAATGCATCTATAATTACAAACCGGTAATAGACACTCAGAAATGCATCACATTGCACTTTCATTATGTTACTTTAGGAAAAAATTGTGGTCACTACTTTGGTGAGGGTTTTTTCTTATACTGTACTATTTTTGTACTGTGTTATTACTAACGTTTCCTATGTAAAATATATGATTCCTTCCTCTAGCATGGCATAAATCTAAACTTGTATTCATTGGTGGGTATTTTTCCTAGTCATACCATATAAACTGCTGGAATGGCGTTGCACACCAGAGTATATAAGCATATAAATATACTGTATAAAGCGACGTACAGTATAGCAGGGCTGTATGAATGTCTGTGTGGATGGGTTAATGTGACTTGTACTGTAAAGTGCTTTGAGTGGTCATTAAGACTACAAAAGCGCTATATAAATATAGTCCATTTACCATGTAAAAGATTAAAAAGGTGGCAGCAGTGGCAGTGGAGTGAGCGTTTGTCAAAGCGTCAGTATACATTATGATCTAGTTTTGTTTGGCCCCTAAGACTCACTTTCAATTTTTACGCTTACTGTTAAATCAGTACTTGTGGACATAATCCTCACAACAGAAAGTAGCCTTGTGCTTTATCACGTATCATTAATAAACTTCCTGTTCGCCGCCATGAACAATGCATCAGTCTCCAACCAGGCTATCTGGGAAGCCATACAGCAACTGAAATCTGATATGCTCTCTGATTTTGATTCAAAATTGGATCATATTCAGGTGTGCCTCAATATTATTAACATATCTGTCAGAGGCAACATGGACAATATCTCAGCGCTGGAAAATCGTGTTAAAACTTTGGAAACAATAAAACAATAACTTAAATTACACAATTGCTCTATCCCTTGATGTATAAGCAGACTGAGGTTTGTTCTTCTCTGTTTTTGTTTCGTCAGTTTGTTACTTCTCTTATGTGTGTGCGCATGTGAATGTGTTCTTATCTGAGTCTATGCTTCTCCCTAGCCATTAACCCCTCTCTCTACTCTTTGTTCCTCTCTGATACACTCAGGTATTGAGATGTTGACGTATTTTAGTATATTTAACTATTTTATCATTCTCTCGTTATAATGAACACTGCATAGGGTCTTCATGTTATCTCTCAAGGCACTTTAAAGTCAAGACCTCACAATATTACAGAGAAAACCCAACAGTTTCCAAAATGAGCAAGCACAAAAAAATCCCTTTTAACAGGAAGAAATCTCTAGCAGAACGAGTGAGGTCTACACACACTGCACAGCACAGCACTGGACTGGCTGGACCACCGTTACACATGCACCACAAAACAACGAGCGACAGGGGGGAGAAGCGGAATTGACTGCAGTAGTGAATGTGCTGTGCCGGTGCCGGTCTGTCTTCACATAACAGTGGCGCGTCAAGTTAAAAGAGAAGTCACGCTGTTACGGAAAGTAAGGGGGTTGGTCCCGGGTAGTCAAGACCACCTAAACCAAGACCAAGCCAATTCCAAGACCGGAGTGTACCAAGACCAAGACAAGACCAAGACTTTGAGAGGTCGAGACCAAGTAAAGACCAAGACCAAGGCAGTGGGAGACCGAGTCAAGACCCGGACCAGACTAGTGCAAGTCCAACACTACATGACATACTTACTCACAGCGCTGATCAGGTGTTTATTGAAGTCAATACTCAACGTATCATGTCCAGTTAGAGACAACCACTCACACTGCACTTTATTGGACCCCTAGAGATGAGTGAGGCGCGTGCCCAGGGACCGTCTGCAAAGTGCAACGCCAAAGACGAGCTCCACAAAAAAATCACTAGGTTCACTGCTCTTAACTGTAGTTACCAAATTTTGGTGAATTTCTATTTGAAATCATTTTTAATAACCTCACTACTGTACAGTGCAGGGTCACCAAAATCACCTCACACAAAGATGAACTTCCCATGGTCACACTACAGCTCTTATTTTGCACAAATGCTTTTAGATAATTTTGTTGAATTTCTATTTAAAATAATTTTTAATAACTTTGCTACTTTACAGTGCAGAGTCACCAAGATTAGGCTGCAGCATTTTTTGTCCAAAATAAGAGGTGCAGTGTGACCATGGGAAGTTCATCTTTGTCTGGTGTGATTTTGGTAACACTACAGTTAAGAGCAGTGAACCTATTAATTTCTTTGTGGAGCTCTTCTTTGGCGTTGCACTCTGCAGACGGTCCCTGGGCACTCGCCTCACACCCATCTCGTTATTCCTCCAGCACGCAATTCAAGTCACTTGGATGACAATATTACTGTAGCTCATTGTGTACACTATTCTGATTGGGAAGAGGCTACGCTTGTGTTTTTAGAACGTTTCGTTTACAAGTTATTTAACCGGAAAGTCCGAATCTGTCAATATCTTTCCAACTTTACCCGACTTTCGCGCAGTGTTTAGTCTTTCGGTGTTGTGTTTACTCTTGGGCGTTGTGATTTGCACTTCAGGGCCATCGCAGAGAGATCTTCATTTGGTCTATCCCCCCTTCGAAGAGAGTGGTTGGCCATATATACTTGTATCATGTTGAAAGCCTGTGTGTTTAGAGAAACACATTCTTTGCTTTTGCTTTCCTGTATCCAATGTGGTTTGATGGTGAGGCAAGCAGAGGTGAGGAATGTTTGCAAGTCCCATATCCAGATGTCATGATTCTTTAATAGCCATGGCTGAAGCCAGAGTTGTTCGCTACATACACGAAAAACAAATAGGTTGCAAAAGATGGCAAACAAAGACATTTATTGAAATAATGCAAAATAAACTGAACATGAATATTTATTTTTTGTTGATTTTTGTTTTCAGCACAGCAAAATGTAACAGTTTCCATGTTGTAAAACACGGTCAACACTGAGTTTCCGAAACAATCATGCCGATCAGTTTGGTCAGACATGTCTTCACTGAAGGCAGAGCAAAACAACAGACTTTTTCCAAAATATTTAACCATGAACCTTAAGACAGAGAAAAACTGAAATCCAACACATTGATTTATATACATTTTCTTACAGCATGAACACATAGACGAAAAGGAAAACTAATCAGGTACCACAGAAAAACTAATGCTGATTTCCTACAACTCTGGTGGCAGGTCATTATCCTTGTCTATTCAAGATATGTCAATGCTTCTGAGCATGGATTAAAAACATGCACAGGAGGGTAGTTTTGACTCTTTAATTTCCGGAGTATTTGATGAGAATATGTTTTTAAACATGGGTGCCATATTGCACGCTCCCATTTGCAGAGATGTTCAGCGGTCTAAGAGGCTGTGGCCTCCCGGGCCGTGGTCACCCCGGGGGACAGAGGCGGGCTCGCGGAGAAAGCAAAATGTGGACATGTGTGTGTGTACGATTGGCACCAAGTCCGGGATGATGGGGTGTCGCTTTGTCGACTTTGTGGTTGTTTACGAGAAACGTTTCCATTTTCGAGCTGTTGCCTGCATGTTTCACTGGGCACCAGCTAAACTTGGAGCTAATTTTGTCAAATGCTAGCTTGGGTTTTTTGTTATATAAATATTTGCGAAAAGTCAATGAAAATAATAATTTTTCGAAACCATAATTAAATTATCAAAATGATTTAAATTTTTCAGTTTTCATAACAAAATCCTTGATGTTGCTTAGCAGTTGCTCGGTCAGATCTTGGTGTTGCTAAAGCAACGACAGCGGGCCAGAGGTGCATAAATGGAAAATGGAATGTATTTATATTGCGCTTTTATATAGGGCGGCTGTGGCTCAGGAGGTAGAGTTGGTCATCCACTAACCAGTGGGTCAAATGTGGCCCAGCATTATGACTTTCAATAAACAAATAGGATTTCAATGCTGTTGCCCATTACCACTATATCTAAATTAGCACTTTGAGATTGCTTTTAGCAATGAAAAGTGCTAAATGTATTATTATTATTATTAGTAATATTACTATCATTATTATTATTAATAAGATTTGGCACATCTTAGCCTGCTTTCTCCTACACACTATGTTGTCACCATGTGTATTCCAAACCATATACCTCTCAAAAATTAAAAGATCACATGTTGATGCCTCCATACCACCAATATCACCATTGTAGTGTTTTGTCTGAGTTCCCATATTGAGGAGAGAAGTGAGGTAAACCCAGCAGAGTTGTTTCTGTTGTTTGAGGTGAGGTGAAGGGAGGTCGAGGGGTAGACAAACAAACATGACAAAGGTGAGGGTGGAGTTGAACTTGGTAACAACCCCTTCATTATCAGGGAACACACAGGGGCTTTTTTAAGCAAGTTTCTTCCTGTGGCTGGCTTTGAGGACTCCAGATACAGATAGAGAGAAAAGCAGAGCTGAGGACATGGACATGAACTAGTTGTTCATGATGGCATAATGCCGAAGCTCTGCTCTGCTGGATTTCCTTCTGTGTATGTGTTTGTAGGAAGCAATCCATTATCCATTCAGCTTTATCCATTAAGGGTCGCGGGGGGACTAGAGCCGATCCCAGCTGACATCACAGGGCCAACATACAGAGACAAACAACCATTCACTCTAACATTCACAACTACGATCAATTTAGAGTCAAGTTTACCTAGCCCCAATCTGCATGTTTTTGGACTGTGGGAGGAAGCCAGAGTACCTGGAGATAATCTGCAAACCCAGAACCTTCTTGCTTCTCACAATCTTCCATTATGTTCTGTAATATGACCTGTACAGTTAGGACAGCTTTATAAATATTAATTTCAGTGTATGTGTATAGTGCCTGGTGGTCTACATAATCACAGACTTATACTGACATTGTTTTGAAAGGAGAATTTTGGTGTCCTACACAATTATTTTCTCTGTTGCTGGCAGTTATGCTTGTAAAAATCCATGCACACAATGATTATGTGGTGCTTCACTGAATAACAAGTAAGGTAATGGCATATGTTATGTGTAAATGTTTGACTGTTAAGGCCACTTAAACACGTGTAGTTTGACTAATTTGGTTTGCACCAAATTACTTATCAATGACTTATTACAATTGAACTAGGAGGAGTAACCATAAAGCCATATGGACTGACCAGTGATCCATGGATTGGGCCGTTTGGGCAGATGTCATCCTGCACCACCATCATAGTGACATGGTCCCACAAATGAACTTCACTGAGCGAGACTGTCCGACTTTGTAGGACATGGATTAGTGAGACGATAACATGATCAGGGCTAAAGTAATTCATTTCTGTGAGTTCTCAACTATTGATTACCACAACTAGACCATGACAAAGATGTAACTCCACTTGAAAACTTATCATTGTCTGGAAATGATATGATACCATCATCTACATAATTTATGTAGACAACAAAAGTCCTTTTTTGAAGAGCATCTAAGTCTAAGTCTGCTCTCTATTGATCAAAAATCTATATTATGGGGAGATTATTCTGCCTCTAGGAAACTGTCTTTCATAAATAAAAGCAGCAGAATGTGACCACTCAGCAGCCATAATTTTCATTTAGCAGCTTGGCAATCTCACAGATAAAAAGTTAACTATTTCCTGCTGACCAAACGTGTCAGCAACATCTGTCTTTATAGGTGAAGAAACTATTGTTATAGTTTCTTTAAAAATCACACATCAACTATGGCATAATTCTGTGATTCAAGTTTTTCCCCACAGACAAACCACACAAAAGTTTGGTTAGAGGCTCATCGTTGATCATTATACCCTTTTACCTGGTCATATGGTTAAATGTGAATGAATTATAAATATATGGTTAGTGTAAAACAGCCTCTGGATAACCATATCCCATCACAGGACAATAAAACTCTCCAGTATGATGTTATGTTGGTTAACATGATTAGGTTGATGGCCTATCAGCACAATGACCTTAATGCTGTACATGTCTATCTGTCCAAACCACTGAGTCACCACACATTCATTCATCACTCAAGGCCTTCATTTAGTAATTATTATATCTAGTTTACAGGGAGGTACTTTAACGGTACTTTTGTTGGTTACGTTTTTATAAAAAAAAATTTAAAGGGAGGGCACTTGAAGCTGTTTTTTTCGTATTTGATAAATGTACTCTCTTGATTGTTGCACTTTTCGATAATATCTTAATGGTTGAATGCACTTATTTTAAGTAGCTTTGGACAAAAGCGACTTCAAAAATTTTATAAAATGAGAATATAATGGAATGGATAAATGTTTTATTTCTCTCGTACTGTACACAGTATATCCTTGAACACTGAACAGGACTACTTTGAACAAATAAAGTACATGATGTTCTGTGTTGAGTGATGGGACTAACATAAAGCCCATCAAAGGAAAAAAGTAACACAACTCAATAGAGACAGACTGTTACCTAAAGTCCTTGGACTCTACTGTTGTAAAGGGTTGTAGGCCTTTCATCATTATACCGGGTCACAGCGAGGTGGCGCTCGTTTACCCTCTCCTCATTCATCCTCCCACTAGCTGCAACTGTGAAGGGGCTTCGGGCTTGTCTTTGACTTGGACCAGCAGAAATAGAGGGATGTGTGGGATGGTTCAATGTAGCTGCAACTATAACAAAAAAGTTGAAAATGTTTGAATAGATTGTATTATGTGGATGGATTTGTGTTCATAAACTTAATCTAACCATTCATTTCAATTTCGAATTGATTAATTTATATATATATATACATATATATATACACATATATATATATTCTACATGACAAATGTAACTCTATACGATGAATGGTTAATGCCATTAACCTATGTTTGCACAAGTTAATCAACTCAGTGTGGGCTCCTGCTAGCTTAACAGAACTTAGGTAGAAGGAAAACGGAGATGGACTGTGAGCTAGGCTGAGGAAAACTGTACATTTCTCTGCCTGAAGTGTTTTGACAGATTGCTCGTGTTACCGCCTTTACTAGCAAAACATTTGTTGAAACATGCTTTGTCTCCATTGATTTGAAGTATAACCGGACTTTGGACCGTTTTCTGGACAGAGCTTGCCCCGCCCCCTGCACAGGACAGGCTCCAACAGACACACACCTCTCTCCTCAGGATTAGCAATAGCGAAAATTCATCATCGACGAATGCATTAATTTCTTTTATACTGTTAGCAGTACTGATAATGTCGGAGCTTATCAATACTATGGTCTCTCATAATTTAGCACCGGACGGGGCCCGTTTAATACCGGGTTCCGGTACCCATAATACATTTCATCATAATTTTTTTCACATATGCAATGTGTTTCACCCCGGGACCACAAAAGTCTTTTTCTGGTGCACCAAATGTAGTACAGTGAAATCTACTCTCTACAGACATCTGTAAAAAATAAAAATAAAACAAATCTCCAGCTATTTATACATTTTAACAATTTCTGTAATGACTGATCAAGGTTAGGTGTATGTGTGTATAGAACAGCCAGAATTTTTCACAGCACTTAAACACTGCTAAAATGTCACATTTAATGTGGGTTCCCAGTCCGAGTTATTATGTCTACAAGACAGCTTACAGTGGGAAGTGGATAGGTCCTTAAAAAAGTATTCAGACCCCTTTGCTTTCTGCAAAGTACAGGAGTGTCTACATTTCACTGATAATAGATCAGGACAAGTATATAAAGCCCTTTCTAAAGCTTTGAGTGTTCCTTGGAGCACAG
The DNA here is from genome assembly GCF_022379125.1 of Scophthalmus maximus. Lineage (NCBI taxonomy): Eukaryota > Metazoa > Chordata > Actinopteri > Pleuronectiformes > Scophthalmidae > Scophthalmus > Scophthalmus maximus. The sequence continues at coordinate 7,545,684 of NC_061519.1, read as the reverse complement.
TGGCCTCAATAATTGTAAGAAGGAAGAAATTTGGAACCATCTGAACACTTACAACAGTTGGTCATGTGGCTGACAGGGACCAGGAGACTGGTCAGAAATGAGGGGGCCAAAAAACAGACACGTCATTGAAAAAAAGAGGACATTTTAGCCATTAAAAACTGAACTGACAAAACAATAGAAAAGAGGTCCAATTGAAAGTGAAGGAGTCTGAATTCTTCCTAAATGTATGTATGTATTTAGGTAGATGACGCCCCTATTCATATTCCCACTTCAAAAACCTTGAATGGACGACCATTTCTCTTACTGGGGAAACAGCTCTACATGTTCTTAGTCTTATTCTCGACGAAGATTAAAGTCCTTTTCCTCATCTCTTCAATGATTTTTAAACAATATTTTGTCTATTTTCTCTACTTGTGTGGTTAGACCTACCAGACTTTTTCTTCCAACATTCATTCATCAATCTATTCATTTTCATAGATTTTCAGGTCAACCCATGGATCAAAGTCTGTAAACCTTGTCCATCGATCCATGCTGAAACATGTCTATGGTGATTGTCCTAAACATGTGACACTTTTTGTGTGTCTCTTGCCTGTTTGATACTGTACAGCCACTTAATGACTCTTGCATTTCGTTCCACTGCCGAGATGCCATATGGAACACGCTCGCCGGCCTCTTCCTCCTCCTCGTCCTCACCCTCGTCCCCGTCTGACAACTCATTGTTAGAAGATCGCCGTGACCGGTCACATTCGGAGGAGATCATAGAAGCTGATCGAAAGTTCAGACTGACAATGTCTGAGTTGGCTCGTGCAAAATTCTCTGGACCAACTCCCTCCAGCTCCTCGGGGTCGAGGCCACAGTAGTTAAAAAAACGTTCCACATCAGCTCCCGCCCGGGCGTACCGGTCTGACAGGTCTGATTTAGATCTGTGTAGCGAGGAGCGCCGAGCCACAGACGAGCCAAGCTCTAGCTCCAGGTTGGGATCAATTGAAGTGTTGGAAGGGTCTCCAAAATCACAAGGTAGCGACTGAGGGGTGGTGTTGTCAAAGGGTGACGGGGATGGAGTTGGTCGAGGGGGAGGCAGCGACAAGGAAAGTGCTGGAGGAGGGAGGGAAGCAGGGTTAGGTTTCGGAGGGAGGGGTGGAGCTGAGGAGCTGCTGGATCGAGCGGTACGGAGTGGCTTGCCATTGCACAGTCGTAAGAGGTCAGAGGAGGAGTGGGAGGTAAGCAAGGGTGGGAGTGGAGAGCGAGAGTGATCAACAACTACTCCCTCACCTCCTCTCTCACCCAGGACTCGTCTGCTGAGGTTGAGGTTTCCTCCCTGCTGTGGACCGTGACGTCCCCCACCGTTGATCGGGGGGACCTTCAATGAATGGGAGAAGGAGCGGAGGGAATGTGAAGTGCTTGGACTGGGACCTGAGTCTGGTGGTTGCTCATTAAGTGTCATTGTAGATCGGTATGTTAACGGCATCCTAGGAATAGAAAACAGAAATATATAAGCAATATAATAGTAATGATAAAGGGAGGTAATGTAGTAAAAATTAGGGCTGATTTGTAGACTCTAGACAGAGAAGAATACTATACTTCCTCACACTTGCATAGAGAGTATCTTATCAACCTTTAAGCTTGGACATGCCCTTCACATTTTCCAAAAATGCACAGGGTTACCCCACAACCTCTGCCACCACCCTCACACCTCTGTTAGATTGTTGCTCTGATACTTTGATACTTTCACTGACGTTTTACACATTGTTTCAGCTGTATTGAGTCCTATGTAATACATTTAGGGTTGCCCAGATTTCATAGAACCAAGATATATACCTCAGAGTTTCAACTTTATAAATTTGACATATACTGTACATATACCTTCTAAATTATTACTGACGCTACTTCAAGATTAGGGCGTTTTGCCCGCTTGCCTTGTACCGCATTGTCCTCCCTTCCCAATGGCTTGCAATCACACTGTACTTTAACATTCTAACCTGAGCACATTTGAGGTGAAGTACTCTGGAACCTTCTGTGAGAGCATTGTAACCATAACAATGTATTTTAATCTAGAATTAACTAACTGACTGCAATATACACCAACACCAACTAGAAATTATTAAGACCCATCCAGTTTTACTCAATAGGTTGGTGGTTATTATGAGAAAGGACAGCTCACACTCAGCTTTTGCAGGTTTAATTCCCATCTAATTTTCATGTTCATCAATAAGGTGAAAAATATACCTGTCATTAACCCAAGTATTCTCAAATTAGTTAAAATGTGTACTATCCAAGTAACAATCCAACAACTAGCCAGGGAAATATAAAAACAAACAAACACAAAAATTCAAATGCTCGCAACCTTGGCCATTAAGGCAAATTTATTGCCTCAACCTCGAGTGTTTATCTGCCCCCCCCAGTCAGAATTCTCTTCAGTTTTTATATACTTTTCCATCTGGAAATATGTCACGGAGTTAGGCTTGTCTAGTTGTCGCCCTAATCCGAGACGTATTTCTGGTTGGAAAAATACAAAGAGAGCAAGGAGAGTTGGGAGCAGATAAATCCCAGTTTTCCTGGGTAAATCCAATATGATCATATCTAGTTTAAGGTTTCACATTTGCACTTGATGTTAGGCCTGTTTTTGACAGACGGTATATTAGGCCAGAATTATTGCGAAAAACAATATTATTGTCATTTTTTGCAACTGAATCATGTGTGTTTTTATTAAAGGCCTATCGGTCATTGAGTGTGTGAATCACTGCTCTCTTCTACACGATTTGTGTCACGAAATGTGAACTAAAGTACTGCATGTTAAAGAGATTTACTTCAGGTGCTTGTGCTGGTGATCAGACTGACACAGTCATACTCCCACAGAACATCAAAGACTGTGCATTGCTCCGCATCACTTTTGTGCTGTTTGTCAAGAGTCGAAGTGCGACCAGACTTGGAGCTACACTCCGTTGGTCGGCCGTAGCAGGCATGCTAAGCCCTAGCTCATTTCAAAACACAGGCGCCCGTACGTTGATGTGTGACGCAGACAGTCAGCTCCTGTCAGGGAGTCATGTTTTTACAGATAACAGATAAGCAGAACCGAAATTCAACTTCATCTCACGGGTACCCGGTAAAGACCCTAACCCTACTCCTCACTGTCTCTCTCCCTGTCTCTCCTCAAGGGCGTGTCGCCCAAACATTCTACAGTGCGCTGTCATTGAGTCTTGTAGTGTCAAAATAAAAGCCTTCGTTGAGTCATGTAATTGCGACATTTAATACAATTCTGAAGCAGCAGTGGCAGTATTTTTGCAAAATGTTATCTGACAGTGTTGACACAGTTTGTGAGCTGCGCCTGAGACACAAAGCAGAGGAGAGGATTGAACCGCGTTCCTACCTGCCACCACCACAATGCCGATTATTGAGGTCAATAGAAATGATCGAGTTCATTTTCATGTATCATACGATAAGTCGATAATGTGATTATCACGACAGGCCTACTTGATGTGTTTGCACATTTAAACAGCAGCTAATGATCATTGCTTGAATCTTAACCAAGAAATATACACAATATGTGGGCATAGCATATGAGTTTACCCTGATGGTGTCCAGCTCCTGGCCATTTCCCCTGATGACCTCATCAGCACAGCACTCTTAGCTCCTGCTCCTAGTCCTTCAGGTCCAGCTCCTGAAGAGGACGACGAATTTAGCAGATTTTTTAGGATCTCCAGGTTTAAATTCTCCCTTTTGCTGCTGCCACTACTTGTTGCACATGTGTCTGACTTTGCATTGTTATTGGATGCTTTGAAAGGTATCCCGCCTCCATTTCCTCCTCCACTACAAGGGCCTCTCTTGGAGAGCAGGGGGTGGCAGACAGGAGGCTTGGCCAGCACAGGTGGTTTGATTGGCTCCTGCTTTGCGTTGATGACTTCCTGGCTCTTGACGTACTTGGCTTTGTCAGCTTCTAGTCTCTCAACAGCACTGAGGCGCTTTGGGTTTGGTTCCACCTGAGAAACAGATATAACATAATATATGTTAACAAATGCAACACTTTACACCATTAGCAGCACCGATAACGTCGGAGCTTATCAATAGGACAGTCTTTCATAATTTAACCCTGTGGCTCGTTTAATACAGGGTTTCGGTTCCCCATCCCTAATATTAGGTGCACCAAGGAAAATTTTTGGTCGGACAATTTAAGTTCAGTGTCTTGCCCAAGTTAAGTTTAAAAAAGTTTTAAATGGATAATACTATGTTGATGGATTTGTGTGAGGAGTTTCGAATTAATATATATATATTTTATTAAAAAAAAATGTACTCTGTGTGGGACTCCTGCTAGCTAAATATATACTTGAGGTGGAGGGGAAACGAACTGAGAGCTAGGCTGTCGAAAACTAAATTTCCCTACTTTCACTAAATGTTTGGACATATGACTATGTATGAGTCTCATCACCAATTGATAGTGTTTTTTAGACATGATGTCCCACAGATGCTCCTGTATCTTCTCCCTGACGGCATGAGAGAGGAGACTGTGAGAGGGATGAGAAGGATCATTAATAATGCCGTCTCCTCTGCGGATGCACCTCAGGATAATAATAATAATAATTATACATTTTATTTATGGGCACCTTACAGTTAAAACAAGCAAAAATACAGTTTAAAACAGGCAAATATAGTTAAAAACTAAAACATTTTAAAATATAATAGAAAATAGGTAGGAATAGGTGAGTTTTGAGGGAGGTTTTAAAGGTAGGGAGAGACTCTATGGTACAGATGGATAGTGGGCGAGAGCTCCAGAGGCGAGGGGTAGAATGACTGAAGGCTCTGAGCCCCATCATGGACAGGCGGGCCGAAGGATAGGAGAGCAGGAAGCAAGAAGAGGATCTGACAGTTCGGGATGGAGTTTAAGGCTGTATGGAGGAGCAAGATTATGGAGGGCTTTGAAAGTGAGGAGAAGAATCTTAAAATCTATGCGGTATTGGACAGGGAGCCAGTCTAGATGTTTGAGGATAGGAGTGATATGTTCTGTGGATGGGGTTCTGGTGGTAGTGTGGGCAGCTGAGTTCTGGACCAATTGGAGTTTATGGATGGACATGTGGGGTAAACCAGAGAAGAGGGAGTTATAATAATCAATATGGTAGGTGACGAGGGCGTGGATGAGAGTCGCAGTGCTGTAGGGTGTGAGTGATGGACAAAGACGGTGGATAGTGCGTAGGTGAAAGTAAGCAGACTGGGTGAGATTATTCATGTGTTTTTCAAAAATAAGTCTGCTATCGAGGATGACACCCAGACTCTTCACCTGAGGGGAAGGAGGGACTATGGAATTGTCGATGGTGAATGAGAAATTGGGACATTTAGATTGGGTGGATTTAGAGCCAACAAGTAGTATTTCAGTTTTGTTAATGTTAAGTTTGAGGAAGTTGTGAGCAGAACAGGTTTTAACTTCATCTAAGCAGTCTGACAGGGAAGACGGGGGGAGCTTGGAAGTGGGTTTGGTGGACAGGTAGAGCTGGGTGTCATCCGCATAGCAGTGAAATTTAATATTGTATTCATACACATTAATACACTTTCGGAAGAGCCGTCAGCGGCAATTTAGGGTTAAGGACACAACGGCATACGGACTGACAGAAGTCCGGATCGAACTGCCAGCCTTGGTGGGTTGGTGGACGAACGACTCTACCTGTCTGTACAGTAAGTCCGTTTTTTTTGTAGAGACGTTCCAGGCGACGTCCTTTTATTTTTACTGACAGAGCAGGTGAATACCAGGGGGCAGAGTGAGTAAAAGAAAGAGTCTGGGTTTTCAGAGGAGCAAGAGTGTCTAGAAGTTTGTGAAGTCCATCATTGTAATGTGAAACCAGATCAGCAGTGTTGGCTAATTTGTTTATGGGGAAATTGCTAATTCCAACAGAGAGAGCAGGTATATCAATGTTCTTGATGTTTCGAAATGAGATGGAGCAAGGCGGATTTGTTTTGGATGGTGGCAAATTGACATGGCAAATTAGCTTATGGTCAGAGATGGGCAAATCAGATGGAGTACAGATAAAAGGGGTTAAACCAGAACAGATGAGGTCCAGGATGTGTCCTTTGTTGTGTGTGGGAAAGTCAATATATTGCTGTAACTCAAAACTGTCTAGGGCTGAAGAAAAGTCCCTTGCTGCTGGTATTGTCCATGTGAATATGAAAATCACACAGTATTATACATTAGGGGACATGGAGCAGATGGATGTTAAAAAGGAAGAAAAATCATTAAAAAAATTATTTGTTGGACTTGGGTGGGCGATAGATAGTGGCTTAAATAGTAGGGACTGGTCCACTGATTTGTAAGATTATTGTTTCAAATGAGTTAGAGGCAGGGACAGTGACAAGAGACACTCTCCACTTGTCATTGTTGGAGTATTGCAACACCGCCCCCTCGACTTGCAGGTGTAAACAAACCAAGGTGAATGATCTTCTCTGCTGTTCTCACCATTCTGACCAGTCTCTGTCTCTCATCTGCTTTTCCCAAAACAGGATGTGACGCAGTATGTGAGGATGCCATGGTAGAAGACTGTCATGGCTCAAGTGGGGAGGTCCGCCCCATTCAGTCTGTTGGGCGATGTTGGGCCTTCTTAACGACAGCTGTGGTGTTATCCCTGGAGGTCATGTCATCAGCCAGATGAAACCCCAGAAACTTGGTGCATTTTACTCTCTCACCAACAGAACCACAGGTGATCAGCAGAGGGTGGTGGTTTGATTTGGCCCTCCTGAAGTCAATAATCATTATCAGTTTGTTTTTTTCTGTGTTGAGTGACGTTGTGAAATTTGCACCAGGTTGTCAGCTGCTCCACCTCACACCTGTAGGCGGACTCATCCTCGTTGCTGATGAGGCCTACTACTGTAGTAGTAGTAGTAAGCAATTCACTGTTTGATGTATTGCCGCCAATTCTGACAATCTGCAGTCTCTGTGTGAGGAAGTCCAGGATCTAATTGCAGGTGTCAGTGTCCACATTCACCAGCTGCTGTGGGAAGATTGTATTGAATGACGAGCTGAAGTCGTTTTAAGCAAGATCCTGGCATAGGTGTTCTTATCTTCCAGATGAGTCAGAGTGAGGTGGAGCAGGGTGGATATAGCGTCCTCTGTAGACCGGTTTGTCCTGTATGCAAATTGTAGGGGGTCCAAGCTGGCAGGGAGGCTTGATTTGATATATTCCATACCAAGCCACTCGGAAGCATTCCATGGCTATTAGAGTGAGGGCAACAGGGCGATAGTCATTCATACATACAGGGTTTTGTTTTTTGGGGACAGGAACTATGGTGGTGCTCTTAAGCAGGTGTTCACTACAGCTTGGCTGAGGGAGATGTTAAAAATGTCTGTGAAGACATCCTTCAGTTGCCCTGCGCAGTCTTTCAGAGCACGGCCTGGTATTTTGTCTGGTCCAGCAGTATTTTGATGGTTTATTCTAGAGAAGACAGAAGCTGTCGGCAGACATCACCTGGTGATGGTGTGATCCTTTGTGCCCTCCTGTTGTGACCTGAAACCGAGAGTAAAGGGTGTTGAGGTTACCTTTAAGGGAGGTATCATTACAGTCTGGTCTTGCAGTAGGCTAACAGCCTGTCACTGTCTGGAATTCAAAGGCGCTGTGTGTCTTTGTTGTCAGTGAAGTGACATGCCAGATTTGCCTCTCTGATCCATCTGTTCAGGTTGTTCCTCACCACGCTATATCTTGCAGTGTCACCATATCTGAAGGCAGCATCACAGGTCCTCAGCAGTGAATGGACCTCTCCTGTCAGCCATGGCTTGTTGGTTGCACGCATTCTCACAGTTTAACCCACAGTCACATCATCAATTAATTTAGTGATGAATCCCATCGCCGCCTCTGTGTACTTCTGTAGGTCCATATAGTCCCCAGTTGAAGCAGCATCCTTGAAAATGCCATTGTGTGCATTCAAAGCAGCCCTGTAGGGCTGGGACAGCCTCCTGTGGCCACACTCTGATGTCTTTCAGTGCTGTTGTCTCCAGTCTCACTCTGGGTCTATATGCAGGCATAAGTATGACAGTTAGATGATCAGAGCTGCCAATGTGGGGTAGAGGGGCTACTTTTGCATTTTTAATGTCTGTGTATACAAGATTCAATGTGTTATTAGGGCCAGAGCACTGGAGGTGCAGTGCCCCCGGTGTCCACTGAAGGGCACCTCCACTTTAGGCATTTTTGGCCATTTCACACGTCATACTTTAACAAACTCCTCCTATAGATTTCATGTCAGCAACTTCATATTTGGTGTGTCATCTAAAGATTTATGGGATGAAAAGTTGCTCTGGTGCCGGGCGCCCTCCGGTGTAACTAATTAAAACCAAACTTAAAAGAAACATGATATCTTGAACATACACCAGTGTGATAAGAATAACCTGAAATGACAGAAAACATCTTTGAGAAAATGTATTTAATGTGTTAGTTTGGTCCATGTCCCATCTGCTAACATCAAAGAGGGAGGGTTTATGACCTATACTTCAGCCAGCCACCAGGGGGTGACGTTGTCGTCCATCTTTATATACAGTCTATGGCCAGAACGTAGAAGGGATGGTCCCAAATATCAGGGAAAGAAATCTCAGTTCACTTTAATCCCTAAATGAGTACACAGTGTGTCGTTGTACAGTGTAGGTATAAAGGTTGTAATACTGACACATACCACTCTCACTCTCTCACACGCACGCAACAGATGTCAGAGTAATGTAACAGTACCTGTCTCCTGAAGTAGTCGGGGCCCTTGTTTAAGATGCGGAGGGGTACAGCAGAACCGAAGGCCGCCGCGGGGCCGGCAGCCTTGCTATCTGGCAGGTCTGAAGCCAGTGTCTCTGTCGGCATTGCAACGAGGCGACTGGGGTGGCCGGCCGTGGTGGCAGCAGGTGCGGGGGGGTCGACAGAGGGCAGGGCAACCAGAAGACCCCCAAAACATGAAGACTCAAGGTGGAGATGAGAAGGTCTAGAATGAGATGAAGCCCCTGACCCTCCTCATGGCCTGTGAAACCCTGTGACTGAGCCAGACTCTAGGCCAGAGGGCTGCTTAGGTACTGCAGTCAAATATTCTACTTCATTGCTTGAGTAGGACTGTTTAGCAGCTCTGACTTCACTGGTCTTTACTCAGAGGTCTCTAATGGTCTGTGGTTCTTAGGTCTGGAATTATTCATTAAGAAACATGGACAGAGAGATCGATAGATAGAGAGCAAATGAGTGCAGTGACAGAATGGAAAGGAAGTAAAAGAGTATTGAGGGCAGCGGTGTGACAGGGCCCAAGGAAAAGCAGGAGGATGGTGGGAAATGAAAGCCCCACCTCACCACCGCTTGAACTCTCTTTTCTGCTCGCCACGCAATCTGAAATCAGCAGAAAAAAAGAGAGAAAAAAGGCAATGGGGTTAAAGTTATACTGTGACATCATACACCTAACAACCCCAGCAAGAATGTCAAGGACACACAAATACACAAAACTGTTAATTTCATTGTGCTTACTCATGTGGGATAAAGTAACGAACATCCCACTTGGAGCTGCACACTCAACCATTCTGTGTTCATTAGGCTGCTCCATTTGAGCAGTTATGGTGTCAGTGCTTTGCTCAAGGGCACCACTTAATGGTAGTCAATGTTTTTTAGTTTTAGTCTTATTTGGTTTGTTTCATCTAGTAAGTTTCCTTTTGTGTAAAAGACAGAGTATTTTGGTTGTTGTTTTGGCCTGGGTTCACCCTGAACGTTTGTCAATAGTTTGTTCACCTGTAAATAAAATGTTCACTGTTGATAATTCCAGTGTTCTGGTTGTGGTTTGGGGACCAGGAAGGGACCAGTTTTCTTTTAATTCTGTTGTGCTCCTACTCCCCTAGACAGCGGCATGTATTTAACTTGGCATCTTTGTCCTACACCAAATGGCCTTATCAAAGAAGCACAGCATGTGGTCGAGTCGATTTTGGACACAGCCTAATTATTGTCTAAGCTGGTGCTGCCTTAAAACCTACTACTTATCTCCTCAACTCTCTGCCATATTAACTCTCCATAGATCTCTGGCCAGTTGTTTGTAGTTTGGGACCTACAGTCCTCAGTGGATTACTTTTAAATTTAAAATGTTAATTTCTGCGGATTCAAATTCCATTGTGTGCGTCTCTTTCTCTGTGATTTGACAGCAGACTTTCAGGCTTACTAATGGAGAAGAGCCTTACCTATGATGATCATAAAGTGTCATAATAACTGTGTATTTATTGCACTTTTTCATTTGTTGCACTTTTTTGTGTGTAGTAGAAACGTGGTAGAAAGAGTTTCAGGCGGTGACAGCTGGAGATCTGCGGGTCCTCATCTTACATTTGACACCCACATTAAACATATGTGCAAGACCTCCATCTATCATGTGTACCAAATCATTTCTTTATTATGCTGATATAGGCATAGACTGCTTGGGGAACTTATATCATGAGCATCTCTCTCCCTATCCCTCTCTCTCTCTGCCCCCATGTATTTACATTACATGTCACTAACTCAGTTTTGTCTCTCTCCTAGTGTATCTCTGACCCCAGAGCTGCATGATCCAAACCCATCATTATTATTATAAGTATTATTATTATTATTAATATTAATAACATCATTGCATTTATAAGTGTCAGTTTTCCTTAATTATAAGCATCAGTCTGATAGAGATTAAAGCAACTGTTATGCAACTCTCCCCCCCGATATGTTTACATTACATGTCACTAACCCTGTCTGTGTTTTCTTTCTCTCCTAGTGTATCTCTAACCCCAGAGCTGCAGGACCCAAATCCGTCATTATTATTTCATTAATACTAATAATAACAACAACAACATAATTGTAAGGCTGCACGGTGGTGTAGTGGTTAGCACCTTCGCCTCACATCAAGAAGGTTCTGGGTTCAACCAGGGCCTTTCTGTGTGGAGTTTGCATGTTCTCCCCGTGTATGCCTGGGTTCTCCGGCTTCCTCCCACAGTCCAAAGACATGCAGAATGGGGTTAGGTTCATTGGAGACTCTAAATTGACTGTAGGTGTGAATGTGAGAGTGAATGGTTGTCCATCTGTATGTGGCCCTGTGATAGGCTGGCGACCTGTCCAGGGTGTACCCCTGTCCTCTCTCTCTCTCCTCTCCCCCTCTTTCTGCCCTCCTCTCCTCTCTTCCCCATTTTTCTCCTCACCCCAACCGGTCGAGACAGATGACCACACACAACTGAGTCTGGTTCTGCCAAAGATTTCTTCCTGTTTAAAGGGAGTTTTTTCTCTCCACAGTCGCCAAGTGCTTGCTGATTGTGGGATTTGTTGGGTTTTCCCTGTAATATTGTAATAGTGACCTTACTATGTAAAATGCCTTGAGACAATTTATGTTGTGATTTGGCGCTATACAAATATAATTGAATTGAATTGAACCACGTAACCATGTAACCCACGAGGCCTCACCCGTTGGTTTGTGACCTGCAGTTTTGAAGCATCGACTTTCGCATTCTGACCAGGGCCTTGTTGTTTTTTTTGCAAAAAGATATAAAATTGGGGGTGGGTCTGACTGAATCTTGTCTACTGCGTGCCCACCTACACCTGCATCCATGCAACGATTGGACGGATCATCTGTCAATCACGCTGTATCCATGCTCCAGCGTTTACAGTGCTTTATCATCTATTTAACTCTAAATAAGACCACCATTTACAAAATAAACATCATGCTGTCTTTGAGAAGACTTGAAACTATTGATTGAGACCATAAACTCCTCAGAAAAAATCTTACGTTATAAATCATGTGATAAGTAGAGTAATTTTCTCATAGACTTCTATAGAAACAGACTTCTTTTTGCAACCAGTGAGTCCCCCGTCTGCTGGTGATTCCAGAGAATACAGGCTTCAGCCAGTTCTGCATTAGTTACATTTTTCCAGACCCGGTGAAACATCCATTTCTGTCTCCTGGAGACATCCAAGACTAAGTGTAGCTTTAGAAGAGCTGATGTTCTCTGTAGCATCAGTACCCTCACTGTAGATGTTCAGAAAACAAGTTTTCTTCCATCCATCCATCCATCCATCCATCCATCGTCTACCGCTTTATCCATTTAAGGGTCACGGGGGGCTGGAGCCAATCCCAGCTAATTAAATTCAATTCAATTCAATTTTATTTGTATAGCGCCATATCACAACATACATTGTCTCAAGGCACTTTACATAGTGAGGGCAATATTACAATATTACAGGGAAAACCCATCAAATTCCACAATGAGCAAAGCACTTGGAGAGAAAAAACAGGAAGAAATCTCTGACAGAACTGGACTTCAAACTCAAACTGTCTGAGTAAATCGTCTGCGATATGAAGCCAAAGCTCAGAATTGATGTGCTCACACTGCACGGTTGAACCGTCAGCCACGACTTGAATGCTCACACTGCGTGTGAAATGCCTGTCAGCTCCTGCGGAAAGCTCCTCTGAGGCAGAAAAGTTTGTGTTTACCATAGAAGAAGAACGCTGACAAGACAGAAATGTGCGATATCTGTGGGCCAAAACCTCAAAAAAGAGGCAAAAAAAAGAGGAGCTGGTGTATAAGGAGTCACGCACGCACTATTCGTATGTCCAATTAACATAATTGATTTTATTACAAACAATAACCGTTCAGCAGCGGAGGGACCCTCCATACTATTGATACGCACACTGACTATTTATTAAATTTATTATACCATTTATTTCTTATCCCAAAAGCCAAATTGACCATGTTTGCTACTTCACGCAGGCGCAGTCAGGAAAAAGGCCCACAGTTTGAGGAATCGACTCGTGGCTCTTCTTCAACTGTGCGAGAGGCTGAAGTCGGCTGACCCGACACCCCGTCCGACGGCCGGTCGGGAGCAATTAATCGCTGATCGCTCCCCACTGACGAAGCCTTAAATCGTACAGTGTATGCCCGGCTTTCGGTTCTGTTCATTCAAACCTGCATTACAGGAAGTTTTCTTTTGTTACTTACTTTAGTTAGCTAAAACCTTCCCTGTTCAATGTTAATGTTGCTTTGTTATGGTGTTATATGGTGCTACAGTGTTTCCTCCTTCATGCATTCAGCAGCGGCCTACCGGATTTTGACCGTCACTGCTGAATTATTATTTGTATTATTTATTTATTCATTACGAGAGGAGATTGGGCTCTGTCTTATCTAGTAGGGGGGAACCGAAAACCTGGTATTAAACGGGCCCTGGGGCTAAATTATGAAAGACTGTACAGTAGAAACTGTAGAGTGCAACCATTTGGGTTGCAACCAAATATCTGTGAAGTGCGACTAGAAGTTTTAGAACATTAAAAAGAGTTATGTTTTTTCCCCAGAGAAAAAGAATACTAGAGTCAGAGCCAATCAGTGTTCTCCTTTGCTGAATGTTGGTGGGAAAAATTAATCGGGCAGAGTTAGGAATGGGCACCGAAACCCGGTATTAAACTGACCCCTGGGCTAAATCGATAAGCTCCAACGTATAAGTTATTCCGTCCACTCATCAAACAAACATTGCTTGCGACCTAGACTCATGTGCTGCTGCTTTTCTGCCTCTTTTTATATTTGTTCTTAATTTACCTTCACTGGTGTGTCTGACATAGTTGTATGTTAGGAGCACCATGGTTACTTTTGCGCAAGTCTACGCTTTGAGGACCAGGAATCGAGCATGGTGGTGTTTACATAGACTTGGCTCCATAGGGACATTCCAAACTCACTGATCGAGCTGGTGGGTTTCTCTCTCGCCAGGGCGGACAGAACTTAAATGTCGTAAGGTGTGTGTGTGTGTGCTTGCGAGCCTGTGTGCGTCTGTGCCTGTGTGCATTTGTCTGTGTGTGTGCTTGCCTGCCTTAGTGCTGTACCTGTAGCCCCCACTGTTTTCTTAGTCATTGTGTATATTTGATAACGGAAATCTCTCTCTCTCTCTTTTGCCAGTATGAGCCAGAGGAGGATGCACCAGTAGAGGCAGTAGCAAAGTCAGCAAACATTAACATATCCAACCATGTCGGAAGCTCTTCAGAGGCACAGAAAATATGATTTTAAATAAATGTAACCTCAGTGCTGCTAATCTGCACCGGCGCTAGTTGGCGTGGTAATACGTGGCAGAAGTAGGCTTGAAAAAAATGTATGTACTGTATAGAAGCACTGTATAAATCTGTGAGTTGATGGGTTAATGTGACTTGCATTGTGAAGTGCTTTACGTCGTCGATAAGACTACAAAAGCATGTATGTAAATTAAGGGTTAGGGTAAAAAAACTCATTAGCCACCAATAGATGTTTACATTTTTCAGAGTTAATGCTATAGTTATATGGTTTATCAAAAACATTACAAAAAACCCAGGTAAGTACCACAGTGGGGGTTTGGGGTGCCTATGCCCCAAGTACCAACGTATGAGGGAACTTGATAAACGGCTGGATCAATACAAGAAATGGTGTTGGTATTGAAACCTAGATGTGACAAGACAAAGCCACCCAGGACCGCATCCAGCCTCAGTCCCAACCAAACACGGCCGGAGAACTGGGACCTGGGGGATCACAGCAGGACGTGCACCGGGCCAGGGGCCGACGCTGGAGGGCCGGCCCCCCCCCCCAGCACAGCAGCTGTTGCTCGCGGTGTCAGGCGGGACCCGAGCTGTTCGGGCCGACGCTAACTACACCTGCCCGCCTGCGTGCGCGCGTGCGTCTGTGCGTGCGTGCGTCTGTGCGTGCGTGCGCGCGCGCGCCGCTCGTGGCGCAATGCAATGCCAACCCCCCCCCCCACCCCCCCACCGCCACAACACAGCCGTCGGTGCACCGCGGCCCGGAATGTGGTGTTCCTGAGCCGGGGAGCCGTGCCGAAGCTCGCCGCAATGCTTACATAACCGCCGAGCACACAGCCCCCGCCAGCATCACCCGTCCGCTCAGCGGGCGAACGCCGTGGGGAGTCACTAGGTCCGGGCTGCTGCCCGTCTCACACTAATCCGAACAATGGCCACATTTTCGCACATGAAAGCAAATTAAGAAGAAGAAGAAAAGAAAAAAAGAAGAAAAAAAAAACACAGGCGCCGGCGTCACGTCAGCGTCGGGGTCGTCTAAAGTTAAGCGGGCGGCCAGTTACGCATCACAGCAGAGCTAGCTAGCCGTCCTTACCTGGATCTCCAGCTCCAGAAAACAAAGGATGCTGCTGCGGTTTCACCCCGTTAGGTCGGTGCGTCTATTCGGCCTGACAGCATCCTGTTCCCAGCCACTGGCAGCAGCAGCACTGTCCCTCCGCAAGGCACCGAGGCTGCATGTTCCGGTCCTTCCTACCACAATAAGCGCCGAGTGTTGCCCGCGACTTCTTTCACGATGACCAAGTATGTACGGGTGTTTGTAGAGATTTGGCTCCATATGAGAGAAAGAGCGCCTGACAGTGTTCGATCCTATGTCAAACAAAAGGGGGACATAGGATTGTGTCCCCAGTTCTTCGCTGTTTCAAGTCAAGCACCTACACAATGTTGCATTGTGTAATTTCAATGAATGCAGTCCAAATAGACCGTTATGGAAGAATCTGCAAAAAGCTGCAGTGATTTATAAATTTTAGTTTAGAAGTGCACATGTTTAAAATGAATAATAACATTGAGCAGTTTGATATGCTTATCCACTTATAGTTGACGCCTGCTTTTGCTTTTATTGTGAAAGTCCTTTTTTCCGGATCCTTGTGGTCCTTACGCTGTCTGCCTTGACGCAGCTGCCAGCAGCTAAGACTTTGCACCGACACAGACGAACCTGAACGGGAGTGCAGAGCACGGCTGAGTGCTCTCTGACTTCATTTGACAGCAGTTCTGTTCATTGACATTGTCACAGGCAGACTATATGTGTGGTCTCCTTCAGTATATCCCCGCAACTCTTAGTATTTTTAATGAAATGTGAGTTCATCTGATTAGTAGCCAGTCAATTCTCCCCTATGTATATGAATGGAGCGGTCCATTTGTTAAAGGGCCAGTGCGTGTCTTGTCGTTGACAGCTGCCCGGCCACAGCTTCCCAATTATTATTGCAGGGCAAATCTTTCCTCTTTGATCGCTGGAGGAGAGACAGCTATCACATAAAACGTTTAGGTTATTTGCTTCATCAGCATCCCTTAAGCCCTTGTTACCACTGCAGAGAAGGCCCCTGTCAGTTTTGTTGTTTTGTTTTTGTTTATTTATCATGGGGATTATGCCAAAAAATTGCCTACTGAACTGATTTCCACGAAAGGGATGGGACATGAGGTATACTGTATAATCATAAAATGATTATAAAAAAATACATCTCTTTGAATTACAATACAATTGAAATGCAATGGCAGACAAAAATGTTGACATGCAAAAAAGTAGGCAGGAGTATTGGCTTTGGGAATAGTCAAACGATGAATACTGTTTATACCACTCGCTGTAGATCACTCATCTGTGTCAGCATCACCTATTGACATGTGAAGTACCTAAGTAATGGAAATAATCACCATCACATTCATAGTTTGCTCACAAAAACATAGGCGTTTCATGTTTTCCTTTATCCTTTTTTATGGTTTTGTATTGAGATCTATATAAAAGATTGGTCTACTTAAGTGTGGGTTCTGCTCGTTGTTATCAAATTAATATTATACTGTTTGAGCAAAAGTGGACCATCTTTTTTAAATTCAATCAAATATGAGAGAACACAACAACTTCAGCTAAGTGTTCATGGAAGACTCATCTGGAAGTAACAGAACTTGAAATACCATGATGAACAGGTGGAGCTCCAGACACTCCTAGATCACACTCATCTCTCACTATCTCCTCCTCTTCTTGGTGTGCTGGTCCGCTGAAATTGAAGTATCTGAATACACAGAAAAAATAGGTTAATGACACATAAGTAGACAGGAGGATGGTGATCAACCTCATACATTTATGATATAATGTGTGTGTGTGTGTGTTATTGTTCTGTACTTGGTCTTTAAAACTATTTTCATGTTAATATTTTTCCATAACAGTATTTCCGACTGTCGTACTTGTATAACTGGAGTGACAACAACTCTAAAGTGCGAGTACATGATAAATAAATGTATGTTCTTCTATCTGAACATCACCTACAATGCTGTGCAGGGGAAGCTGACTGCTCTTCATCACTAATGGTGTACCTAGGCTTTACTGGGCATTTTCATTGCTGCTGGAAGTAGCTGTGGCTGGCTCTGACTCTTTTCTTTTAGAAGAAAAAGAAGCTCTGAATATCTCTGCTTTTTTACATAGCTATGTTCTTAAAATCCCTGGGGGAAATGCAATTCAATCAATCAATCAATAGCTAAAACTGCAATGTCCAGCAGGATCATTGTTAAATTTGTTTAGAATCAGTGTGTGAAATACAGGTGTTCTTGGGTGTCTGGAAACCCTTGGATAATAGCTTTGAGCCCGTTATAATGTAAAAAGAACTAAACTCTATTTACAGTATCTACACAGGTTTGTTTTTGCATAAGTTTTGATAGCTGCAATCTTTTTCATAAACCAAAAAATAACAATATATTGCAGTGTAAAGATCTGTGGTATTTGAATGTAATTTCCCCTGCCTCTGCATATTTAAAATGTCAAATAAAACATATGAACTGTGAACATGAGATTATTTATACTATATACAAACAAAAAATATCCTCATCCCCAAAAGAAAAAAAAAAGCCCGCACTGTCAATATCAAGACAATAATAGCTGAATAAATGCTAAATGCTGATTGGTGTATGGTTACGTATAGTCTCAAAATAAAAATGAATGTTGCCTGAAGAACATTAAATTATTATCTTATTTTGTTGCAATTGAAAACCACTGCTCACAACAGTCTGTGGTTCAACCTGCATATAGAAAACGATGTAGTCACCTGGTCAAGAAAGTTATGTCTAAGCTGAACTGCCTAAAACTCTCAATCAGCCCAGCTCATTGCTCCTCCAAATAAGGCCATCTTGGTATCAGAAAACTAAGATGAACTAAGATCTTACAAGGTCCCAAAACATAAATTTGTATCACTGACTGATGCCTTAGAGCACCAAAAACATACAATGGAAACAGCAAACACATTGGAACGTTGGAACATTTCATCTAATTCAGCTCAGTTTAAAAAAAAAAAATTGTTTTAAAATACAATTACAAATACAAAAACAAAGGACATATTGGAGATATGTGAAATGGGACACCCTGATAAGCTATCTAGAGCTTGAGAATAGGGGTCCCACAGACAGTATTTAAAATGATGAGTGCATATATGTACAGTGACATTTATAACCTACCAAACAACTAAAACTTTCAGCACTGACACCATATATTTTTCAAAATATTTTTATAACAATCAAAGTCAGGGCCACAGGTCTAAAATCATTGTCAACAGTCGGACACGGTTTCTTAGCATTTGGAACAATAATATTTGTTTCTTGAGGGCAGGGACAGTATGTGTATCCACCGGCTGTTGGAAAATGGTGCACCAAGCTGGGGTGAGCTCTTCTGCACAAGCATTCAAGAGCAATGCAGAAATAACATCTGGGCCAGTGGATATTTTGGGACACACCTGTTTGAAAGTGGACTGAATCCTGAGTGCGTCAACTATGACCCCACAGCATGAGTCAGTTGAAATGGTTTCCAGTATGTTGTTGCTTACATCACAAGTCCTGTGCTTCAAACCTATGGAAAAACTAATTCAGTTCATTAGCTTTTCCCAGATCATCATCAGTGATGAGGCGCTTCTTAGTTGTGTTCACATTAGTGATCGCCTTGATGGAGTCCCATAGCTATGGAGACCAGAGACATGAAGTTCTGCTCTATAATATCCTTGTGATGCTTCCTGGCATCCCTCAGTAGCTGATTGAGTTCCTTTTGAAATACTTTCACACCTGCTCTGTCAGTTTTTGAAATATCTATATTTTTCTGTTGAAACAGTCCTTAACATTCTTAGTTATGTAGGGCTTGTTGTTGGGGTACACAGTATTGTCCTTTTTGGTAACCAGACTATCTACACAAAATCGTATGTATTCTGTTATTGTGTCAGTGGCCACATCAATGTCCTGGTTGTGAAATATATCCCAGTCTGTGCAGAGGAAGGATCCTTTAAGAGTCTCTTTACTGTCTCTATCCCATACAGACACCATCCTGGTATGTGGCTTACCCCATTTAAAAACAGTCTTGTAGCTTGGAATTAGCTGGACAGTATTATGGTCCGAATTTGACATAGGGGGCTTTGGTTTGGCAGTATATGAATGAGTAAAATCACCCAGCATTAAAATAGGGCCTCCGGGTGAACGTTGTAATTGCTAGTGAACACAGTCTCCTATTCGGGTCGCAGCTCTTGCCGCATTTTTCAGCTGGGGGGAACATACACCACACCGATTATAATATTCCAAAACTCTATCGGCAAATAAAAGGGTCTCAGAGACAGACATAGGAGTCCCTCATGTGCTGCGCATACAGTCTCCCTCACAGTGTAGCTTCTACACCAGCTGTTATTTACAAACAGACAGACTCCGCCCCCTCTGCGCTTCCCTGACCGCTCAGTACTGTCCGCTCATATGAGAGAGAACCCGCACACAATTGTTGCAATCACGCAGCACAGCACATAACGTAACATAAAACACAAGAAGTCCATACAAAAGTAATAAAAGCACCACGAGTCTGGGTCGCCAGCCGAGCAGCGCCACTGGACTTTGAATGAAAAAGTCTGCTTTAAATGAATAACCAAATGCAACTAAGACTTTATTGAAGATGTTAGGAAGGAAGGCCCTTTCAGCAAATTGAACATGTGACTTCTGATTTGCCAATTGCTGCAAATTCAGACCTCTCATTTCACCTGAAGAAACTACTGTTGAATTAAAGAAAAAATCCCAAACGTATGCTTAAAATTATAACATCCTCTGAGTCACACATGAAGGTGACACTGACATACAGGATGTAATACAACCAAATTACAGTGTTTCAAAAGTTGGAAGCAGGAGAAGCAAACGTTCTGGTGGTTCAAACTCCAGAGTTTCAAGTACTACATCCGCATGTATAAAGGCTGAAGCTGAAGTGGCTGCTCTGATTGTACGACAAAAACTGCTTAAGGATAAACATGCCTTGGAAGAGCAGCCGAAGAGGAAAAAAGGACAGCTGGAGCTGGAAGCAAACATTTTTGCTACTATGGCCAAAATGAGGGTACTCGGAGCATCAAAGGGATCCGGCATTCATGTTCACTCGTCTAAAGCATCTGATGGAATGAAGTCATATTTTGAGCATGGACAACAGGAAAAGAAAACACTAACTGTTAAAGCAGATCCTTTTGTACCACGGTTACAAGCAATGCATCCACCTCGACAAATCCCACCAAACCACAGAGTTATCAATCCACAAATACAAGTATTGTGTTTATTGGCCCCTATTGGCCAATTTTAGCCAAATTTGTTGGCAAACCCCAGAATGTCCTGCCAAACTACAATCTAAAGTTTAGCGGGTTCAGGCTTGAATGAGGTCATGTTTATCTGATGCAGTCATGTCATCTCATGTTTGTTATTTTTCTCTCTCTCTCATACAAACACACATATACAGGCATGCACAGAGAGAGAGAGAGAGAGAGAGAGATTTTGTACATTGCAAGTCTGTGGCTGATCTGTTTGTGTGAGACAAAGATAGAGTGAATAATTAACCACTGCTCACATGCACTGTATAAAATATATTGATATATCTGCCTACCAAATGTTATAAATGTAGGAGAAACATACCACTAGAGCTACTCTTGAAATTTGTAGGCCAAAGAAACCCATCAGTTGAAACATTTTAGGCCTTCTGAAGTGTGTGCCAAATTTGGAGAGCTTTCAAGCATGCCAGCCCCCTCAAAAACAGCTTCCTGTTTCATTGCAAATAATATGTTGCTATGGCACCAACGAAGAGTCATCAAGATCTTAGGACTATTCTACCCCTATCTGTTGAAATTGTCATTTGTCCACTGTGTATATACAAAAAAGAGGCAGCACCAAATGAGGAAAAACTCAGGAGCTTCACAATATTCCATGATCTAGGTCTTAAGAGTTATCTGACTAAATTTAAGATCTGAGTAACCTTATAGAGAATACACAGCCTATAACTTCCTGTTACCACTATGACTGTGATTCATAATTGGCCTGAACATGTTGAGGAATTTCTGTCCTCTCTTGAGAAACTGCAAGATGAGTTATCTCACGTACCAAGCAAGGCCATCTAATCCATGGCATGCCAATGCAGTTGGTGGGTAACTGAAAGCTGTCTCGGCGCGTCATAGCCGCAGGATTTGTGCAAGACACAGTGGTGAATAAAGAGTGTTACTATGGAGATGGCTTTTCTGTTTTTGAGATGATGACATTACTCTGACAGTTAAGTTAAATAGACCTACAGATACCGGAGATAGGCATGGGACTCCATAGACTGTGGACCAGAATTCTCCTCAATATTGAGCTGTTATAATAAATACTTCTGCTAAAGACATCTACGGTTTCCGTCTTCCTGAATCCGCATCAACTCCATCAATTATTCCATTTCAACTGGCTTCACTTGAACAGGATTCCAATACAACCAGACGGGTATTAGCAAATTTAAAGTTTTATTCTTTAATTGCCTTGCCTAGTCTGTGTTTGACAGAATCATAAATTACCTTCGAAAAAAATGGCTTTAAAAGTTAAACCATGTCTGAATTGGCCCGTGACAATTAAATTAAGAAGTATAAACTAAGTTACTTAAAGGAGTTTGAAATAAATAATAAGTGTGTGTTACAGACACTGATATACGGACGTGGACACAATTGTTGGTACCCTTCTGTTAAAGAAAGCAAACACCCACAATGGTCACTGAAATAACTTGAAATTGACAAAAGTAATAATAAATAAAAATTTACTGAAAATTAACTAATGAAAATCAGACATTGCTTTTGAGTCATTTAAAAAAAAAATAATGAAACTGGCCTGGACAAAAATGATGGTACCCTTAACTTAATATTTTGTTGCACAACCTTTTGAGGCAATCACTGCAATCAAGCGATTTCTGTAACTCTCAATGAGACTTCTGCACCTGTCGACAGGTATTTTGGCCAACTCCTCGTCAGCAAACTGCTCCATCTGTCTCAGGTTTGAAGGGTGCCTTCCCCAGACTGCATGTTTCAGCTCCTTCCACAGATGTTCAATAGGATTCAGATCAGGGCTCATAGAAGGCCACTTCAGAATAGTCCAATAGTTTGTTCTAAGCCATTCTTGAGTGTTTTTAGCTGTGTGTTTTGGGTCATTATCCTGTTGGAGGACCTATGACCTGCGACTGAGACCAAGCTTTCTGACACTGGGCAGCACATTTCGCTCCAGAATGCCTTGATAGTCTTGAGATTTCATTATACCCTGGACAGATTCAAGACAACCTGTGCCAGATGCAGCAAAGCAGCCCCAGAACATAACTGAGCCCCCTCCATGTTTCACAGTAGGTACAGTGTTCTTTTCTTTGTATGCTTCATTTTTGCATCTGTGAACATAGAGCTGATGTGACTTGCCAAAAAGCTCCAGTTTTGTCTCATCTGTCCAAAGGACATTCTCCCAGAAGCTTTGTGGCTTGTCAATATGCATTTTGGCAAAATTTTTTATGATTTTGCTTCCATTAAGTCCCCTTTGGCTCAAACAGCAATCTGACACTGATGTACCTTGACGTTGGAGTTCACCTCTAATCTCTTTGGAAGGTGTTCTGGGCTCTTTGGTTACCATTCGTATTATCCGTCTCTTCAATTTGTCATCAATTTTACTCTTGCGGCCGCGTCCAGGGAGGTTGGCCACAGTCCCTTGGACCTTAAACTTCTGAATAATATGTGCAACTGTAGTCACAGGAACATCAAGCTGCTTGGAGATGGTCTATAGCCTTTACCTTTAACGTGCTTGTCTATAATTTTCTTTCTAATGTCCTGAGACAACTCTCTCCTTAGCTTTCTGTGGTCCATGTTCAGTGTGGTACACACCATGATACCAAACAGCACAGTGACTACTTGTCACCCTTTAAATAGACAGACTGACTGATTACATGTCTGAAGACACCTGTGATGCTAATTACAGGACACACCTTAGTTTAACATGTCCCTATGGTCAAATTATTTTCAATCTTTTCTAGAGGTACCATCATTTTTGTCCAGGGCAGTTTCATTAGTTTGTTTTTTCAAACGATTCTGTTGAACCACATTCCAAAAGCAATCTCTGATTTTCATTAGTTAATTTTCAGTAAATTTTGATTTATTATTACTTTTATCAGTTTCAAGTTAGTTCAGTGACCACTGTGGGTTTTTCTTTCTTTAATGGAAGGGTACCAACAATTTTGTCCACGTCTGTAGTTAATGCCTCTCTGTGAGAGTTGAGATTGAGAACAGCCAAAGCTGAGTCCAGCGCAGGTCAATACCCGGCAGTGCAGCTGTGTCCATTGGAGGAAACGTCTCCAGTTGTCTAACATAGGGCAAGTAGGCACAGACAAAAGCTTTGGTGAGACCTGCGACGGTCGGGAAGCCCCGGGAACTGTTTTTTTATTTTTTATTTTGTTCTTTTCGTTAAGATCCTAACAGATATAGCGTAGAGTAAAACCTAGGTGTCCAGATTTGTTGAGTCCCACCACAGAGAATTTATTAGGGAAGCTTGTTAGGGTTAAAAGTGGATACCTTATGAAGCAGCAGCACTATTTATTATGGAGGATTAAGTGTGGGGCAGGAGAGACTGTGAATGGTGGGGCCTGTGGAGACACCGAATGATCTGAAAGGGAGTGTCCGGACATTGTCCTTCTCAAAAGGAGCCTGGAGCCCAAATTCAGATGAGTACGATGCACACACACACACAGTCCAATCCATGTTAGCCCAGGGCCATGTCAGTGTTGCCTGTTAAGCTCAAACAGGCCTTCCCTTTTACTAGTCAGTTTCATGCTAATAGACGTAAAAAGAGAACTATGCAGAGTATAAAGTCCTGTTGGCCATCCCTGACAAAGTACAAAACAATCAGGAAGTGAGCAAAGCAATTGTAGCTCCAGTTATGTCAATTATCCCCTGATCCAAGTTAAGTGAAGATAATATTAGTACTGCACCATATTGAATACAGACACTGTGATTAAATCTACAACAGCCATTCATGTTTCCAACTCAGAAAAGACCTATGCAAACAACAGCTAAGGTTGATAAAATCATCCCTGCATGTGCAATAGGTAACACATCAGGTCCCAAAGTAGAAACACACTCATAGATAAGAAGCGCAACCTGAAGAATGATTAAATGTAGGCGTGAGACTGAGAAACGTGACATTGCAGTTTCAAATGAGATGTGAAAGATAAAGATAAAGTGCCTAGTGTTAATGTTAAAAAAGCTTTTAATTAGAAGCAATGGTTTTGGCATTACATATGCTCTCTGAGAGAAAGATCACTTTTTTTAACTCAGTAAAGCACAGTCTCTAGGATTTCAAATAAGTAAAAGAATGATGAAGTTTATGGGAAAAAATTATTAAAGTAAAGAAAAGCGATAATACAGTAAATAAGTTTCATTACTGTCAATTCTTATCAAGCCTGAAAACAATGATAGACAATACCCTTACAGAATAATGATGACGATTAAGTTGTAAATTTCGAATTTATGAATGCTTCAATAGCAGACGGTTTGCATTCCTTTAAATGCCAGATAACAAAACACTTGCAGAGGCAAATGCTCCCCAACCTTGGGAATTGGACCAAGATACGGAGGCTGACAAAACACACACACACACATGCACACAAACACACGTACACACACAGTCAGCAGTGGGAGGAAATTGGAATACAAGAATTTAGATGAACCTTCTAAACTATAAACAGTTACAATACGACTTTGAAACTATCATTATGAAGATCCAACATTACTGTTGAAGTTCATTAGATTACATGTAACCATTCCTCATGACAGAGATTAAAGAATGAAACAGATTCAATTTTACATCTGTTGATGACTGTATTGCACCACATTCAAATATGAGCCCACAGGTCAGTGAAACGCCAGTGTGGTATGAAAACCCAGAACCATTAGTCCAGAGTTGCGATAAAATGACCATTCCTAATTTTCACCGGTTGAATGATTGTTGAATGACAGTCCCAATAACACTGCATACTATGGAGCATTTTCTGTAGCTATGGCTAAGATGAGGGGGCTGAGACAGGAGCTTAAGGAGAATGCTGGCAAGGACCAGTGGACATGGGATTGGTTAGAAAAGAAAATTGGGAAAATGGGGAGGACTGTGTATGAAGATACTGTTCAGTGCATTGGCTGTCCTAATTATAATTTTTCTAATTGCATTTTGCATTGTACCAACTGAGGAGGAAATCAGAGGACCATGGACAGACAGATGAGCATTATGCCCAACATTCAACTGGCCCATGTGATGAACGTAATGGCAGCTGAGCAGATGGACAAGACTCAAGACTCTATTTCTTGTTGTCTGGAAGAGGAGGAAATTGTTTGAACAGAACAATAAAAAGACGAGGTGGAAGTTGTTTAAACAGAACAACAACCTGAAACATGAGGCTGTTTCAATGGGGGGAGCATGTCGGAGCGGAGGACTCGTTCTAATAATCACCATGAATCACGTTACAATGTAAAGCAATCTGTCTATCCATGTTACAAATAAGTTAGTTTTTTAAAGTAGACATGTTTTTAGTTAGTTTTGAGTTTAAGCAATTTGTTTTCATATTCTGTGTGTAGGCTGATTGATCATACATAATTATTATATGCGTTTTGGGTAGTAATTACAATTTCATATATCTTGATTTTCATAGTGTTCATGTTTTAATTATATTTTGTGACTATATTTGCATCTTCATGCCAAGATGGTGGGCGCTCTACACAGGAGGGGGCCATGAGGACATTTTCCCTGTAAATGCAGTTTATAGGTTTTTTCGTCCTCATATGTTTCAAATCTGCATGGATCTTGATAAGGTTGAAAACATTGACACTGTCTCATTGTTGATCAGCATCGTTAAAGTAATATCAGAATGATTTTTCAGGTATTTACATGTTTTTAAAAGATTAATGCATGATCGTTTAGGTATTTGTATTTGAAATGATGATTAATAATCCAGTGTTTTGAGGATTAGAAGACCCTCAAAAGCGGGGGATTATGTTGTAGTAGAATGTGTCCTGATTGTAAGCAATGTGAACAATATCTCATTGGTGCTAAACATAATCATGCTGGCGCCGATGTGTCCTTGCTGTGACCAGTATCATGTTGAAGCTATCAAGGATGATGACACAGATGACCAGTATCATGGTAAAGCTATCTAGTATGTTGACGCCAGCGTCCGTGTGTGGAATATCGAATATGTGACACATCAGGCGAAATGTTTCGTACATAGTGGATACATCGAATAGAATCACAATCGATTTTTCTCACCACCTAAGGTATCCCCAAAAAAACACAAGTGAGCAAAAAAACCAAAAAAAAAACAAGTGAGTTTCTTATGTCAGAAAAAGACAAATAAAAATAACATGTATTTTAAAAATAATAGATTCCAGTCTAGGCTTGGACCAGCATAAGTAGAGGGTACTTTCACTTTGTCTAAATGCTTCAACAGAAGGCTCATGTTGCTGACTTTACTTGCAAAATATTTGTTACACTTGTGGCAATGAGCGTTGTCTCTTTCAACTAGTTCACTCTGCTAATGCCACACAGAGCTGCCGGTCTGTCTTTGTGTCTCTCCATGCTGCGTGTTGGGTCAAGCAGTGAGAACTGGACACGCCCCATGCAGCGGGCAAGCTCCGAGACACACACACACACACACACACACACAGGAGTGCTCAGGATTGGGGAAGATTCATAATAGATGGATGCGTTCATTTCTTCAATACAGTTAGCAGCGCCGAATATGATAATATATAATAGAAAATTAATATCTGTTTGTTGCAATTAGTGCTGAAATGATTCTTCGAGTAACTGGAATAATTTGATTACTAAAAATCAAATAATTTTGTCTCGAAGCTTCGTTTAATCAATGTAACTAACAATTTACTGCTCACTGTGTTTCCGAACGGATGATCATTTCCTTCGTGGAGAGCATTGCAACTACTCGCCCTAGTTGCAATGCATGCACAGTTTTCTGTAACAAGAGCAACTTCCCCGTAATCTGTACGATTCCTCTATAAAGCAGATCATGTGCTCATATGATCGTCCACGGTATAAAATCGTCCTACCTGACTCATGAGCCATGCAGTAATGCAGAGCCTTCAGTATCTCTGGGCGAATCTCATCCACACCTGGCGCTTTGGCACTGGGGAGCTTCCTAAATACTTCAGTGACCTCTGCCAGGGATATTGGTGAGGCTTCTCCCAAGTCCTCAGACTCTTCCTCCTCCGTAGAGGAAGTGTAGGACGGGTTCAGGAGCTCCACAAAGTGTTCTTTTTACTGTGTCGAATGGTTTGCCAGAACCTTTTTGAAGCCAGCCGGAAGTCCTTCTCCATGGCCTCCCCAAACTCTCCCACTTCCGAGTTTCTGCTTCTGTGACAGCAGACGCCGCAGCCCTCTTGGCCTCCCAGTACCTGTCAGGCCAACGCCTCGCTTGAATGGATGAGCTGTAGATGGTTTTGGTTAAAGGGCCAACTGTCAAAAGGGCAGATGTCCTGTTGTTTGTTTATTTATTTTCAGAAATGAGTATTACCAAGAAACAGCAGCAGAGACCTGTCGATTAGTAATGATAGAACTGTGACTAAAACATGAATGAGACACCACCAACCACCAGTTTTTTGCAATTGTTTACAACAAGCTGTCAAGACTTCATTAATTCTTTTTGCAGAAGTAAGTTCATAATTTTTTGAAAAACCCAAGAAGCTAGTGGGAAGAACTACTCAGGAGAGGGTTGATACGATATGGGGAGAAACGTCCCTATCTCAAAACTTTGGATGTTTTATGCAGATACAGACAGGTAAATTATCCATGTTAGAGGGGGATACTTTTGCAAAGCTTTTAAATAGCATTGATTGTAGGATTGAAAATAGCCTGGTAAAATGAGTCAGAACATCTCCCCTTTAACTAGATACTGGCAACACAATCTATAATGTACTGATGCTAAACCATGTGACAATGCGATTAAAATGAACTGCAGTAGCACTGACTGTAATATTTTTTGCGAGTGTACAGAAACAGAACGAGGTGAAAGATTCCCAGCAGAATCATAACATATCAGAGGAGGCTGCAAGACCTTTTCACATATGAACTGACAGATTCAGATTGGACTGCAGGCAAGCTGAACTTAATGCAATCCTCTTTCACAAGGAGAAATCCTCAACAACAACGAAGAAATTGCACGATACGTGCAAAACAAAATTGTTTGTCACATTCACATTCATTTCTGCAATATATTGCAAAATAGTTCAATGTTGAAAGGTCAGAAAACAGGTAGTAGTTTAAGCTGAGGGTTTTTGTGTTGTGTGGACGGAGAGGAAAACGTTGACGCAACAAAATATGGGTGAAGAATGTTGTGTTTTGATGGAACAGTTCCTCCCCCAGATTACCGGTCGATGCTCACTGCCAGTCATTACAGAGCTCACACTACAGTATTTGGGCTCACTGACAAGTCAAGATATTTAGCCTACTAGACATCTGGCAGACGTCGGAGAAGACTTGGCGAGTCATTTTGATTCTGTTGTTAGTATTTCACACATATCGATCAAGTGCCAATTTGCCAGTCCCAATTTCATGCCGTTTTCCTTTGATTTGCGTCGAGCTACAGAATTTGTCTGGGAGAAAAAAAGAATTGGGCTTAAAATCGGCTAGCGTGAACTCAGCAAAAGACTGACTTGATTGACTTGATTATCTTATCAGCAAACCTCCCTGCCCTTCTACGCGCACACGTGAAAAACTTTAAGGTCAGGGAAAAAGTTTGACAGCGATAGATTATTTCTGTTTTACTTCTCAAAAGGCATGTTTGACTCCGGCACACTGACTTTGGATGCCCATGTCTACAGTAGCTGCGAGGATTTGGTATCTCATATTTGGAGGGATTGCACAGCAGGAGAAAGTAGCAGTCACAGCTGAGGTGCCCTTGCAGCTGTTTGAGTGATGTCATCGATCGGTAAACGGTGTCGGCCTCGGCCCGCAAGGCAGAGGCTGAAGACGCTAGACCTGTCGCTGCCAAAGCGAACTCCTAAGCAACTGGATGCTGGACAAAGCCTGTGGAGCTGCTACTGGTGTGCAGACGTGAGCTGTTCTGGACGATGATGGAGTGGGCAGATTGGAGCAGTGCCCAGCTGTGACTGCGCCGGTGTGTCCCCCTCTAGGCAACTTCCTGGGCAATAGTGTTAATAAGTTTGGGGAGCTGCGTCAGATTGAACGACTCTCTCTCTGTCAATGGATTTCTATGCTTCAGGTCACGTGCTGATAATCCATATTGTAGTCGATCTACCAAAGATTCTCATCATGGACGGTGAGCAGTAGGGTAAATTGAAATGCGGACAGAAACAGGTTGATAGTCCTCTTGTTGGATAGCTCGCGAAGTGGTGTGCAGCAAAGCAAGAAAAGTGGGCAGGTTAAACAGCTTAAATAGAGCGCGCAATATGAGCTTTCCCAAAAGATTTCTATTGTCTGTTGATGTGCTGCACAGTGGCTGCGCTTGACTTGATGGCCTACCTGAACTAACACTATGCTCAATAAGTCCAGTCTAAAAGTAATACAATTCAATTCAATTTTATTCGTATAGCGCCAAATCACAACATAACAAATGCATAGACTAGTTTTTCAGCATTCCTTTTGAGATAGGATGTTCTAATGTTCTAAATATTGTGAAGATGAAAAAAGGCTATCCAAAGACTCATTTTATGTTTGATTCAAAGGACATGTCCTGGTCAAAACTAACTCCAAGGTTCCTTATGCCATGTAAGGTAACTATATGCTCAGATTATTTTTCTCTGAGGTGTTTGGAGCCAAGTACAATGACCTCTGTATTGTTTGAAATTAGATGTATAAAATTACACATCATCAAGGCCTTTATGTCGTTAAGACAATTCTAAAGTTTGTCAACCTGATCTATTTCATCTGGCTTTATCGATAACAACAGCTGAGTATCATCTGCATAACAATGGAAAAGTATGTGGTGCTTTCTCATAATATTGCCTAAAGTAAGCATATATAAAGTGAAAACTATCGGTCCCAGCACAGAACCTTGTGGAACTCCATGCTTACTTTTGTATGAATGAAAAATTTGTTGTTAACATTGACAAAATTAAAACTATCCGATAAGTAAGACCTAAACCATTCTAACGCTGTTCCTTTAATCCCATTGTAAATGGACTGTATTTATATGTAGCGCATTTCTAGTCATATAGACCAATCAAAGCTCTTAACAGGAAAGTCACATTCACCAATTCACACACATTCATACAGCGCTGCTATTACCACGCATTTTTCTGTCACATTCATACACTGTCGGAAGAGCCATTAGAGGCAATTTAGGGTTAAGTGATGAACGACTCTACCTCCTGAGCCACAGCCGCACTGTGTTCTAATGTGTTCTAGTCTCTGTAATAAAATCTTGTGATCAATCTTGTCAAATGTAGCACTAAGATTAGAAACATGTCCACTGTCTAAGACCTTCAGCAGTGCTGTTTCTGGACTATGATGTTTTCTAAATCCTGACTGAAAATCTTCTGGCAAACTGTTCCTGTGCAAATTATCCCATAATTGGTTAGCAACAGATTTGGAATGGGCATATGATTCATGTTTCCCTTGTATACCTCAGTGTTTCTCATAGGATCTTGAAAGACTATGGGTGGTAGACCTTGGACCCTGAAGGGGGGTCTGGGGGCATGCTCCCCCAGAAGAAAATGTTTAAATCCATCAATCTGATGAACTTTGACAGCAATTTAGGAGGCTAGATCTATGAAGAACTCTTTGCTCTTGTAATCAACTGTGTGCTGTCACAGGTCCAGATGAGCAGTCCCACTTAAGAAACCTGGATGCAACACTACAAATACTTGAGGATTATGGTCTGAGAGTAAGGAAGGATAAATGTGAGTTTCAGATCTTCTGTTGAGTACCTGGGCAATGTAATTGACATTACCGGACTCCATAAGGCACCGTCAAAGGTGAAGGCTATTGTGGATTCACTGTCCCTGAAGAATCAACTGAGATCATTCCTTGGTCTTCTGACATACTATGCAAAGTTCGTCCTTAACTAAGCCAATAAGCTGAAGCCACTGCATGAGCTTTTAAACAAAAGCAAGATATGGAAGTGGACAGACAAATGTGAGGCAGCTTTCAGAGAAGTCAAGTTAGCCCTCTCTGAATTGGAGACCCTCACATTTCAACACTTCATTTGGCCTGTGACACCTCGCCGTATGGTGTGGGTGCAGTAGTGTCACACATCTTACCATCTGGGGAAGAGAGACCAATTGCCTTCGCTTCGGGGACCTTGAGCCAGGTAGAAAGCAGGTACACACAGATTGAGCATGAAGCACTGTCTATAATAATTGGAGAAATTCCATCCGTATCTTTATGGCAGGAAATTTACACTACTGAATGACCAACCACCACTCACCTCTATCTTTGGTCCCCATACTGCCATTACGTCAATGGCAGCCAATCGCATGCGGAGATGTGCTATGTTATTGTCTGCTCACCAGTATGACATAAAGTATAGAAAAGCAGACTGGCACAGGAGTTTAGATGGGCTCTCCAGGCTCCCTTTGCCTGTCACACACGCTGAGCCAACACAAGCTGAGATCTTCTACTTCAAGGAAGTGCCTGCTGCTCCAGTGACTTCGACTCATGTGAAGAAAAACACACGCTGATCCAGTCCTGTCTGAGGTTAAGGACATCGTCACCTGTGGAAGGAGAGGAGAAATGACAGAGTTTGAGGCCTTACCTGATGAGCTTTCAGTCCAGTCTGGATGCTTATTGTGGGGCTATTGTGTTATCATTCCATTGCCACTAAGAGACAAAGTGCTTCATGAAAACTGTGTTGTGGTGCGAATGAAAGAAATCACAAGCAGCTATTTCTGGTGGCCAGGCCTGAACGCAACTATAGAGGAGAAAGCAAAGTCATGTTCTGAATGCCAATAATTGAGAAACCTTCCACAGCTGGCCCTATTACACCTGGGACTGGCCTGAAGAACATATTGACTTTGCTGAACCGCTGGAGAATTACATGTTTTTAGTAGTGGTCGACGCTCATAGCAAATGACCTGAGGTTGCCATCATGAAGAGCACCTCCTCAGAGAGAACCATTGACGAGCTGAGTTCTATCTACAGCTGTTTTTGTTTACCAAAGCAGCTTATTAGTGATAACGGCCAACATCTGATTCTTGTAATGACTCACCTCAGTCATTCCCCATGGATCCAACTCTGGAGCCCTACCAGGAAATGCCTCCATTTCCAGAAGATCCCGGATGCGAGTGTTTGGAAGGGACACAGTTCCAGACACACCTAAACCTGTTGAGGTGCCTACACCAGGCATCCCCAGACCAGGACTTATACAGCCCCCACCCAAGGGATAGTGACTGACTTTACCACAGGCCAAACTTACCCCAGAAGAGACAGACAACCTCTTGATGGACTGACACTGTATTTCACAGATCGCTTGTGTTACTGCATTTACTTGCAAAACATTTGTTACACTTGTGGAAACAAGGGTTTTCTCCATTCATTTATTTTTTTTCAAGTACAGCTACACGTTCACTCTCTGCCAGCGTCACAAGGAGCAGGTGGGTGTCTCTGTCTGTGCTCCGTGTGTCGCGCAGTGAGAGCTGGCAATGGCCCCTGCACAGGATTTGGAATAGCAAAAATTCATCATAGGCAAATGAATGAATTTCTTCAATACTGTTAGCAGCACCGATAATGTCAGAGCCTATTGACACTACGGTCTTTCATAATTCTAGCTAAGCTGACAGTGACAATGTTGCAGGAGGTGGCCCTCCGCCAGTTAAGTGGATTTCAGCTTTCTTTCTGTGAACACATCAAAAGGCTTTTATAAATATAGTCTCCATACCACATTTATACAAATTCTGACTTACTATTCAAAACAGTTAACACAGGCTGAAACAGAAGTGCACTGTCCAAAGATGACAAATTTTGTTGGCAAAATGCTCAAACACTAACAAAACATTAGACACTTGAGCTGAAGCAAAAGCTAATATTCCCCTCAAACACCAGAACTTCTTTCAATCACAAAATACAGTCATGAATATAAACCAGTTCTACCTTACCGTCATTTGCGCCATTTGTTACAGTATGAGCCAAATAAAGACAAGTAAGCTTATCACAGCATTAACTGTTTTCTTTTCCGCCAAGATCATTTTATATAACCCTGCTGCTCTGCACCTGTTCCTTTTACATTTTTGTAAACATGTCCTGTTGAAATAAAGTAAAAATCTGACATTTTCTGATAAAGTTTCATTCATTTAAGTTCTAGTCCGCAGGTGTTTGTATGACATGTAAGACCTACAGTAGACAAGAAATTTAATATAATTTAGACATTCAATATGATTCAGCTTTTGTGCTGCATTACTGTATTGTGGACTTTTTGTACTCCTTACTTGCCTTTGGTTTCTTTGATCTATGTTTGCAAAGAGCAACACAGAGGTAGTACCTTTTATAGGTGGATATAGAGAGAAGAATATGTTAGTTTAAATGAATCATCACTCGTCACTCACAGTAACAATCATATTCCCTGAAGTACAGACCGAGGAGGAGGGGTAGCAGCAATTTTCCAATCTGGAAATGTATTATTTTCTACAATCAGATATTGGATTAATGGCCATGGCAGCGAACAGTTTGTTCGCTGTCAGTGTCTATGTTGCCTCGCATAAACATGATCCCAGCTGCATTATGTTCTCACAGAATGTACATATAAGAATATTGTATATACAAAGAGGCTGTATATTATTAAAGTACAGTGAGTGATACAAACATAAGGCGTCACACTGTCTCTGTGTGTGCTGCATGTGTGTGTTTCTCTGAGTGTGTGTCCCCCCCCCGGGAAGTCAGATGGTTTCTAATTGCTACCAGGAGGTTTCCCCCAAATGACACACATTGCTGCAATGTTCCCACACAGTTGCTCAATGCCAAATAATTATATAAATGGACCCAAAATGTTAACTGCAGCTCTCTGATTTTAACCATAAAAAGATGAAACAACAGGCATTGCCGATTCCCAGAAGAATCCAAAAAACACACTGCTGGTATTTCAATAATTTTCAGTCCCACATTCCTCAGCTTTGCTCCTTGCTCTACTGTCCCCTGGGCACCACATATGGAGAGCAGAGGGAAGATAGGAGGTGTTAACTTAAAGCACCATAGGTTCAATCTGTTTGCAGATTGGACACTGAACTTGCAAACAGAGTTTACCTTTGTGGGTCATTACTAAGACAACTTGTAAAACCCAAATGGCTTCTTTGTAATTTGCAAAAACACCACTGCTTTCTATTTAAAATCTGATCCACGTAGTCTCTAACTGTGTCAGTCTTCAGGTTTTTCAATGACAATATTTGCATACTGCCACTGCTGGAATCCAGGTTGAAAAGAATAGATTTTGTGGGAAAGAATAAACAATGACCAAGTGTACCAAGTGTAATCCTGAATTCTTGAGCAGCATGTTGCTGAGAATCTCCCTCCCACCTGGGAGGAATCAACCACTTGGTTCCTGTAAGGGTGGGTGTAACTATTGTTAACGTATAACTCATGTTTCTGTGGACTTATGTACTACACAGTCACAGAGTGACACTGTTCAACTTTTAAAGGGGGGTGATGTCTCAGTACATGGATATTCATATATTTAGCCAAGAGGAGTTGAAACTGAACAAGTGCTGCAGAACACCCCATCAGCAGACTGGCCTGTGGGAGGATCAGCAGGCGGAACCAGGCAGAACCCTGAACAGGCCCCCCCCCCCCCCCCTCTTTCCCCCCAATTCGCAGCTCCCACACTCTGAACATAAAGCACACGCAGTCTGAGCGGCTTCGTTCCGGAGGAACATCTGATCTATCTGATCTTGTCTTGGTGTGAGATTGTTTTAACAAGATCGAGGAGCGAAGGAGAAAGGATCTGGGGTTTTACTAACATGGCATCTCTGAGAACTGTGCTTTATCTGAGAGTCTGGCTGTCTGCTTGGATCATCACAACAGCAGGTAACACCACATGACAGACAGACAGAAAAACAAATAGACAGATAGATAGATAGATAGATAGATAGATAGATAGATAGATATGTTCACACAAAGTCACAGCTTTTCAGGCAGACTTTTGTCAGGTGATACACAACCAAGCTGCAAGCTTTGCTTTCATTTGGAAATTTGGAAATACTTGCCTACAAGATTACAGACTCCACCCAAATACAGTGGAGGGAAACAAGATGTCCTCCAACTTAACTGTGGACTTTCTACAATAGAAATATCCCCCATGCAAACTATGGACAATGTACTCCGTTGATTATCCCTTCAGCTCCATTGTGTTTACATTACCACGGCCCCTCCTGGTCACTCTTTGTGACCAGGAGGTAGTTCAGCACATTAAATACACCTAAATACCTCCGCCAAGGAGGTTATCATGTCATCAGCATTTGTTTGTCTGTTTGTTAGTTAGCAGGATTATTCATCCGATTTCCATGAAATTTTGTGGAGGGGTGCTGCATGACCCAAGGAAAAACCCATTAAGTTTTAAGGCAGATCTGGATAAACGGCGGTCCAAGATTTATTTACTTTTTTTCTTAACCCGGCATGATAGGGTGTTAGCCTTGGCAGAGGTTTACACTCTCTGAGTGCTCTTCTAGTTGTTAAGTATGTGACAGAGGAAGGGTGTGTTTTAATATGAAGCTACAGGCTTCACTTCTGAGCCCCACTGATACAGAATGGACAGAAAGCAGCTCTTCATTATGGAAGACGCTAATCATATTCATGTTTGGTGCTACATGTATAGATTCTTGGTATATAATATTCAAAAATCATATTGTTACACAATGTAGGTAAAAACACCATGTTTAGATATAGATTTTTATTGGAAATGGAAATAATGTCTAAAGGATACATATTATCTGGTTTTGGCAAATTGTGTTGCCAACCCAGCATTTTAATTAGGTTGATTAAGACATATTATAATAATATTGCTTGTATTTGTCATTTGTGATTTTTTCATTTATAAATGTCAAAACAATGCTCTTTAGGAAAAAGAGGGATTTAGATTTGAACAGAAGCAGAATTAATGCAAACAAATTTTATTAGACATTTATTAAACCAATTCCTCGTGCATTTGGTCACTTTGATGGAGGCCAAGTTACAGTGATTTTTATAATCTGGACATTTTCTTCTACTTTATTCTGGTGCCAGCTACACCTGAAAGTGTTCTAATCGATTGAAGCAGGTGTGACGATGGGGGAGTTAGCCTGCACCAAACAGACACGTTGTGCTGGGCCCTCTCATTTAACCCAAGGCATAAAAAGAAATACAAGTGAATTACTCCAATTTTCTAATTTTCTATTTTTCTATTTTCCATTTTTCTATCCAATAGAATTGTAAAAAAAAATGTTAATGTAATGTTATAGAAATGTTTTTCAATTTTACAATTTTCTATGATTTTATGTTTTACATGAACCACAGAAATGTATAAGACTCACATTCAGTTTTACTCGCTGGCAAAGTCTGACTTGTGTTTAGGAGGAAGAAGAGGGTGGGGGGGGGTGTCAAAGATTCTTTCCAAGTTGGTTTACATTACACTCGCTCACTGGAAAAAACTAAAACAGGAAGGGAGAATATTGTTCTGATCATGGAAGAGTTGAAAGTAATGTTTTGTTACATTTCATTCACAGAGGACAACTTTGTGCCCAGAGCAGAGAATGTTCACTGGTTTTCTCTGGACTTTAAAACCACCCTCAACTGGACTACCAAATCATCTAACTACACATACACAGTCCTGTACTCTTGGTGAGACCACACACACGCATGCATGCCAGCACGCAAGCACCCACACATTTTTGACAGTGGAACAGCAAAGGTTTCATGTCAAAGTTTAAGGGTTTGCTGAAGTAAAATTTACAATATTTTAACTTGTAATAAACTATTTTCACATAGTTGTACTTCTAGTGTCAATTACTTAGAGGATAATGACACTTCTTCCACCAGTGCTAAATGAGAATTTGTATGTACATCTGTATTGAATGATACACAATTCTGAAGGTTCAAATCATATGCATTACATATTTATTCATCCTTTCTAAAATTGATGTATTTAATCGATTTGTTTTTTATTTAGCTTATAATGTTTTAAACCCACTGTGTCTTGCATGGTTGTGTGCGTAAAGGAGAGTCAATTATGTTTATTCACTTTGGGTAAAAAAACAACATAAATGCATATACTGTTTACCAAATGTACAGTAAAAATGCAGAAAATTGATAAAATGAATGAGCTCATGGCAACATGAATCACACTACAGGGTGTTCTCTAGAATGCTTGTGCATATGTTATTTCTGATGTAGTATTGAAAAATTGAGCCTTGATCAGCAACCATTTCTGTGGCAGCAGTCTCAGTGAAAAGATTTTTGACCTGACCGTGAATCTTTTGGTCATTTAAGTTTTTATTTCAGAAATTAGTTTATAAAAAAAGGAACCATTTATGGTTTCTTGATTTTCAAGTAAAAATCTTAATTGAAATAGAAGCTGTTTTCTTTATCATGGTCAATAAGGGATGAGCAACATCTTTAAAACATGGTTTGATTTTCTTTTTCTAGAATGTATAATAAAATAAAACCACCAGTAAGCAGAAATTAAACGTTATTTCCATGTTTTGAGACAGTTGTTCAGCTGTGTTCTGCCTGCCTGTAAAGACCATAGACTCTATATAAAGATGGATGACATGACAGCTCCCATTACTGAAGCCAAAACATCTTGATTGCCCCCTGGTGGTTGGCTGCAGTATATGTCATGAAACATTCCTCCTCCATTAGTGGATGGTACGTGGACCAAAGTAAAAAGTCAAAGTACACATTAAATAATCTTTTCTTAAAGACGGTTTCTGTCATTTGAGGTAGTCCTAAATTCATTCTTATATGCAGCAACTTTTCTATCACACATTATTCATAAACAGCAATTTAACGTCTTGCTCAAGAAAACTTTGCCACATGGGAATGAATCATTGACCCTCTGGTTAGTGGATGACCTTCTCTAACTCCTGAGCCACAGCTGCCTATGATGTATGATCAAGTTTTTTTTCTTTTTTCTTTTTAAATTGTAATTTTTATTGCCTTTTCCCATCATGGCCAGGGGACTACAGATGAAAACTAGCCTTCTGGCCAATTATGGCTTTTTTTAACCATGTGTAATCATGTGTTTTATGAAATTGCACTGTCCCCTTTTAAATAAACTAATAAATAAATTAATAAATTAATAAATAAGTGTTCATGTTTCTGATAAGTGTGGTTTCAATTAGTTATTTGATGATATAAGAAGGGGGAGAAACATCATGATTGACAGCAGAGATGTATAGGCGGGACCTCGATACTGACGTCAAAAGTGCAAGATAGTGCATGTCATTAGCTAATTTTTTTTTATAAGGGGAGGAAGTGGAGATGCGTCGTCTATCTATGTATAGTCAAAAACTGTATTCCCATTGCAGGAACACACAGCAATGCTGGAAATGAATGGACATTATAATGATTTTCAAGGAAAAGTACAGCTTGAAAACAGTGCAATGATCTTTGTTGGGTTTATCAATGACAGCTTATGAATGTTTAGTCATTAGACCTAAAAGGATTCATATGCTTCATCTGAATGTTACTGAAAGCAAACTAAGTTGTTATTGTCACATGTTCTGACACACGTGTTACCAGACAGTTACAGAAAAAGGTCCTGCAATCAGGTTTTCATATGCAGACCATTAAAGGGTGTCAAATTCAATTATTCAAGTCAAAGTTGATAATGAAGATGCTGATTCGACAGAGTCTTATTTCATAAGTCGTTTCTGAGTGTAAGGATTATGATGCTTAAATGGACATCATTTATAGCGCACTTTTCTAGTCTTATTGAACACTCAAAGTGCTTTAGAGGACAAGTCACCTTTACCAATTCACACATTAATTTCTGTCGAATTCTCACACATTCATACACTGCCAGAAGAGCCGTCAGAGGAAATTCAGGATTAAATGCCTTGCCCAACGACCAACATGCGGAGTAGGGGAAACTGTGATCGACTCTACCTCCTGAGCAACAGCCACACTGCTGATTATAGCTGAGGTCTCAGAATAGAAAAAGAAAAAGAAAAATGATTTGTTTCTGTTTTTATTTTTCATATTTGTTGTTTAAAATGCATTTCTGAAAGGAAAATCAAATGAACAAAATATAAAAAAAGATATACCATTTTGTCATGTGATCAACAGGGATGACAGTGACTGGATTGAGTGTCTTTACTGCAGCCAATTGATAGAGTCGGTATGTGATTTGACCAACTGCCTCAAACCCTTCGACAGGTAGGATCAAAAACATTTTAAGCCTTGTATAATATTCCTTATTATCTGAAGAGGACTTAGATATCACATAGGTTAATGTTTCTTATCAGCATGCTATTAATGCCCTGTACCATTTTTTGATTGACTATTGATTTCTTGTTACAGTGACATACATAATGAAATAATGATACAGCTACTCAGCTGTGACTTAGTGAATTCGAAAACATGATGTTAGAGCATAACATATTCACATCAGGATCATCCCACCCAGCTGAACAGTATGCACCTGTGGAAATTAGATAAGGGGTTTAATCGAAAAGGAATACTCTCAATGGATTCTACAAATTTACCACTAAGAACCTGGTCGTTTGGATTATTAACAATGATACCTTCTACTCTGCAGTCAAGTTACATTATGTAAAGCTACAGTGTGTAATATTTTTTGGCATCCAATTGTGAAGTTGCAAACCACAACCAACTATGTATTTACAGAAATACATTTGCCAATCCTTTAATCTGCAGATCAGGATCAATCCAAATCAGCAGCAGCATGGAAAGCTAATCCTGTAGAAAACATCCAGACCCATTACACATTTATACATTATTTTATAATTTTAATATATTTTTGTGAAAATATACTGATATTTCACCTACAGTATGCCTTACAGAGTAAGGTACACTCAAAAAAATAATTTGTTGGATTTAATTAACGCAGATATGTCAACTATTTCCACGATACTGAGTTGAGTTAGATATAATTCAATGATATTATTAAGATGGAAATAACTGACTTATGTTCAACAAACATGACTGAATTAGACAATTCAAACATTGTATGGTTAAATTGGATTTAATTATTAGGTCAGTGTTCAGCTAACTAAACTGACCAACATGAATTCAACAAAATCTTGTTTCTTTTGCTTTACTTAACTGTGTTGATTAATGCCAACATGAAAATATTTAATCATGGTGACTTAACTCACTTATATAAATGTAAACTAAATGTTGGACCTTGGTTACCCAACTGTATTTAATAAGACCAATTGAACTTTACTTTGTAGTTCCAACCTAACTGACTTCAATGAGTGCAACGATCACTGGATTTTGTTTTACATAAATAAAAATCACACTACTTTGGTTCTGTGAAAAATTATTTTATTTTTTACCAATGAAATACTGTGTGAACACAAATATCCGATTCAATCGGACAGGACATCAAAACAGTTTACAATGCCAACTCCCTGGTACAAAGACCAGGTAAACTCTAAGTGAGCCCATGTGTGTGTAAACAGCTGTTCATTCTCGGTTTGGCTGGCAGTACCTGAAGCCAGCCAAACCGTGCATATGTATTTATTTATATATACACAGACACAAACACATAAACAGTATTTAACACTTACTGCCGCTCCAAGGGCCTTTCAAGATCCCTCATCAGACGGACAGCTGCGTACATGGTCACAGTCCTGAAAACAACACATGGACTTTAATACACATAGAAGGTTATTATTCATCTTCAATAAAAAATTACATTTTGAAATATATTACATCAGAAATATTGCCCCACATGACTGGTCACTGATTTACGGAAATGTGGATATATATATTGTATGAACAATGCCATGATATAAATTAGACTAAACTTAATATTTCTCATGAATCAGAGCCAGCTATTATGCCCGTTTAATTTCTGGTCCTAACATCTGTGATATTTTATGAAGCGCAATGTTACAAATGAGTGAAAGTAAACAGCTATCAGCATTGCAGTTAAAATAACACTCACTGCATGCAAAAACTGTTGGAAACATTCTTAAATGAAACACACTTGTAATGTACAATTCAAAAGGTTCATTTGCCGTCAACCTGACAAACTTAAGGCGATTTAAGCACCAACATTTCAAGACCAGCTGAAATTAAGCCCACATTTTTTTCCTACTCAGGCATACATCTCTGCTCTGTTAGTTACATGTCCTGTGCTCTCCCTTGAGAAACATAGAAGTCTTATTCATACAATGTCCTGTATGGCGTTAGTTTAGTCTCAAAACTCGCGCACGCACAAACCACACGCGCGCCTATAATACGAGACAGCAGATCAATAGTTACGTATTGTAACTCCAGATTCTATGAGTATAGGCGCAGCCCTTTAAGGCTATCGCTAGTGGGTTTATCCCTCGTGCGACCGCGCAGCACTGAAAAAACTTTAGCTCACGCCCACCTGCTGTGTGGGCCTCACCACGGTCTCACCTTGTGTATAAATTGGGCCGAGACCGTCAATCTACTCCCAAGAATAGCTTTTCTTCAGCCATTCAAGAAGCCAGTGAGGCCCATAGCATATAGGGCTGCGCCTTTACTCCCGGAATCTGGAGTTACAATACGTAACTATCATTCTATATCTTATAGGTTTCGCCCTTTAAGGGAAGGAATCATCACATTTCCGCCAATCGGGATGAAGGCTGGGAACAACGAACAATCGCTGTGAGGAAATGCAGACGTCATGCATCGTAACAGACGGCAATGAGTAGAATATGGAGAGTTCACACGAACAATCACCACATGAATCACTCTGACAAAACACTCAGTACAGAGTGGGTCATAGAGAAACGGGAAACGTCCCGCGGATCGAACCGGATGAATGAGCAGGGGGAGGACCACGAAGCTGCAGTGCAGATGTCCCCCACTGCCATCCCTCCCTGCAGAGCCACAGAGGACGCAATTCCTCCGGTGGAATGCGCCCTGACAGTCTCCGGGGGATCCACCCCAGAGGAGAGATATGCCTGCGAAATAGCCTCACACAGCCAGTGTGACAGGCGCTGAGCAGACAGGGATTGCCCCAGCGATTGCTCTCTGTAGTGCACAAACAGGCGCTGATATCGACGCAGCGTAGCCGTGCGTGCAACATAACAGGAGCGTTATGTTATCACTCTCGATCTGTAAGAGCTGGTGATGCTCTTAGGCGTAAAAGCCGGGTTAGGGCGCAAGGTCGCAGAACTGCCATCCCCTTGGATTCAGAGACCCGACGGAGCCACCGAGAGAGCAGACAAATCACTGACTCTCTTTGCGGATGTCAAAGCCAACAACAGAGCCGTCTTGGCTGACAGGAATTTCAATGAAACCTGATCCAGAGGTTCCAAGGGGGGTTTTACCAGCGCCAAATCCCACTGTGGAGCGAGCGAGGGAGACACAGGCCGGCACCGCCGTACACCTTTAAGAAACTGTTTCAACAGAGGGTGACTAAACACCGTCCTGTCACCGAAGCCCTCGTGACAGCAGGAAATAGCAGCAGCTTATGTTTTAACTGTGCTTGAAGCCAAACCCCTGTTCACCAACAGCTGGAGGAATGAGAGCACGAGAGGCAGAGGGCACGCAGTGGCATTCAAATTCCTCTCCACACACCACTGCTGAAAAGCAGCCCATTTCGCGGTGTATGACGCTCTAGTAGATGCGGCTCTCGCGTCCTGAACGGTTTGCACAACCTCCTGAGAGAGACCCAGCTTCACTAAGCAGTCCCGTTCAGCGGCCAAACCCACAGACGCTGGCCTATCACCGGGTGATTCCTGATCGCTCCCCCCCGCTTGGGAAAGAGCGTCTCCGAGCCACGGAATTAACCACGGCCGGCCCGCCAACAGGCGCTGCAGACTGGGGAACCATGACGTGCCCGTGCGCTCCGGAGCTATCAAGTTCACTGACAGCTGCTCCTCCTGCACTCGGGTCAGGAGCTAATTGATCAACGGAACCAGTGGGAAAGCGTAAAGGAGCCTTCTGGGCCACTGCCGATGCGCAAGCGCGTCCACCCCTAACGGCGGATCGTCTCTCGTGCTGAGTGAGAACCAGAGAGCGCAATGTGCGTTTTTTGCGGTGAACAGATCCACCTCTGCCTCGCCAGACCTGTCCCAGATCCGGAGAACGAGATCGGGATGAAGACTCCAGTCTCCCTGCCGAGGGCCTCCCCTCGACATCATATCCGCCCCCCTGTTCAGCACACCGGGGATGTAAAGTGCTCTGATGGAGAGCAGCCGTGTGGGCGCCCAGCACAGCAACCGCCTGGCTATGTTCAACAGCTGCGCTGAGCGAAAACATCCGTGGCGATTTAAATAAGCTGCTGTCGCCTTGTTGTCTGTTCGAATCAGAACATGTTGATTTCGTAACACTGGGGCAAAATGCTGAATCACTTTGCACACCGTGAGAAGCTCCAGTGCGTTTATATGGAGAGACGTGTGGTGGCCACTGTCCCCCCCGGCGCCCGTGACGTCCCTCCCCGTCCCGAGAGACACGCGTCTGTGAACACTGAGAAGTGTGATGCGGCTCTGCCCAAAGGCACTCCCTCCGTCAGGAGGCGAGGGTTTTTCCAGTGAGCCAAATCGGAGCTCACTGAAGGAGGAATGGAAACCATGCGTCTTCTTTGACGCACAGGATCGACGCGCAGACGAATGAACCGTGTCTGCAGTCTCCTCATGTGAAGCAGGCCCAGGGGCGCCACGACGTGACATCAAGCCAAGCAGTTGCATGACGGACAGAGCTGTCACCACGCTGTGAGGCGTCACACGGCGGAGAAACCCCGTCAGTGTCTCTATCCTCTGCTGTGAGAGGCGCGCTCTCATAGTGGCTGAATTCAGTTCCACCC
Source organism: Scophthalmus maximus (assembly GCF_022379125.1). Classification (NCBI taxonomy): domain Eukaryota; kingdom Metazoa; phylum Chordata; class Actinopteri; order Pleuronectiformes; family Scophthalmidae; genus Scophthalmus; species Scophthalmus maximus. Next base: position 7,501,745 of record NC_061519.1, on the reverse strand, counting down.
CCAGATAAACAACGTTTTGAGAGGGTAGAGGAGAGCTCCTTTTCCAGTTTATGGCAAAGCCCAGGTTCGACAGGTGAGTTACCAGCTCCCTCGTCTGTGATGCTGCTTCCTCTCTGGAGCGAGCCAGCAAAAGCAGGTCGTCCAGGTCATCCCCACTCTGCGTAATGGCTGCAGAGCCGTCTCCACACACGTGGAAAAAGGAAAAACTTCCTGTGTTTCTGGATTATGGGGACGTGGAAATATGCATCTTTCAGGTCTATGGAAGTGAACCAGTCCCCCTGATGCACGCATTTCAACACCCGTTTTATCGTCAACATGTGGAAGGGTCCAACTAAGGGGGCGCACAGGCGTAGAAACAGATATAACAGCAGTGATCATGGAACAGAACAGAACAGGTGGCAAACAAGAGCCATAAACACAGGTTGAAACAAGTTTACTGTAAACGGGAACACGCAAAACAAAACAAGTCTCTGAAGCACTGGGCAGGGGAAGGCAGGACGGGAAGAGAGCAAAGACTTAGACGGGCATAGCAGTTCAGGGGGACGGCCAGGTGGCAGTGCAGGCAGGCGTCGCCGATCTGAGGGATGGCACGGAGGCCTTGCAGGCAGGCGGAGGCGACCGGGGGGACGAACAGACAGTCTCGCAGGTGCTGGGGATCAGGCGCAGGGGTCGGCTGGTTCCACTGACAGAGGGTCAGAGATCGGAGAGGAGAAGCAGAGGGCGGCCCCCTCTGTCTAAATTTTTGAATTCCATCCTAGCTAACACGATCCAAAATAATATAAATAAATTAATAAAATCGGACCAAACAGGATTTATAACAGGCCGTGAAGTAACAAACAACATAAGGAGAGTTTATAAATTTACAATCAATAGCGGCAAAGCATAAACAACCTTCAATGCTTCGCAGTTTAGATCTTGAGAAAGCATTTGATAGAGTTGATTGGTTACTTTTAGAGCAGAAACTTATTAGAATTTGTTACCTGAGTTTGCTTTGAAAAAGACCCTTAGTCAAAACTGAGAGTCAATAGTCACTGTTCTGATTTTTTTAGGGGTGGAGAAGGGCATAAGACAGGGAGACTCACTCTCATCCATCCTATTTGCCCATAGTATTGTACCTCTAGCAGAGGCTATTCACCAAAATATATGTGGATGGTATATTGATTTTCATTTAAAAAAATCCACTTTCCATTCCTCAACCTGTGCAATGTCTTCGTAGTTATGGCTCGCTGTCAGGGTATAAAACTGATGAAAACAAATCAGAGGCGAAGATGGTGGCCGGGGTCTGGCCCACACAAGTAAATGAACTCCTCTACACAATTATTTGATGCAAATTATAGTAAATTAGTTAAAGAAATAAAAAATGATATTATACAATGGGAGGTTGTTCCCCTGTCCCTGCTAGGGAGAGTTGAGATGGTTGAAACGAGCGTGTTACCCAAAGTCCTCTCCTTATTTCAATCCCCGCCTGTAAGAGTTTCCATCTCCACCTTCGATATGCTTAACCACAATTACCAACAATAGTGGCTTGGCTTGGAAACTATCAAGAAATGTGATGGACTCAAATTGAACAAAGCACAAGGGCATATGCTTGACTATTCGTCGCCTGATTGTTTTGTTCCGACTGCTGTTAAACACTCAGCCAGTTTCTTCTATGGCTTTGTTTAGTGACTTTCCCCAGGATGATTGTTTTGCTCATTTTCTGAGGGCAGGCAGTGCCAGGTAAAAGCAAGCAATCCAGGAAAAGCTCAAGCCTGGAACTCAGTCACAAAACCATTGCCGAACTCACGTTGCCTCGCTCGTGCTCCTCTGCCTGCCTTCTCAACGTCGCCGCCCTCAATCATCACCCTCTCTTGCTCTGGGGGGAATCGGAGTGGCATGATGCTGTCTGGCTGAGTCTGTGAAGAGTTGAACCGGAGATGGAGGAGATTGTCTTCGAATAGGTCGCTGTCAGAAGGTTTTTGGCAGGAGTTTGTGGTCTATGCAGTTTGTGGTAAAATTGTTTGCTCGTTTTTCACTTGTCACGTGAGAACTGAGACAGAGAAACAGGGGAGCTTAAGCACTTCTGTGCGGAAATTAAGTGCGTTTGAGGTGTGGTCCTTGTTCCCAAACCTAGTTATTAAACTTAATTTGCCGGGTTAGGGTTAGGAGTGTTTTGGCCATTTTGGGCAACCGCATATCAATTCAATTCAATTCAATTTCATTTGTATAGCGCCATATCACAACATACATTGTCTCAAGGCACTTATAGTCAATATTACAATATTACAGGGAAAACCCAACAAATCCCACAATGAGCAAAGCACTTGGCGACGGTGGAGAGAAAAAACTCCCTTTTAACAGGAAGAAATCTCTGACAGAACCGGACTCAGTTGTGGGCGGTCATCTGTCTCGACCGGTTTGGGTGAGGAGCGAAATGGGGAGGAGAGGAGAGACAGTAGGAGAGAAGAGAGAGAGAGAGAGGACAGTTGTACAACCTCCGCTTTAACCTCTACCAGACTGATACTTATAATTAAAAAAAATAATACAGTTATGTTGTTGTGATGATTTTAATATTAATAATAATAATAACCATAATAATGACGGGTTTGGGTCCTGCAGCTCTGGGGTCAGAGATACACTAGGAGAGATAGAAAATACAAACTAACTTATAAATAGTGAAAACTGACACTTATAAATACAATGATGTTATTATTAATAATAATAATAATAATAGTAATAATGATAATAATAATGACGAGTTTGGATCCTGCAGCTCTGGGGTCAGATCTACTAGGAGAGAGAGTCAGTGACATGTAATGTAGATACATCCACATGAATGTTGAAATCATCCACTATAATAACTTTATCTGTGCTAAGCACCAACTCAGATAAAAAGTCTGACAATTCAGATAAAAATTCAGAGTAAGGGCCTGGTGGTCGATATAAAACGACTACAATAACTGTTTTTTGACATTTCCAGCGTGGGTGAAAGAGGCTAAGAGTGAGGCTTTCAAATGTGTTAAAACTATGTTTAGGTCGAGGGTTAAACAATAAGTCTGATTAATAGATTGCTGCTACTCTTCTCCTCCTCGGCCTGTGGTACGAGGAATATGAGTATTTTTATAAGAGGGAGGTGTTGATTCATTTAAACTAACATATTCTTCTGGCTGTAGCCAGGTTTCAGCGAGCGAGTCGCTAAAAGAGGAAGAGAGCTGTGAGTTTTAAGACTAAACAAGGGAGAGTGGAGCTGATAGTTTCCCAATAGTTAGAGGAAACTGCAGTGTTAAAGAGAGACGAGGAGGAGCGGTGGATAAACACAGTTCACAGAAGCGACAACAACCGGAAGTGACACAATACGTTACGGCGAGAGTTCCCCCGAGCTTGTATGTCGCCATGGCGGAGCAAACATGGCGGCATACAAGTTAAAATCAATAAGTTAAACATTGGTTCTTTGTTGCAGGTTAATTAATATACAAACACATATTGTTATGGGCAATAAATTCAATTTGTCACGACCCCGGCTCAGAGGGAAGCAACATAAAGGACACCAGACAACAAGTTTTAAGGTTTAGCCAAAATTAGGTATTTATTTAAGCAAGTAAACAAGTAAAAATGTGGCTGTAGATTTGGATTTGTGGCGTCATTCATTTTCCTGAAGTCGGTGCACAAACGAGGTGTCCCGTCAGATTTTGGAGCTAACAAACATGTAGAGCTCCATGGACTAGAACTATGCAAGTTGTCAATGAGGGGTGAGCTCTCTGCGCCTTAGCAAGCTGCTCCTTGCTAATTTCTAGAGATGAATCACAGTCAACAAGCAGACCACTAAGACTAGCAACATAGTATCAGGATGCTCCACAGTCAGCTTAGAGTCATCATTTTCAATACATGGACAGATGAATGTGTCAGAGAGGTCCACTATATCCTCACACTTGCGAGACTATGAACGGGTAACAACACAAGAGAAAAATACAATGGGAAACTTGTCACTTATTCAGTTTGACCTTGAGGGCCTAATGAGCGGCAGCAGGAAAACAGTGCAGTGACAGGTGGCGGTAAAGAGCGGTGCGGGGCATAAAACAAAAAAGAAGAACAATGTAGTTAACAACAGAAAGCAGCCAGCATGGAAGCCAGTGAGACTGTGGTCAGCGTTACCTTATATCTTGTACCTTTGTCACTCACTTATGAGAGAAGGAGAAGGTTGGCTACCTACACACAACCACAGCGCGCAGTGCAAACCTTGTTCTCCTCTCATAGACACATTGGTAATTTTGGTGTGAAAGTGGCCTCCGTCATTGCCTCCGTCATCGCGCAAATTAGCGCCTTTACCCGGGTGTGACATTCACATCAATGCCGATCGGAGGAGAAGCTGATTATTACCCGGGTCTATTGCAGAGTCATTTGACCTGGGGATGAATGTCAATTAAACGTTTTCACACTTCAGAAAATATCTGGTGTTAGCGGGTTTTGGCCAGTGTGAAAGGGGCTTAACAGAAACATCCCTATTGAAGAGGAAATCTGAAGCCCCACCTGGAGGCTGGAGGTTCCCCACATCCATTCCTACTCCTCCAGCAAATAGACGTTGTTCTTGGCTGAAATCACTGATGCGGCCCTTCTTCTTGGAAGAACTAAACATGTTATTACCAATGTATCTGCCCTTGTAAAGGGTGATGCCAGCATCTTTTGAACTAATTGTTTGGTATTCGGTTCAAAATGAATACATGTCGGAAATTTCCTTTAAAGTTGAAACCCTTAAGATTTCAGTCTTGTTAATGTAGCAAGACCCATGGTTGCCAAAACCTCTGTTTACATCAAAATGACAGTAAACAGAGGTTGGGCAGTTACTTAGTTAATAATACAACAAAAGTAGCAGCTGGGGTATGTGTTTACAGTGCAGACAAACAAATGCAGGTTGTTCACATAAAGAAGTAGGTCAATATTAATCACAGCCTCCCTCTGATTTCATGCTGAACAGTAAAATATAGTGATTGTCAAAAACTTAGGAGTTCAACAACTCTTTTTTCATCTTTTTCCATGCATTATTCAATTGGAATCAGTGAAAATGTGGAAAAAATGCCCTATCTTGCAATGTTAAAGAAAGTGGGAAAAAAATCCTACAGTAGATCTGACCTTTTGTCTGGATCCGTGCCAAAGTTCAATGTGTTCTTTTTTGGCCTATATCCCATCCTTCCACCAGGATTAATGGACAATCCTGCAGACCACCCGCCGGGGAAACAAACAGACATCGGTGGCACCAAAACAAATCAAACTAAGGAATTTCTTCTTCTCTGCTTAAGACCACTAGTCTTAGGCCACAATCCCAGTATTTACTGTATTCATTCCAAAACTACTGAACAAAATACAAACACAATGTCCACATATCACATATCTGCTAACCATTTATGTGTTCTTGTTGGACAGGATTTACAGTGCTGACGTCAAAACAGAACCTGCCAGCATGAACCATAACTATGACCCAGAGGAGTTACCTCACACTTATTCTGGAAACTTCAACCCCTACATAGAAAGTAAATATACACACACACACACACACACACACACACACACACACACACACACACACACACACACACACACACACACACTATACTGCACTGCATTTAGTATTTCTGAATATTGTTATCAGAATGATGAGAAAAAGAAAAAGGAAACAGATGAAGAGTTCATCCTACAGCAACATAATGAGTCACAATATTAGAAAATCAGCAGTAGATGGAGGTTTCACATGTTGAAGAGCAGCTCAGTCTCCAGATTTAAGAAAAAAAACAAGCTCTATGAAACAAGATATAATCTTCCTCCTGATGTATAAATCTTAATTTCTTATTTTATAATTGGTAAACTAATTCTTCATCAGAGGCAGTTTTTTCACTCTTGGTCATTTTTGCCTTTTTTGTCACATTCATACACTGCCAGAAGAGCCATGAATTTATGGTTAAGGTTAATCCCCAATGACACATTGGCATGCTTACTGGGAGAAGAGAGGATTGACCTGCCGACCTACAGGCTGGTGGACATCCATCTCTACCTCCTGAGCCACAGCTACACCTGAATTTGAGGCCTTGCAGGGCAACTCCACCTCAGTTTTTGTTTCTAGGTGTTGGGGAGTACTAGTGTATATACTGTATAAAAATTTGATGTGAAGTGTAAGAAGAAGAAGATAAGTGTGAAAAGTAGCCAGCTCTTCATCTCTGCTGTAGGCTCCAGGCTCCTGAATACATTAACCACCATTTACACATCCTAACCTCCAACTGAACTGTGGTCAAGTTGCATTTGGGGTTATGTAGGCATTAGATTTAGAAAAATAAGAGGAACACTAGCACATGGACAAACACACTGGAAATACATACCACACAACCAAATACAGAAAGATGCTGCAAGTATCATAAATGAGAACAGAAGTTTTTCCATTGGTACCAAAAGAATTAATCCTGGCGGGGTTACTTTAAAAAAAAAAAAAAAGTTATGTGATCATATGTGAACATACAGACACACACACACTGCCAGTATGACTCACTCACTTTCTTCAGATTTATGAACATGTCACTCTCAACCAGTCGGAATACGTCTGACAGAAGTCTGATCATCACTGCTGATTTGTCCTCTTCTCAGGTAACATCAGTGCTGTTAAAATTACTGTGCAGGCTGTAGATGAAAGGACAGTGACTGTCAACATCACAGATCCTCTGACCAGTATCCATCAGGATGGGAAGCAGCTCAGCATTAGAGATGTTCTCAAAAATGACCTCATGTACAAGATCAGCTACTACAAGTCTGGAAGCACAGGCAAGGTACTGTATTCAGAATATGATCAGATACCATCATGAAAAAAAACAGGACCCATTATCAATGAGTAGTTTCAAGCGTTCAAGTTTTTCTACGGAGGCTGTGATTGGGGCACATTGTAGTAGGGTGTAAGATGCAAGCTGGGACAGCATGCACAGAGGCATAACTAAGTAGCTGGGATAGTGTACAGGAACATCCTTGCAGAGTGTGGATTAGAAGTGGTAGGACCCGAGCTTGAGGAACGACATGACCACATATTATATATATAATTATATCTTCATATTGACCTTAGACCTTAGTGTATTGATAGAAACTTTTGTGCACTTTGCACTTTTATATATACATATTTGTAAACTGTTAAAAAAATTATACCATACAAATTGAATAAGCTGTTACAATTCTTACATCTATACATCTGTACGGTAATATGATGGAACCAACTATTGGTTAGCCTAGATTAGCATGATGACTGTAAGCACTGGGAAATAGTAAGCTTGATTCTGTCCAAATATGTCCATCCAAAACATGTGACAGTACCTCTAAAGCTCTATGTTAATATGTTATATTTGGTTCCGTACAAAATTGAAGTTGAGGGTGGACTTCTAGAAACAATCCTCTTTAATGGAATAAAATGTTGATTTTACACTTGATAATCAGTAAACTGAAGCAGTGCTGTATGGATGTTGAGTCAGGCGCGCTGTTTGCCCCTGTTTCAAGTGTTTATGCTAAACTGAGCTAACCAACTGTTGCTTGTAGCCTTATTTTTACAGAAAGTAAAATAAAACATGTCATGTTGCCTGTTTTGTAATGTGAACTTTAAAGAATGGAATTTAAAGAAATTGATACATTATATATTGAACTACACATAGAGATTAAATAACCTTTGTCAGACAGAGGCATGTGGGAGGCCAGTCCACTAACCAAAAGATAAAATAAACAATATAAATTACAAATGTATGGTTATATAGCGCAGCTTCAGAATCTGATTCAGATGGAATCTATAAGTAGGCTCTGATATGGCAAAACTGCTAAATGTCTAAGTGTCGGAATGTGAAGTAAGAGATGTGAGCGGTTGTAATATTTATTTCCTGATAGAGAGACATCATATCTGAATCCAGTATGGCAGAGGTGTCACAGCTGGATGCAGGACAAAAATACTGCTTCATGGTAGCAGCTTACATCCCTTCCAGACCCAAATCCACCCAGCAGGGAGCCTGGAGCGAACAGCGGTGTACAACTGGACAAGAGGATGTCCTGCAAGGTACACACACACTGTATATGCATTCACACACTACACTACATTACACTACACTACACATGGGGTATGGGCAGGGCAGGTAAATCCAGCAATATCTATACATTATTATATAGTGAAACTTTAGTGCTCCATGTGAAAAATATGTCTGTGCACTCCAGCCCTCCTGTCTTGGCTAAGACAGCAGAGAGGGGGCACAGTCAGGAATTCAGAAATAACAAGTTCAGGAGTCCTGTTTGTGGCTCTTAAATGAAAAGTTATTTTGTCTGGTGCGGTGTGCTTAGAAAAATTGTACATCATCTGGAAAAGAGCTCTCCGATCCTCCAGGAGAAATTGTATGAACACACATTTTTTCACATTCAGTGTCTAACCCAAGCGCACCTTAAACCTTTAAGTCACCCTCAAATCAAAAAAGTTTTTTTCTTCTGTTTCTGTTTGCAATTTCCTCACTTAAAAGTTAACAGTGTCAAATTAAAAACTTTGAGTCTCTGAAAAACAAGGAGTGATTTCTAAGTGTCATTAAGAAGGCTTGAGTGAGAGTCATCAGTTGTACAAGTTAATAGTTCTGATTGCACAAAGAACAAAAGAACATTTTTACCCGTTTGATTTTGCTCTAGGGAGCCTATATCTCCACCCAGTGTGAAAGGAATGAATTCCTCCAAGATTGGGTGGTCAGAGCTTGACAAAATTGATTGTGCCTTCTGCAAAACTTGTCTGTCAAAGATCTTTGTGAGAGAGAGCTGCTGTATGACAATTATCTTACTGGCCTCTGTGACAATTTTGAACAGACGACTTCCGTTTTGTACTGTAAGGTTCCCATGAAATGAAATCAAATAAAAAGTTAAAATGGACTCAATATAAGATATGTAGAATAAACCCATCAAAGTCTTTCACATAAAAAAGTTTAATCTGCACAGGCAATACAATCTCTGCAGGCCCTTGTTGCAGATTTTGGATACATTGAGGTCATGGGTCAAGTTTTTATCAATCACTGTCCCCAAATACTTACTTGACTCAACCATCTCCACCACTGTGCCCTTGATTGTGGTTGGGAGAGGTGGCTGTAGGTTTTTTTCTAAAATCAATTACCATGTCCTTAGTTTTTTGAACATTTCACTTGAGGAAACGAGTGTCGCACCACTCCACGAAAATCAGTCACAGCTGGCCCATGATTGACCTCTCCATCCTGGAGCAGACTGACTAAAACAGTGTCATTGGCACATTTCAAGAGATGCCTGTTAGTGTGGCGACTCCTACAGTCGTTTGTATACAAAATATACAATAACGGGGACAAGTCACACCCTTGTGGAGACCCCGTTGAGGACAGTTTCTTTGGAGATAAGACACCATTTGCCCTAACTGACTGGGGCCTGCATGTTAAAAAAAAACATAAGCTATTTCACCATTGGAATATCAAGATTAAAATTTGACACTAATTTACTGGATAAAATTGGAGGCTGGATTGTATTAAAAGCTGAGGAGAAATCAGCAAATAAGAGTCTAGCATGGGTTTTCATACCATGTACATGCTTGTAAAGAAAGTTGAATAGGATAGTGGTAGCATCCTCCGCTGCTCTGAACGTCCGATAAGCAAATTGCATTAGGTCAAGCTGGTTCTGCACTGTATCCATAAAGAATTGCTTGCCAATCGCTCAAAACATTTCATTACCAGTGAAGTAAGAGCTACTGGTCTGAAATCATTTAGCTCTTTAGGTGATTTGCACTTGACCACAGTGCACTTACCACATTAGACTCCTTCCATATTAATGGGACCTTGCGCTGAGTGAGAGATGAATTAAAAATACCACGGACAAATTACACACTGATCTTCGCAGACTCTCAGGAGTTTGCCGGTAATCATAGGGCGCCAGCCTTTATTCTAGATTCTCACCAAACTGGAGAAACACACTGGCACTCTCTCAGAGTATATGAATTTCTACTAAGACACGCTAAGAAATGAGACAACTATTCATGTCCACTTAGAGTAAAGGAATATGAGAGAAACTTATTGTGCATGTTGACATTTCTGAGGCCTTGAAATAAACTCAGCTCAGAAGTACAATCCTGTCACTATGGGCAAAACCCCCCAAATAACATATTTCACACAGGCATGTTCTACACCAAACATGAAAAATCAGTATTCTGCACAATCTCCAAGTCCAAGCGGAAGGATGCAGCCATTTGGACCTATAGGGATCAAATCCTGAAAGACATTCATGCTAAATGTCCAAATGTTAACACTATCCACTTTTGGTCTGATGGTCTTTGGTCTGAAAGTAACCCTAACCCTGTAATTAAACTATAATTTCAGGCTAAGTGAGAAGCATCTGTCTGTTTTAAAGCACGTGTTTTTGCACAACGACCATGTGCCATTATGTTTCTACATATCACTGTTCATTGTGATAATTGAATAAAAAACTTGGTTAATCTACAAAACCTGAACTGCATATATATATATATTTTTTTTAATCTTTACTTGTTTTGTACCTGATCTCAAGAATCACTGAGCTATGTAAGTGGAGCACACACCCAGGTAATGTTTTTGGTCTACAAAGAGCAGTCCCTGGGCAGTTTAATATTATCTTTGGACTTTAATTTCACACTGATAATTGTGCTGCAAAAAAATGAATGTGGTAATGTTGTTGTGTGCTGTGCAAATTGGCCTTTTGCAGCAGTTGAAATACTTTGCGCATTTATAAATTCTTTCTTCAATGAATATGCCAATGATGAATTGTGTGTGTGTGTGTGTGCGTGCGCGTGCACACCCAATGTCAAAAATGTACCTTTTACCACAGCACCCCAAACTCAAAACCTCTTCCCATGGCTCTGCGTTTGGGTTTTTGAAAAAAGCCCTATGAAAGTGGCCCCTAAACACACAACCAAAAGCACAACTGAACAAAGTTACCCTGTGCACGAGATGCAACAAAAATAATTCATCTAAGGGTGTTGATTAACTCACTGGGTAACACCTTTGCTGCATGTCTTCCCCACTCTCTCCCCCCTTTCACACTGAACTGTTGATAAAGGCTTGAAAAATTCCCCCAAAAATATTTGTAATTATATATAAAAAATTAAAAAATCCATCTAGCTGCCATTCAGACTGGTAAAATGGAGCTGTCACGTCACATCCACATATTGGTGCTCCTGTCAGTGTCTAAGCCTCGGAGTGAGACGCTTTGTGTATAGCCAACATACTGTATAAAAATAAGGTGTATTCGGGCTGTTTCTGGTTTAACAGCACTGTGGTGGGCAGATGAAAGGTATGTTCAGTGTTTATGTTTCTGAAAGACACCACAGTGGTAAAGAGTTGAAAAGCTGTAGACAGTCACAAATGTAACTAAATGCCTTAAATGACAGAATCCCATAAAAACAGTACCCGATCCCATACTTTGAATTATGCTCTGTAAAGCCAATCTTGGTTAAAAATCTTACCGTGTGTTTAAAGTGATGAATGATTAGCCAAATTTAAGGCTGACTGTTGCTCAGGAGGTTCTTGGTTGGCGGTTCGATCCCACCTTTCCCTACTCTGCATGTCGATGTGTCCTTGGGCAAGACCATGTGGTACCCTGAGAGAAAAGCTGCAGGAAATGGCAGCGCTGTATGAATGTGAATTGTCATGTAGGGCAATTTAAATGGTCAATAAGACTAGAAAAGTGCTATATAAAAATAGTCCATTCACCCCTTTATCTAACAGACTTCCTTGTTTCTTC